>NC_052637.1:14512991-14851735 GCF_016161935.1 Mauremys reevesii | reverse complement strand
TTTTTTCTGTTACACTAGCAGTTGTCCTCCCTCAGGTAGCTGAGGGTGACCCCCCTCATTCAGGCAGGCTAAGCACGACTTCACTGCCCATTACTCATACAATAAGGATAATGTTTCACTACCCCTGCATTCAGTAATAAAGTGATTTGGAACCCCAAAACAGCCATAATTGATCACTTTGTTGAAGCAGTTCCTGCTGGTGCGCACCTATGCAGAGTAGGTGTGTTTATACAAATGCAGTCTGTCCCTGAAGTCTTCCCGCCCAGCTCAGCACTAGATGTTTCATGGGGGGGGGGGGCCGCTCATTCAGACCTGCCTACACATCACTGAACCCAACACCGTGTATGAGCCTCACAGCTACTGCAATTGTCAAATCTGATTTATTTGAAGCTGTGTTTGTGCTCAATAGTATGGGTGCTGAAACACGGGGTTGTACTATAATCTAAATGTTTTATTCAATTGTCAGTATAATATCCAGGATGAGCCTATGTGAAATCGGAAGATCTCTGATAGTTGAAAGTCTCAATCCTTGTACCTATTTTGTAAGCTATTGTATATATTTTTGGGTCTAGGCCCTGTGTTATAGTCTTCCTTTTGAAGGGAAATAACAAATCTCTAGCTAGGGATGTTGGTCTAGTTAGGGGGCATTGTAACTGCAGTGATATAACAGACTATTTTTGGAGTGTTATTCATAAAAAAGGCATTTGAAATTATTAAGTGTGTGTAACTGTTGTGAGGGAGCAAGGCCGGATGGCTACAGGAAAGTACTGAGGAACAGGTATGTTAGCCCCAGGCTAAGCAAATCCCTAGGACCATGGGAACCAAAATGGCAGTTGCTCCAGGCTAATCAAGGCACCTGGGGCCAATTAAGAACTTTCTAGAAGGCACCGGAGAGAGCTACATTGATTGGAGCACCTGCAGTCAATCAGGGCAGGCTAATCAGGGCACCTGGTATAAAAAAGGGGAGCTCACTCCAGTCAAGAGAGGAGGAGCCAGAGGAAGGAAGTGTATGAGAAGCTGGGAGCCAGAGACACAAGGAACTAAGAACTGAGAGGGTGTACTACTGGAGGATTGAGGAGACACCATACAATCAAGCAGTATCAGACACCAGGAGGATCCTATGGTGAGGATAAAGAAGGTGTTTGAAGGAGGCTATGGGGAAGTAGCCCAGGGAGCTGTAGCGGTCAAGCAGCGGTTACAGGTAGCACTATAGAGACTGCTGCAATTCACAGGGCCCTGGGCTGGAACCCGGAGTAGAGGGCGGGCCCAGGTTCCCCCCTAGCCTCTCTACTCCTAATCAGACATAGGAGGAGTTGATCCAGACTGTTGGGTTTCATCCAAGGGGAAAACCACTGAGGGGAGGAAATCCGCCAATAAGCGCAGGACCTACTAGAGGAGAGGAGGAACTTTGTCACGCTGTCTTATGGTAAAGAGAGATAGTGGATTCCTAAGGAGTGAAAGAAAGTGAATGCCATTAGAATGCACAGCATCCTGGATGATTTTCATGAAGCCCTGCCTCTTCCACCTGCAATTCTGGGAGTTCTTAGACAAATCTCATAATCCTCTGCTCTGATGGATCAAGGTGGCCATTTTCCTTCATGGAGACCTGCTTGGCAAGTTGAGTTACAGCATCCCTAGCTCAAGGAATTTCCTGGAAGGGAAGTTTTATGTCTTTTGCTCTCTACACAATAGGGAGCAGTTCTGAAATGTTCACAGCACCCAGATAACTCAAGGGTGGAGTTTAAAAGGGAGCTAAGAATGCAGACTACCGATTCCAACTCCTGGAGGAATTCTGTGCCACTGCCCATGTGCAGAATTCATGTCTGGCGCAGATTTCTTTTCCCCAGAGACGATATATTCTGCCTGAGAAGTGCTGCTGTCATAAACAGATAGTTAAGGGTTAAGGTGTCTTTTACCTGTAAAGGGTTAACAAGCAGTAACCTAATGAACACCTGACCAGAGGACCAATCAAGGGACAAGATCATTTCAAATCTCTGTGGAGGGAAGTCTTTGTCTGTGTTCTTTGGTGGGGGCTTTGTTCTCTTTTTGGATCTAAGAGAGACCAGACGTATATTCAAGCTCTCCAAATTTCCTGAAGTATTTTCTTCTATTCAGTATAGTGAGTATTAGAAAGGCGGACTAGTCTTATAATTAATTTCTGCATTTGCAATTGTGTGTTTGCTGGAGAAAATTCTTTATTTCTGTTTGCTGTTACTTTGATTATTCTGAGAAAGGAGGGGGGGAGTCTCTCCAGGTTTATAAGTTAGACCCTGTAATTTTTTCTTTTCTGCTAGGTTCACCCATCTGCCTCCAATCTCCCCTGCCTCTGTTACATCTTTGGGCTCTCTATCTAGGATGTACTGTTCTATTTCCTCAGGAACACCATCTAAGAACTGTTCCATTTGCATCAGGTGGGCCAGGTCTTTTAGAGATTGCATCTTTAGTCCTGACATCCATGCATTCTAATTCCATTCCTCCCCCCCACACCTTCTTCCCCCTCCCTTCCCCTAGTCCTTGGGAGAGATACCTGGATTCAAATTCCTTGAACCAAACAAAAAGGGATTCCCTATCCCCCTTCCCTTCCCTTGAAAATCCAAACAAGGGAAGAAATCAATCAGATTCTAAAAAGAAAAGGATTTTATTAAAAGAGGGAAAAAAAGAAAGTACATTATCTCTGTAACACCAGGATGGAAAAAATTACAGGGTCTAACTTATAAACCTGGAGAGACTTCCCCCCCCCCTCCTTTCTCAGAATAATCAAAGTAACAGCAAACAGAAATAAAGAATTTCCTCCAGCAAACACACAATTGCAAATGCAGAAATTAATTATAAGACTAGTCCGCCTTTCTAATACTCACTATACTGAATAGAAGAAAATACTTCAGGAAATTTGGAGAGCTTGAATATACGTCTGGTCTCTCTTAGATCCAAAAAGAGAACAAAGCCCCCACCAAAGAACACAGACAAAGACTTCCCTCCACAGAGATCTGAAATTATCTTGTCCCTTGATTGGTCCTCTGGTCAGGTGTTCATTAGGTTACTGCTTGTTAACCCTTTACAGGTAAAAGACAGCTTAACCCTTAACTATCTGTTTATGACAGCAGCACTTCTCAGGCAGAATATATCGTCTCTGGGGAAAAGAAATCTGCGCCAGACATGAATTCTGCACATGGGCAGTGGCACAGAATTCCTCCAGGAGTTGGAATTGGTAGTCTGCATTCTTAGCTCCGTTTTAAACTCCACCCTTGAGTTATCTGGGTGCTGTGAACATTTCAGAACTGCTCCCTATTGTGTAGAGAGCAAAAGACATAAAACTTCCCTTCCAGGAAATTCCTTGAGCTGGGGATGCTGTAACTCAACTTGCCAAGCAGGTCTCCATGAAGGAAAATGGCCACCTTGATCCATCGGAGCAGAGGATTATGAGATTTGTCTAAGAACTCCCAGAATTGCAGGTGGAAGAGGCAGGGCTTCATGAAAATCATCCAGGATGCTGTGCATTCTAATGGCATTCACTATCTCTCTTTACCATAAGACAGCGTGACAAAGTTCCTCCTCTCCTCTAGTAGGTCCTGCGCTTATTGGCGGATTTCCTCCCCTCAGTGGTTTTCCCCTTGGATGAAACCCAACAGTCTGGATCAACTCCTCCTATGTCTGATTAGGAGTAGAGAGGCTAGGGGGGAACCTGGGCCCGCCCTCTACTCCGGGTTCCAGCCCAGGGCCCTGTGAATTGCAGCAGTCTCTATAGTGCTACCTGTAACCGCTGCTTGACCGCTACAGCTCCCTGGGCTACTTCCCCATAGCCTCCTTCAAACACCTTCTTTATCCTCACCATAGGATCCTCCTGGTGTCTGATACTGCTTGATTGTATGGTGTCTCCTCAATCCTCCAGTAGTACACCCTCTCAGTTCTTAGTTCCTTGTGTCTCTGGCTCCCAGCTTCTCATACACACTTCCTTCCTCTGGCTCCTCCTCTCTTGACTGGAGTGAGCTCCCCTTTTTTATACCAGGTGCCCTGATTAGCCTGCCCTGATTGACTGCAGGTGCTCCAATCAATGTAGCTCTCTCCGGTGCCTTCTAGAAAGTTCTTAATTGGCCCCAGGTGCCTTGATTAGCCTGGAGCAACTGCCATTTTGGTTCCCATGGTCCTAGGGATTTGCTTAGCCTGGGGCTAACATACCTGTTCCTCAGTACTTTCCTGTAGCCATCCGGCCTTGCTCCATCACAACAGTTACACACACACTTAATAATTTCAAATGCCTTTTTTATGAATAACACTCCAAAAATAGTCTGTTATATCACTGCAGTTACAATGCCCCCTAACTAGACCAACATCCCTAGCTAGAGATTTGTTATTTCCCTTCAAAAGGAAGACTATAACACAGGGCCTAGACCCAAAAATATATACAATAGCTTACAAAATAGGTACAAGGATTGAGACTTTCAACTATCAGAGATCTTCCGATTTCACATAGGCTCATCCTGGATATTATACTGACAATTGAATAAAACATTTAGATTATAGTACAACCCCGTGTTTCAGCACCCATACTATTGAGCACAAACACAGCTTCAAATAAATCAGATTTGACAATTGCAGTAGCTGTGAGGCTCATACACGGTGTTGGGTTCAGTGATGTGTAGGCAGGTCTGAATGAGCCCCCCCCCCCCCATGCAACATCTAGTGCTGAGCTGGGCGGGAAGACTTCAGGGACAGACTGCATTTGTATAAACACACCTACTCTGCATAGGTGCGCACCAGCAGGAACTGCTTCAACAAAGTGATCAATTATGGCTGTTTTGGGGTTCCAAATCACTTTATTACTGAATGCAGGGGTAGTGAAACATTATCCTTATTGTATGAGTAATGGGCAGTGAAGTTGTGCTTAGCCTGCCTGAATGAGGGGGTCACCCTCAGCTACCTGAGGGAGGACAACTGCTAGTGTAACAGAAAAAAATAGATATAAGTAGGGTCTGCCCAAAGAATTTTTTTAGACATTATTTAACTCTTCTGTTTAAAACCAAAGCTGATTGGACTTAGTGGGGAACCTTTGTTGTGTGAAGTGATCACTAGAATTAAAATAACTAATAACTGGTAGCTGACAGTGTGAACACACAGCAGCGTTTCCCTGCGGCGCTCTCTGAGGAGTGCTGTAACTCCCGGCATTACAGGAGTTCATACAAGAGATTGTGCAAAACAAATGTCCTTCTTGGAATGGACTTAACTTTACAAGCCCTCCAATGAAGTGGACCTGAGTGGATGGCTTCCTCTTAAATCAAACACTTTGCATCTGTCCCCATGTTAAATACATCTGAAGTGTTTTTAAACATTAGCCAAGCGAATTGTTTATTATTTTCTGTATTTATTATTGCTGCACAATAAAGCCTCTGATGAACTATGACAAGTGCACATGTGAACTAATGGATGACACAGGGCAGCAAAGACTTCTATGGCCCATTGTGCTGGAACACTGTATTTATGCAAGTTTTCAGCTGCAGAAGTTTGGCCTGTATTTATTTACTTGTGAAAAACACCAAAAGTTAGATTCTGACTGTGTGGAGACATCAACTACTATAGAAACCACATTATAAAGTTTACTTTGCTTACTATATATGGGATTATAATAAAAATTTCATAAGAAAGATCCAAATGAAAATTCGAGCCTGTGTTCTTGCACATAAGTTGTTAAACCCTGGGAAGTGCTGGGAGAAGATTTAATCAGGCTATAGCCAGTCCCACAGATGGGATACCAGTATGTAGTGACAGCTACAGATGATTTTTCAAAATAGTGAGAAGAATTTCCATTTAGTAATTTGGGTTTGGAAGGTGTGACGTTATCTCAATGAACTATGACCGTATACATCATCATTGCAACCACTGTCATATAGTTGCAACAAATCTTGTATAAAGATGGTCAAGTAAGATATCTATGAAAGGTTGTAGTTTGCCGATTGTGATTAAACTACTTGTATGTGTGTAGCATTTATGTATTTGAAGTGATGAGTATTGGCTATGTATCTGTATTTCAATGTGTTTGATTCTAAGTAGCACCAGTGAGGCATTTGGCCAGCTCATAGAGAAGGGACTATTCAGATTAAGTGCCCCATCAAGAAACACTTAACTGACAATGGACCCTATGAGACTCCAATCCACATCTGAGGAGCCTTCCTGGGAATGTTCAAAGTAGCATGTGAGCAATGGCTGCCACCTGCAACTGAATCATGCATGGACATGTGACTTGCCCATGTGACTTCAAACTCCATCTTCTGCTGTGATTTTGCACAGTAAGAACAATGGGGATCTTCCACATGGTAGAGGATATAAAAAACAGGGCCGGCTCTAGACCCCAGCATGCCAAGCGTGTGCGTGGGGCGGCATTTTGCCGGCAGGGTGGCCGGAGGGTCCGGCGGACCTTCCGCAGTCATCCCTGCGGGAGGTCCACGGGAGCCGCGGGACAGCAGACCTCCCGCAGGCATGACTGTGGAGGGTGCGCTGGTCCCGCGGCTCCCGTGGACCTCCCACAGACATGCCTGCGGATACTCCACCGGAGCCGCCGCACCAGCGAACCCTCTGCAGCTGTGGGAGGACCACTGGAGCCGCAGGACCAGCAGATCCTCCGCAGTCATGCCTGCGGGAGGTCCGCTGGTCCCCCGGCTCCGGTGCACCTCCTGCACGCATGACTGCTTGGGGTGGCCAAATTGCTAGAGCCGCCCCTGATAAAAAGGCCCTGGAAGTCCGCCCATGTTGTCTTCAAACCTGCTTCTGATCTCTGGAAGAACTTTGCTACAAACTGAGGCCTGGTCTACACTAAGCGTTTAAACCGGTTTTAGGAGCGTAAAACCGATTTAACGCCACACCCGTCCACACTGAGAAGCCCTTTATATCGATATAAAGGGCTCTTTAAATCGATTTATGTACTCCTCCCTAACGAGAGGAGTAGCGCTAGTATCGGAATTACCATATCGGATTAGGGTTAGTGTGGCCGCAGATCGACGGTATTGGCCTCTGGGTGGTATCCCACAGTGCACCACTGACCGCTCTGGACAGCAATCTGAACTCGGATGCAGTGGCCAGGTAGACAGGAAAAGCCCCGCGAACATTTGAATATTTTCTGTTTGCCCAGCGTGGAGCTCCGATCAGCACGTGTGGCGATGCAGTTAAAAATCAAAATAAAGAAAGAGCTCCTGCATGGACCATGCGGATGTGATTGCTGTAAGGGCAGGCAAATCTGTTCTATCAGCGCTCCGTTACAGAAGATGAAATTCAAAATCATTTTAAAAAAATCTCCAGACAGATGCCATAGCAGGGACTCAGCGCACTGCTGCGTGACAAGCGTAACATAAAGCCAAAGAATCAAATGGACGCTCATGGACTGGAGGACTCAAGCTATCCCACAGTTCCTGCAGTCTCAGAAAAGCATTTGCATTCTTGGCTGAGCTCCAAATGCTTCTAGGGTCAAACACAGTGTCCGCAGTGGGTCAGGGCATAGCTCGGCAATTTACGCACCCCCCCCACCCACCCCCAGAAGTGAAAGGGAAAACAATCCTCTCTTGACTCTTTTACATGTCACCCTATCTTTACTGAATGCTGCAGATAGACGCAATGCTGCAGCAGTCAACACCAACATCCTCACTCCCACCCCCCCACTATGGGTGGCTGATGATGCAATATGGCTGATATCCGCCATCATCATCAGCCTTATAGTGCAGTGCAAAAGGACTGGTAACCATGCTGACTAGCATCAGTGAGATCAATCAAGGGTGCCTGCTCCTAATTTGGTTTGGTATGGTTGATAACCGTCTTCATCATAGCAACAGGGGGCTGAGCTCCATCAGCCCCCGCCCTTCATGTGTAAAGAAAAGATTCAATTGCTCCTGGATTAGCAGCAGGATGCTGAGCTCCTCTCCTCCACACTGCTTAATGTCCTGTCTGGACTATCATAGCAGCTGGAGGCTGCCCCACCCTCATTTTATCTCACTAACAAGTCACTGTGTCTTATTCCTGCATTCTTTATTACTTCATCACACAAGTGGGGGGACAATGCTACGGTAGACCAGGAAGGCTGGGGGAAGAATGGAATCAACAGGTGGGGTTGTTGCAGGAGCACCCCCTGTGAATAGCATACAGCTCATAATTTATGCAGGATCTGACACAGAGCAGCTGTGCTCTCTGGTTCTATGATACACTGGTTCTCTAGTACACTTGCCCATATTCTAGGCAGAACTGATTCTATTTTTAGATACCAAAAAGGAGGGATTGACTCAGGGAGTCATTCCCAATTTTGGCTTTTGCGCCCCAGGCTGATCTCAGCCAGGGGCACTTATGACAGCAGCAAATGGTGCAGTGCAAAAGGACTGGTAACCATGATCATCTTATTACCAATTTATGGTATGGTAGATGGTACAGTATGGCTGGTAACCATCTCTGCTGTCATGCAAAAGCAAAAGCATGCTGCTGTGTAGCGCTGCTGAATCTCCTCTGTCAGCGGCATCTAGTACACATACAGAGACAGTCACAAAAGGCAAAACAGGCTCCATGATTGCCATGCTATGGCATCTGCCAGGGCAATCCAGGGAAAAAAGCCGCGAAATGCTTGTCTGCAGTTGCTTTCCCAGAGGAAGGAGTGACTGACAACATTTACCCAGAACCACACGCGACAATGATTTTTGCCCCATCAGGCACTGGGATCTCAACCCGGAAATTCCAAGGGGCGGGGGAGGCTGCGGGAACTATGGGATAGCTACGGAATAGCTACCCACAGTGCAATGCTCCAGAAGTCGACGCTAGCCTCGGACCGTGGACGCACACCACAGATTTAATGTGTTTAGTGTGGCCGCGCGCACTCGATTTTATACAATCTGTTTTGCTAAACCGGTTTATGTAAATTCGGAATAATCCCGTAGTGTAGACGTACCCTGAAACTCTAAACAAAGAACTGAAGGACTCATCCAAATTTGCGGGTGTACTCCAGAGACTTGATTTGAGGCAGCAGTTTATTCCATCACTGCTATAAGCCTGAACCAAGAACTTTTCAATTGTTGTACGTATTTGATTCCTTTAACTGATTTTAACTCTCATATATATTTCTTTCTTTTTATGAATAAACCGTTAGATTTTACATCCTAAAAGATTGGCAAAATTGTGATTTTGGGGTAAGATTTGATTTTTATATTGACCTGGGTTTTGTGGCTGGTCCTTTGGGATCAGGAGAACCTTTAATTGGGGACACTGGTTTTCATAATCAGTCATCCCTATAAGGAGTGCTTCTGGTGGCACAAGGGAACTGGAGTACCTGAGGGAATTGCTTGTATGACTTCTGGTTAGCCAGTGGCGTGAAACCAAAGTGCTCTCTGTTTGGCTGGTTTGGTGTGCCTTAGAGGTGGAGAACCGCCAGCCTGAGGCTGTGACTGCCCTGTTTCTCAGCAAATTGCCCTGAATTGGTACTCTCAGAAGTGTCCCACAAGAGTACCCCCTGTTGCAGAAGGGCAGAGGGGATCACTTGCACCTGTAGGGAGCCTGATGAGGTCACTAGCTCAGTGCTGAGAGGAAAGCAGCAGTATAAAAGGCTGAACCAGGGAGCAGGAAGGGGGGCTCTTCATAACTCCTGCTATTCTGTGATGCACCATAAAATGTAATAAAGACCCTTGGTGGTGGTTCCCTTGCAGCCTGGAGGCTGCTTACTTCACACAGAGGTCTGCTAGCCCAGGGTTGCTGGAACTGATGGGGGAGCCCATTCATAGTTAGACATTTAAAAATGAACATTGCCTGCAATCTCTTCATGACATTTCATGCTGTAAATTGTTAGTGACAACTCATTTTATGTCTTGTCAGATAGTAAAAACCATGTTGTATATTAACCTATTTGTCAACATATTTTCCCATGTAATACCACAATAAGATTGGATAAGAAACCACAGTAATTACACATAATTCAGTGAGAAATAGGGAAAGGATCGCAGATATTTCTGAAGGAAATTTTAGGGAAAAATTATCTATTTTTAGATTAACATTTCCCTGTGTTAAAAACTAGGAAAAAACACATAGCTTCAGCAGCCCATTCCACGTAGACACCAGCAGACTGGATAAAAACATGAATGAATCCATCAAAAGATAAACTTAGAGTATTATTTTAAAATAATCAAAGTAAGTTTAGGGCCCTCTGACATTGAAAATATTCATAACACATCATGTTTAAAACAAAAAGTAATCCTAGCAATGCCATGCAATGTGCCTCCCCTCATACTCTGCACAGCTAGCTCTTGAAGAAATTAGTTCAATGTCCAATTTGAAGGAATTAGATCAAAGTCACTATTTTTACAGAGTATGCCTGAAGATGGTGGACAGAACCAAGAGGAACTGAGATGAATTTCCTGGAGCAACTTTATTTTCTTTGTACTCTAAACCTCACATGACAACAAAATATCACCCTTTCAACTGATTTATGGCCGAGAAGAAAGGTTTCCTAATAAAGCATCACCAAATTTCATGTTATGTGTCATCAAGTGCCAGTGTCTTTAATACAATTAACTTAATTTGTGATGATTCAGTAAAGGAATACAACCCTGCCTCTATTTCTTTACCAAAATACATTTGTTTCATCCTTAGAACCAAGAACATAAAGAGCCCAGAAGTACATTGAAATCAACAGTGGACACTGACAGTACATTGCCTGCAAATAATATTTCTAAAGAAAAATAAACTAAGAAAAGGATATTGTAGAAGAGATTTCTACACATAGGAAGATAGCGTTTGAGGTTCAGGACCATGTTTTCTTAACTGATGTGAGAACAAGAAAAGAAGGGTCATATCTTGATTACCGATTATATGAAGCTAGAAAGTTAAAAATCACATGATTTAATACTAACAGAAGTTCAAAGACTATTTTATAATCTTGTGTGAGTTAACTTAAATATGTTGCTTAATTAATTCTATCATTTTTTCACCAATTAATTGTCAAAGGTGTAGTGCAGGAGGTGGGTGTATCTGCCCTGCCTTCCAGAGAGAACCAGTCAAGACAATAAATAGAGGAAAAGAGAGCGAGATCAGCTGCACATGTGTATAGTTGTGATGTTTATGACATATGTACATTGTAACTGAACAACCCAGTCTGACAATTTAATAATTGTTTTTGTTAAGATAAATATTTTGGATTTCTTGAAATTCCACACTGAAATACAAATTATACTATTTAGAGAAGTTAAACTTCCATATAGGTTTGAGGGAAAATTAAAAAAATAAATGTACATAATTCCATTTCTAAAAAATATGTTTAGATGCTTATTTTTGAAATGCTGTTGAAATGTAAATGAAAATGTTCTTGCATTTACACCTTGTGACAATAATATTTTCTAAATTAGAATAATCTTTTTTCTTTCATATTTTACATTGAGATTTCACAGGGATAGAATATTCTGACAGGAGTGAATGATCCCCGTCCACCACCATTTGCTACCCCTGGGCAGGGGATGGGGAAAGGTGAGGACAGCAAAAACCACGGTCTGGCAGTATTTCTTACCAGCATCACCCTGTGCCAGGGGTGGGGCAAACACAGAGGGACGGGGGGAAATCTGTTTTGCTCCTTCCAGCATGTAGGACACATTCACCCAGCCAGGGCTGAGGTTGCCAGGTGTTCAGTTCTCATCTGGAACCTCCAGTTGAACAGGGACACTGGCATCATGTGGTCAGCACAAAAAGTCCAGTTGTCTGCAGTAACTGGCCGCCACGACTGGGGGTGGAAAGAGCAGCAGTACTGGGAGGGGCCAGTCTGTTCCGCGGGGTCACTGTCAGGAACCAAGATTCCCTCCGGCCTGAGCTGGGACTGGGCAGATTTTCAGGGGAGCCGCGTTTGTACCCCAAACATAGTAACCAGGACTGAAATAAGGGCGGAGCGTCCCGGAGAAGGTGCCAGTGAAAGAGAAGAGACGGGACCTGTCAGTCACATTGTAAAATGAGACCTCGCCTGCCTCATAGTCCAGGAAAATCCCCACCCGGCTGGGCTTGATGCTGACCGGGAGGGAGGTCGAGGGGGAGGTGAGGGCTTGGTATACTCCACCTCTCAGCCACACGACCCAATATCCATCCTCAGGTGTGAGTGTGACCTTCCCCTTCCTGCTCACAGATTCCCTACAAACCCCCAGGTACCAGCCTATGTTGCCTCCCACCTCCACCTCCCAATAACGCCTCCCACCCGTGAACCCCTCAGTGCCCAGGACCCAGATATCATGCTCAGCTCCCTCAGACTTGTTGGGCGGATCCCAGTTTCCATGTGTCACATGTTTCCGATCCGCAGACAGGATGAGGTTGGGATTTGCTGTGTCTGGGTCCAGAGTCACGTCCACTGGGGAGAGAGTCACAGAGTCAGGGCCGGGGGCAGGGGCTGGTCACTGGGATCAAAGGGAAATTAACCTGCATCCCCATCACTCCCCACGCCTGTCCCTTCCCTCGCACCCCCTCTCCCTGGCACCTTCCCCTTAGTTCTCCCCCCTGCCCTTCCCCTCGCCCTCTGTCCCCCTGACATCAGCACCCCTCACCCCCCCCAGTGCCCTGGTGCCAGCCCCTCTGTTCACTCCTCTTCTGCCCCCCGAGTCGCATCTCTAACTTTGCCCCCATCTGCCTCTATGGTGCCTGCCCTTCCCTTCCCCTCTTTGGACCCCTGGTGTAAGCCCTTTCCCTCACCTCATCTCTGCCCCACTGGTGCCCACCCCTTCCCTCACCCGCCCTCTGCCCCCCAGGTGCTCACATCCCCACACCCCTCTCTCTGTCCCCTGTGCTCACCTGGTCTTTTGCCCCCAATCTGCCCCCTGGTGCCCATCTGCTCTCCTCTCCTTGCATGTGCCCCTCTGCTCAGTCCTCACATCCCTCCTAGTGCCTGCCCCTTCCCTCGCCCCCCTCTGTCTTCCTGGCACCCACCCCTCATGCCCTTCTCCACTTTTATGACTGCCCCTTTCCTTTGCTCCCCTTTTGACCCCTGGGGTCTGCCCCACCCCTCACCCCCCATGGCCCTCTGGCACCCACCCTACCCCTCACCCCTCTTTCTCTCCTTCTCACCTGCACCTTCCCCCACCCTCTCCTTTCCCCTGGTGCCAGCCCCTCCTTCTACCCACCCTCTGCCTTCCCAGTGCCTGCCCCTCTGTTCACCCCTTGTGTCCCCTGGTGTGAGCCTTGTCCCTCTCCTCCCCTCTGAGCCCAGTGCCCGCCCCTTCCCCTGCCCCCCTTTGGCCCCTCGTGCCCACTCCTCCCCTCATCTCCAGTACTGCCCCTCACACATAATCTATGGCCCTGATGCCTGACCCTCCTTTTCCCTCTTAACCCCCTCCCTCCAGTGTCCATCCCTCCCATCATCCCATTCTTCCCCCGGCACCTTCCCCTCCTCTCACCTTCCTCCGCCCACTGGTGACTGCCCCTGCCCCAGCCAGTCCCTCTGCCCCCAGGCTCCTGCCTCACTCTGTGTCATAGAATCATAGAAGATTAGGGTTGGAAGAGACCGCAGGAGGTCATCTAGTCCAACCCCCTGCTCAAAGCAGGACCAATCCCCAACTAAATCATCCCAGCCAGGGCTTTGTCAAGTGGGCCTTAAAAACCTCTAAGGAAGGAGATTCCACCCATTCCCTAGGTAACCCATTCCAGTGCTTCACCACTCTTCTAGTGAAATAGTGTTTCCTAATATCCAACCTAAACTTCCTCCACTGCAACTTGAGACCATTGCTCCTTTTTCTGTCATCTGCCACCACTGAGAACAGCCGAGCTCCATCCTCTTTGGAACCCCCTTTCAGGTAGTTGAAGGCTGCTATCAAATCCCCCCTCACTCTTCTCTTCTGCAGACTAAATAACCCCAGTTCCCTCACCCTTGCCTCATAAGTCATGTGCCCCAACCCCCTAATCATTTTTGTTGCCCTCTGCTGGATTCTCTCCAATTTGTCCACATCCCTTCTGTAGTGGGGGGCCCAAAACTGGATGCAATACTCCAGGTGTGGCCTTACCAGTGCCAAATAGAGGGGAATAATCACTTCCCTCAATCTGCTGGCAATGCCCGTACTAATGCAGTCCAATATGCCGTTAGCCTTCTTGGCAACAAGGGCACACTGCTGACTTATATCCAGCTTCTCGTCCCTGTAACCCCTAGGTCCTTGTTCCTGGTGCCTGCTCATTTGCTCCCCCATCCCATGATCCTGGCACCTGCCCCACTCCTCATCCCTTCCACCTCCTGGTGCCCGCTTCTCGTGCCCCCCACATTGCCTTTGTGCCTGCCCCTCCCGTCTTCCCCTGCCCCCTTCTGCTCCTGTCACCTGCCCCTCCCCTTTCCTCTCCCAGCATCATCCTGTCCTAAGGTGACCAGAGGTCCCAATTTTATAGGAACAGTCCCGATTTTTGGGTCTTTTTCTTACATAGGCTCCTATTACCCCCCATCCCTTCCTGATTTTTCACATTTGCTGTCTGGTCACTCTATCCTGTCCCCTTCACCCATCCCCCACTGACACCTTCCCACCCCCACCCCTGCTCCTCCTGCCCTTTCCCGGCTCATTGTCTCCTCACAGGCAGACAGGCCAGACTCCCCTCAGAGGTAGGGTGACCAGACGTCCCTTTTTCAAAAGGTCAGTCCCATATTAAACTCTCCTGCCGGTCTCCCAGCTTCTTTTTAAAAAATGGGCAAATTGTCCTGTATTTTCTGTCTCTGCCCCATCTGTATTTGTGGGTCCTGCTGCTGGCCATATCCCTGCTCACCAGACACCCACGACCCACCCACCAGCAGTGGGGAGGAGGTGGCCACTGACTGACGATGGGGGTGGGTTTGCAAGGCTGGTGGTGGGATGAAGATGCAGAACGCAGGGCTGGACTCTCCCCCTGCTGGTTTATTGGTGCAGCCCCCACTATGTGCCAGCTCTGAGCCAGCAGGGTCCTGCCCCCTGTCCCGTTTCCGGCCAGCACTGACTGCGCGCTGTGAGCTGCAGGAGCTGGTGAGTGCGGGCAGGCACCAGGTGGCAGCTGGTTACATGTTGCCCCTGCTTCTCCCCCCCCCGGCCCTTTACGTGATCCCCCTCTCGCTGTCCTCTCTCTGCTTTGCCCCTTCCCGCCCCCCAGCCCCACTGCTCCTCCATATCTGCTGCCACCCCCCCAGCGGGGCATATCCTCCTCCCAGCACCGTGTGAAGAACCAGCCCCTGACCCGAGTGCTCAGCAGCTCCCCAGCAGCCTCGCTGGCAGGCTCTTTCCTTCCCCCACTGCCTGTGGCTGGGCCAGCACTCAGGGAAAACCCAAGACCCTCCAGCTCAGGGCACTGGCCAGGAGGAGCCGAGCCCTGCATGTGCCAACCTCCCCTGCTCCCCCTGCCCCCCCAGCACTGGCACAAGGAAGCCTCTCCTCTCCTCAGTAAGCTCTGGAGTGGGGCCAGGGAAGCAATTTCCAGCCTGTTCATGCCCCAAACCTGCAGGCTCCACAGCAGCCCCCGGGTAAGGTCCTGCCCCCAGGGAGTGCGGAGCTACTCAATCCCCCAGGCACCCTCCCCTGCTGAGCCACCCATTCGCTGAAGCTCCTGCAATCAGATTCTCTGGGCTCTGGTGCACAATGCATCCTTAGGGCTTAACCCCTTCCTGCCTGCGCTAAAGTCAGAGGAGGCTGGCTGGGTTATGTCGGTGGCCATCCCCTGCCGTAACCCCTCCCCTCACTGGGGTTATGGATGAACAGAGGTAAGGGCCAAGTGGTAATGTGGAGTCGCAGGCACCTGGGAAGCAGAGGCATACGAGGGATGGGGCAGTCCCCAGGGAATCTCTGTTGCTTTGGAGGGGGGATTTCCTCACTTCCTGCCCCCTCCATCTGGGAGAAGGTGCATCGGGTGCCCGTCCCAGCCCATACCTGTGCAGTGCATCTGCACTAGGGGTTTGCACCAGGGCAGCTACATCGGTGCAAGGAAACCCCGGCAGACACAGCCTGAGACACTGCTGTGCCAGGGGCCGTAACCCCTCCCCTCACTGGGGTTATGGGTCAGTAATTACAGGAGCACTGGGGCAGGGGAGCTGGACTCTGGGCTCCCAGGTGGGGGCCCAACACACTGGGCTGCAGAGTCATTCTCACTCCCATGCTTTGGTCCAGGCCCATGGCAGTGTTTAGACACAGGGAGCGTCTTCAGCAGGAGAGATTGAGGGAGCCCCACGTCAGACACCAGAGCCCACTGGTTCCAGCCCTCACCTGAGGGGAGGAGACCCACATCCTAATTCCCGCCTCACATCACACAGGGGGCACCTTTTCCTGTTCATTGAAACTAGTCAGCAAACTCAACATGGATTTGGGAATAGTTTCAATCGAAGCAAAAATATAAACTATTTCTCCCAGGCTCACTTCAAACTTGTCTGAGCAACTTAGGAGTCCAAACTCCAGAGATGTGCACTGTCAACATCCCCAGAAACACACAGTTACAGGCAGGCCAGTCTCAGGGCGTCAGCTATGAAACACTCCAGAGCTGCTGTTAAATTTGCCCTCGCTAGAAAAATTCCACGCCGTTTCCTGAGGGAACTGAGATTGTTTAGCCTGCAGAAGAGAAGAATGAGGGGGGATTTGATAGCTGCTTTCAACTACCTGAAAGGGGGTTCCAAAGAGGATGGATCTAGACTGTTCTCAGTGGTACCAGATGACAGAACAAGGAGTAATGGTCTCAAGTTGCAGAGGGGGAGGTTTAGGTTGGACATTAGGAAAAACTTTTTCACTAGTAGGGTGGTGAAGAACTGGAATGGGTTACCTAGGGAGGTGGTGGAATCTCCTTCCTTAGAGGTTTTTAAGGTCAGGCTTGACAAAGCCCTGGCTGGGATGATTTAGTTGGGTTTGGTCCTGCTTTGAGCAGGGGGTTGGACTAGATGACCTCCTGAGGTCCCTTCCAACCCTGAGATTCTATGATTCTATGATCTCACCCCCACATCAGGCTGAAAATGGAGTCTTGATCCCAGCCTGAACTCTCTGCCCAGAGCGATTTGTCCCCTGGACTCTGCCAGCAGCACAGACCCTCTGCAGCTTCACCTGGGCGTCTCCCAGAGTGGATAATCATCACAGAGACCATCTCAGATCCTTAGGGGCTCAGGTGTCTCCATCTAATGACTGCACCAGCCACCTCCTTCACTCTCATTAACCGGCCCTGGGTCAGACATGCTGGGAACTTTCACACCCAGACTCTGGAGACACTTTGGGTTCGTCTACACAGCCCACAGCAGCAAGTCTCAGAGCCGGGAGAACAGACTGAGGTTTGTGGGGCTCCTGCTATGGCGCTAAAAAGAGCCATACAGACCTTCTGGCTCAGTCTGAATTTCAGGTTCTTAAGCCCAGGGAGTAAGTGGGGCTTCAAACCTAAGTTCCAGCCCCAGACACAACATCTACACAGCTGTGTTTAATGCTGTAGCACAAACCCCACAAGCCGATGTCTGTCACCCCGGCTCTGAGACTCACCCAGGAGGGCTGACAGAGCAGCACGCAGGGGCAGTGTAAGGATGTTTGCACCCTAGGCAAAACTTTCACCTTGCGCCCTCCTCCCCCCGCGCCCCCACCCTGAGGCTCCCGCGCCAGTGGCAGCCCCCCCCTCCGCCCTGAGGCACCTCCCCCGCCCCAGCTCACCCCTGCTCCGTCTCCACCCCGAGCACACTGTTGCCGCTTCACTTCTCCTGCCTCCCAGGCTTGCGGCGCCTACCTGTCCCACCTCCACCCCAAGCACGCCATGGCTGCTTCACTTCTCCCGCCTCCCAGGCTTGCAGCGCCAATCAGCTTAGGCGCCGCAAGCCTGGGAGGCGGGAGAAGTGAAGCAGCCATGGAGTGCTTGGGGAGGAAGTGGGGCGGGGGTGAGCTGGGGCGGGGAGTTCCCCTGCGTGCCGTGCCCTCTCTTACTTGCTGCAGGAGGCCCTCCCCATGCTCCCCTGCCCCAGCTCCCTCCGCCTAAATGCTGGTGGCGACCAGGGTGGCCGAAGATCTGGCCGCCGTGGTCGCTGCCGAAGAAAATGGTGCCCCTCAAATCCTAGTGCCCTAGGCGACCGCCTAGGTCACCTAAATGGTTGCACCGGCCCTGGCAGCATGGCACAGACACCTTCCATGCCGGAGGGACATTCACTCTCCCAAGCCAGCAACAGCCAAGGGTGTTCCAGCTCCCATTGCTGGAAGTGCCCAGGCACCCACAGCGACGCACTGAGGAGGGCCAGTGACTGGAAAGTGTCACCCTAACCCACCGCAGACAGGGCTGGTCCAATCCTGTGCACTGACTGTGGGCAGAATGGGCACATAAGATGGGGCTGCCTCCAGGAGCAAGGATGGGGAGACTGGCCTGGTTGCCCAGAACACTTGGGGAACAGGGGAGTTCCACGTTATTATAGACACCTGCCATGGGGAGGTCAGGCCCAGGACTGTGGGAACCCCATTTTGGGCTGGAAAGAGTGACCCCCCCAGGGTTAATTTATTTTGACTGCAGGGAAAAGGGACACATAAAAAGATGCTGCTCTACAAGAACTTTGGATTTGGTGCAGAGAGGCTTTTGTTATGGGGCAGTGAGAGTTTCTAGTACTGGGTAAAATGGGTTGCTAAGAAAGTAGGCCCTGGGGTAAAACCTTCAGAGGGAGAGGCCAGCCATGGTTTTCAGATGTCCCTCTGCTAACGAGGGATACCTTAGCCTCACTCCCAGATTCAAAGCTTGGGAACTGGGGGTGTTTGAGCAGCTTCCCCCAAGAACCTGAAAGGACTCCCTTGGAAAATGATCCAACCAGCGGCTCTAGGGGACAGCCACTCTCTGGGGCAGAGGAGCTGGGGCAGAAGCAAAATGTGATGCAGCATTTCTGGTGGTCCCAGGAGAGGGTTGTGACTAGAGCTCTGACAGGGCTATTGAACAGCTCTGTAACTTGCAGGCCCAGGTGCAGGATTTCTTACTGAAACTGGACAAGCAACAGGAGCAAACCCAGTGACAAGAGGACAGGCAGAAGAAGCTACTCGCAGAGGAGGAAGAAGCCACCAGACTGTGGCTACAGAGAGCAAATGAGTCAAGGCACTGAAAAAGAAACAGGGTGTTCAGCAGAAGAAATTCTGCTCTAGGTCCCAAGAAGCCCAGATGTTGGAGATAAAGCTCCAGCACCCATGTGAGCCAAGGACTGGTGTGATTATCTATATTCAGGAGAAACTCACAGCTGCTGAATGCACCAAGCACCAGGCACCATCCCACAGGGAGGAAGTGGCAGTTGGAATTGCCAATACCCCTGGTCAAGGAGCCTGGGCCCTAGAGGAGAAGCAGCACCTGGAGACTGGAATAGTTCAGCCAAGGGAGGAGCAAAGCAACAGGGAGATGGGGAACAACAACAGTCTCAAGGCAGCCAAGGTGCCGGCAGCCAAGGTAGGAAATGATCCATGCAAGAGGAAAGTTACCCAGGAGCCAAAACTGAAAGGGCTTGAACAAGCCCTAGGCCCTGCGAAGGAGGGCCCCAGGAAGGTCTACAGTGAGGGGTGTGGCTGGGAAACTAGAGCAGGGTTTGCTGGAACACAGGAGCCTGCCACACCGGTTAGAAGGAAGAAAGTTGGAGAACTGGAAACAGAGGGTGTCTGCAACTGAGCTGGGAGGTGAGATTCCCAGCTCACGTAGACGTACCTGCACTAACTCTGCTCAGTCTAGCACACTGAAGATAGCAGTGTAGCCAGGGTAATATGGGCAGCTTGGGCCAGCTGAAGCTAAAGCTGCCACCTGTGCCATCCTGGCTTGTCTACATTGGAAAAAGCCCTGAGCAGCTAGTGCAGAACAGCTAATCAGCACTGGCTGCCTGTGCGGACACTCTGATTCCATGCTAAGAGTGCCCTTGTCTGCTTTGGGTTAATCCCCATTGGAACTGAGTGTCCTCCCCCCTCTGCTGCAGACTGAGCTGGGATAATAGACTAATAGTGTCCACACAGGGAGTTAGTGCGGAATAGCTTTAAATTCACACCCTCACTATTATGGCACAGAACAGCGATTCCACACTAGCCATGCTGGGCTCTTCCCTGTGAATTCCCGACACCGACAAGCCCTTGGTGTGGAGAGAGGAGGTTTGAATTCTTTGTTCCTCACCCCAGCAACCCTTCTAGAGCCATCAGCTGCCCCTCTGCCCTCCACCCACTCTCTGCCACTGCATCCAGCAGGGTTGGATAAGCTCATCGGCTGGATGTTTCTGCCAAAAATGGTGAGCAGTGAAATAAATAAATAATTGACTAGAGGCTATAACATAGCAACAGAGAGCAGTTAAACAATTGCCTGTGGCACCAGCTTCCCTCTCACAGCAGGTGTTGTGTGTGTGTGTGTGTGTGTGTGTGTGTGTGTGTGTGTATTCTCTATTCTCTCTCTCTAACTTTCACATGGACAATGACATCTTGCCCGACCCCTTAGTTACTGTGAGAGCTGTAAGAGGACTGAGCAGGGACCGAGTATCCCAGGGGAATGGGACTGAGAGGGACTGCAGCAGTATCAGTGTTAGTTACCTGCGTATCCTCGGGCTCTGGCGAGTCCTGAAATAATCAGACATGAGAATTTACACAAACGAAATGCAGACTCAGCAAGTCACAGACTGAACAAGTCACACTGTGAAAAACAAACAACACAGAACTTACCCAGTTCTGCCAGAGGGTCCATGGGAATGAGAGGGGAGAAAAGGGAAAAAAGAACATAAATGAATCAATAGGAGAGATTCTTAGTAACAAAAGGGCCCAGTTCTAATCCCGCATTACATTGGCCTCAGTGGCAATTTTGCCTGAGTAAGGACAGCAGGATTGGGCTCCTAATCAGTAGTTAAGGCTTCTCCTTTATCGCACCTGATCCCGCAAAACCTCCCCCCAGAAATCAATGGGGCTGCACCTGTGGGGATCACTCATGTGAGTCATGGGGGCAGATAAAGGGCCCGGTTCTCTCCCTGCTCTGGTCACTGTGTGCTGGGATAGTGCAGACTGGCTGGGATCAGGCCTTGGACATCAGAGAATTCCCCTGGCGTAGGGAGAGCCCAGCTGGGGTAAAACAGTGTAACTGGCTCCTGTGCCAATTGCCCCCCTCATCCTGGTGTAGGGGGAGTGTCAGGGCCAGGACTGATGGGCTGGGGTGTGTGCTGGGGCAGGGCAGGGCACATCACCAATTCTCAGGGACCACAGCCAGCTGGAGTGAATCAGAACAGCCCCTGGGGCAGCCTGAGAACCAGGGAGCCATAACCAGCTCCCGCCCTGCCCCCGTCCCCCACCTCGCAAGTCCTGGCCCAGCAGAGAACCTGGGCCTGCAGCTCAGAGAACTCTTCCTTCATAAGTGTCTCCATCATCTGGGTGATGCCGGTGACCCCAAGGGGTGCTGAGCGCCTACAACTCCTGCCAGCTTCAGTGGGATCAGACCCATGTGCCTGATCCTACAGCTGCTGTGTGTGGTGTGTGGAAACCAACAGGGCTCAGAGGGCCCGATCCTGCTCCAAGGGAACCTACGTGTGCGGGAGAACATCCATGGAGAGTTCTCAGGGTGGGCCCTATTCATGTAAACTAATTATTGTTCTCGTTAAAGGAGATCTCTGGTGTCAGTAAGGGAAGTGTGTTTGGTTGTGTTTAAGACAGTATTTCCAAGGGTTAATGTGAAAAATAAAACTATTAATATTAAGGTTGCCAGGTGTCCAGTTTTTGACTGGAACACCTGGTCGAAAAGGGACCCTGGTGGCTCCAGTCTGCACTGCTGACCGGGCCAGTCAGAGGTACAGTGCGGCTAAGGCAGGCTCCCTGTCTGCCCTGGCTCCGTGTGACTCCCGGAAGCAGCCAGCTTGTCCCCATGGCCCCTAGGTGCAGGGGTGATCAGGGAAGCTCTGCACACTGTCCCTACCCTGAGTGGCTGCTCCACAGCTCCCATTGGCCAGGAACCAGGACCAGTTTGAGCTGCGGGGGCAGTGCCTGTGAGCACTGAGGCACCTGGCCGACCCTGCGCCTAGGAGCCGGACATGCTGGCTGCTTCCAGGAGCTACGCAGAGCCAGGGCAGGCAGGGAGCCCCGCTGACTGGGAGCTGCCTGAGGTAAGCGCTGCCAGGTTGGAGCCCACACCACAAACCTTCTCCAGCACCCCCAACCCCTGGCCCCAGGTCAGAACCCTCTCCTGCACCCTAACTCCCTCCCAGGGCCCACACCCCAAACCCCTGCCCCAGACCTGAGCTCCCACCAGCACCCAAACTCCCTCCTGGAGCCCCCTCCTGCACCCCAAACCCCTTCTCCAGCTTTGAGCCCGCTTCCACACATCAAACCCCTTGGCTCTAGCCTGGACCCCCTCCTGAACCCCAAACTCCTCATCCTTGGCCCCATCCCAGAGTCCGCACCCCCATCTGGTGCCTTCACCCCCTCCTACACCCCTGCCCCAGCACAGAGCCCCCTCCCACACCCTGAACCCCTCATTTCTGGTCCCACCCCAAAGCCCGTACCCACAGCCAGAGTCATCACCCCCTCCTGCACCCCAAACCCTTGCCCCAGCCCAGTGAAAATGAGTGGGGGTGGGGGAGAGCGAGTGATGGAGGGAGGAGAGATGGAGTGAAAGGGCGCAGGGTCTAGGGGAAGAAGCAGGGCAGAGGGTGGGGCAAGGGTGTATGGTTTTGTGTCATTGGCAACTGTAGTTAATATTCATATTTCAATACCACAAATTTTCCATTCATTATTTCCGGGAAATATCTGGATTTCCCATTGTCATGTACTTTACCTGTAACAGTAACACATTAATTTTTACTCTAACATTTCTTTGCACACACAGCTCTGAGTATTCCTTTCCAATTTAAAGCATAATCAAAACTAGTAAAAACACACATACCTTTCACTGCCTCGTATTCCCCTGGAAAGTCAAAGACATCCTGAGTTAACACTGAGTCTCAAAACTTAATGGGAAATAGTAAAGTGAAAAGCAAAGTCTCCCTCACTGGTGATACAAATGTTTTGCAAGATTTGTCCATAAGACACTAGGCAGAGCACAGCACAGGAGCCGGCTTCTTATGGAGGCAGGGACCCAACCTGTCCTGCCCCAGCTGTTACATGTACTATGTTATACACCTCAGACGCTGCACAGGTAAACCTGGCCAGAGAGCAGGGCTTCCTGGCTCCACATCACTACTCTCAGTCCCTCCCATATTGATCCTGAAACCCTCCCCACCCACTCCTGTTCAGCCCCTGTTCTCTGCACAGACACACATGCCTTTAAGTAGAGTTGCCAATTTTGTTTGGATGTATTCCTGGAGATGTCATCACATGACATAATCTTTAATTAAAGATTGATCTTTAATTCCTGGATACTCCAGGCCAATCCTGGAGGGTTGGTAACCATACCTTTAAAGCCCCACCCAATGTCATGCCTGCATATCCCAGGGCCAGTCTCCTGCCCCACTCCACAGTGTTATTTGCATTCCAGTTGCATCTAGAGGTTACACTCAGAGCTGGGACCCACTGTGCTAGGTCTTATACGCACATACTCAGGCCTGAGCCCCATGGCACTAGGTCCTGTACAGGCCCCACAGCCAGGGCTGGATTAACTCTTCTGGGGGCCCAGGGCTAGTTGATTTTGGGGGAGGGGCCTAGGCTCCAGGGTTGGGCCAAAAATGAGGGGTTCAGTGTGTGGGAGGCAGTTGTTGGGGAGCAGGCTGGGGGTGGGGGTCCGGCGGGAGGTAAGGTGCAGGAGAAGCTGGGTCTGGGGGGTCTGGGAGGGAGGAAGAGTGCAGGGTGCAGGAACAGGCTGGGGGGTGGCAGTGTAGGGTCTGGGAGGGAGGACGGGATGTAGAGGGCTGGAGCAGGCTGGGGGTGGGAGTGCGGGGTCTGGGATGGAGGGAGTTTCCAGGAGCAGGCTGGGGTGGGGGTGCAGGGTCTGGGAGGGAACTAGGGTGCAAGAGCAGGCTGGGGGGGTGCAGCATCTGGGAGAGAGGCAGGGTGCAGGAGCGGGCTGGGGGGTTCAGGGGCTGGGAGGGAGGGATCTAGGGTGCAGGAGCAGGCTGGGGTGGGAGTGAGGGGTCTGGGAAGGAGGTAGGGTGCAGGAATGGGCTGGGAGGGTGCAGGGTCTGGGAGGGTGTAGGAAGGGGCTGGCGGGCGGGGCGCTTACCTGGTGCTCCCACTTTGTGCAGGGGGCGGGACACCTGCAGGAACCACCCCACGTAGCTCCCATTGGCCCTGATTCCCAGCCAATGGGAGAGGTGGGGGTGGACCGAGCAAAGAACTGGGACAGGGAGCTTCCCTGCACTAGCGTTGTCATGGCTCCAGCCTGGAGCGGGTGTGGGAGAAATGGGTCAGCAGTGCACAGAGCCGCTTCCCCACCTCCAGGCAGAGCCGGCCAAGAATGCACCACGGAGGGGCTTTAGTGACTGCAGCCCAGGCCCCCCTGCTTAGCCCAGGGCCCTGGGCTACAGCCCTTAAAGCCCCTTTCTTAATCCGGCCCTGCCCACAGTGCTAGGGACCTGTTCACACACACTCCAGACTGTAAGAGACACAGTCCCTACTCCAAAGAGTTTACAGTCTCAGGGCCTGACCCTGCAAATATTTATGCCCTGGTCTAACTTTACCCACAAACCTCGTCCTCTTCCCCACCCACCCCTCTAACTGCTGCCCCATCTCCCTCCTCCCTTTTGTATCTGAACTCAGTGAACCCAGTCTGCAAACACTGCTTGTGTCTCCAGCTCTCCTAGATCCCTTCCAGTCTGACTTCCCACTCCACTCGAACCGCTCTCACTGGGGTCCCTAGTGATCAGATTGGCCAAATCTCAGTGCCCACAGCCTTGTGGTTATTTTTGTTTTTTTCCTCTGCACACCCAGGCCATTTCCAAACACTGCTGCTGCCTCTTGTGCATTATCTCCAGTATCTGCCCTTTTCTCTCCATCCCTGTAGCATAACCTCTCTCTCAGGCCCTCATTAGATCCTGCCACAACTAAAATAACAGCCTCTTCTATGGCTCCCAGCCACACTCACTGTCCCCCTTCTGTCCACACAAACTGCATCTAACAAAGCGACAGTTCCTGGCCCAGGGAGCTCACCCTCTGCATGACCAACCGAGTACAACAGGGGGATGAAATAGACAAGTGGGGTGAAGGGGTTGGAAGGGGGAGATAATGATAAAAACAAACCAAAGCCCAGCTCAGCAGGTGCCCAATGCCAGACAGGAGAGATTCCAGGGGCACAGCACAGCTGGATTTGGAGGAGGGATTGAAGAGAGAAGGGGGCTTCAATTAGCTTTACTAATACTGAGAGGATGTTTTTCGGTATATGGAGTGGGAGGGAGAGAAAATAGTGAGGTGTTTAAGGGAGAAGCAGACAGGTGGGTGACCCAGGCTGTGGGTGACCAGACACCCCAATATTATCAGGACCATCCCAATATTAGGGGCTTTGTCTTATATATGCAACTATACACCCTACCGCCAAAAAAAAAAAAGGCTTGATTTTTCACACTTGTTAGCTGGTCTGCCAGGAGCAAAAAAAAAAAAAAAAAGCCCAGCAGCAATACGGCTCCCCATGGAAGAGGTGCTGAGGGTGACGGCCCAGCACGTCCACCCCTAAAACCGGCCCTGCAGGCTGCCATCACTGGCAGAGGGAAGGTGGCACCAATTGCGCAGACAAGGTGGGACTAACTGGTGAGGGACCTAAAGGCAAAGACAAGGAGCTTGTTCTGGACGGGTTCTCAGTGGAACTAAGTGGTGGAGATGGCAGGAGAGATGAGACTGAGGGCTGAGCCTAGCAGCAGCCGTGCTTTGGGTTCAGCTGAGGGGACAAAGCGGCTGGCATCAAGGCTGGACAGGAGGAGATCACAGCAGTGGAGGTGTGAGATGAATGAGAGCCTGGGCTGTCAGAACAGACACAGGAGGCTGTATCTGTGACGTGTTATACACGCAGGAGCAGGGATGGGATGAGGTTAGGACATGTGGGCCCAGCGAGAGGCTGAGTCAGAGACGATGCCCAGATTTCTGGCCTGAGTGACTGGGCGGATGGAGGTGTTGTTAGGGTGGCCAACACTGTATTTAAAAAATACAGGACAGTTTTTTCTGCCCTGCCTCCTCTGTCCGCCCAACTCTCAACCCAGGCCAACATCATGGAATGGTTCTCCCAGCCAGGGCAGAGGAAATGGCCCCAGTCCCCTCCCATAAGGAGCCACCTCGAGCAGGGCTCAGACCCCAGGCCTCCCACTCTGCTCTGGGCTCCTTCCGGTCAGCTCAAGCTTCACACCCTACCTCAGGGCTACAATCTCTGGACCACAGGAGAGGCAGAGATCCTGGTACCTAGCTCAGGGCAGACCAGTGTGTGGGATGGGAGGCAGGGAGGGAAGGGGAGCAGCCACAGTCCCTTGAGAGGGCTCATGGTGTTATCCAAAGAGATGAAAAAACTAGGAAGTGAGGAGGGTTCTGAGGGGTGCAGAAGAGATTAAACACTCAGCTGTTGAACCTAAGCTGCCCTCTGGACATTGATGAGGAGATGTCAGACAGGCCGAGATGTGGGAACAGTCTTTAGTGGAGAAGAAGTTTGAGAGACATTGGCACAGAGGTTGTATCTGAAGCTATGCATGTAGGTAAGAGCTACTAGAGGCAGAGTGTGAAAAGAGGAGAGCAGGAGGCCAAGTGCGGGGCACTGGGGTGCAGATGTTCTCTGAAAGAGGGAGACAGGAAGAGACCGACTCAACAAAACAGACACCAAAGAAGTGATTAGAAAGGCAGGAGGAGAACTGGGAGAGGAGGGAGCTGTGAAAGCCAAGGATTTAATGGAGAGGAGTGGTCTGTCAATGATGTCAGAAGGAGGAGCATGAAGCTAGCACAAGGAGAATGAGGATCACACAGAAGCCATAGAATCTTTCCAGGAAGGTCATTAGAGACTTTGGCGAGAGCGGTTTCAGGGGAGTGCAGGGGACAGAAGCCGGATTGGAGCAGGTCTAGGATGGAATTGGAGGAAAGGAACTCCAGACAGCGATTGTAGACGGAGCTTTCACTGAGCTTAGAGATGGACGGCAGAAGGGGCAATAAGTAGACTGAGAACTGGGATTGGGGATGGAAAGTGTGAAGATGGGTGAGACTAAGTGTCACGGGGTGTCTGGTCTTTTAAGAGGAGTTGGGCCCAGCCCCACCCTGTGACTAATCAGCTGATGTTGAGACCAGGGATCAGGTGACTGCTTAAAGATCTCCTTGTCCTCATAAAAGCCTGGCCAGCAAGTCCCTCAGATAAGGAGAGCTTCAGGGAGCAGGATGATACCTGCAGGACACCCTAGGACAGGGAAAAGAGCCCCGTTCATGTCTGATTGTAACAAAAGAATGAAAACAAAGTTTTAACAAGGTTTCAAACAGGAATTTGGATGGGCATCCAGATCTTCGAGGCAGCTTTGAAAGCCTCAGCCTCATTGGCTGGAAATTCGTAACTCCATTCCCTGCACCAGCCTTCTCACATCCACTGTGAGTAGAACTGACCAGGGGGTGAGAAATACCTTGTCAGACAGGATAGTGCCCTGCTAACAAGTATAGGCTATAGATTGTGTTTCTTATATCTGTAACTTTATGTTTCCAAATCTACACTTGCTTTTATTTGAGTCTCTGTCTGAGGCTCTATTAATTAAACTTCAAAAACTTTGGTTTTACTGTAGATGTGTCTAAGTGCCTGGTGCAAAGGAGTGTGTTGAACCAAGGGGAAGCCAGTAAGTGGGGGTGCACTGCTTCCACTTAGGCAGCAGATGGGCGTGCATTGCTGGTGTCCAGGAGAGAAGGGACTGAGCACACGAGTGTAACAACACGGCTGCTACTCTGAAAGCTGAGGTGTGAATTACTAGCCTGCAGAGAGACACAGCGGGGCTCATGGAGCCCAGAGCACAGCATCTCGTATTGCCTGTAACCAGTAGCTTTGGGAGAGTTTCCCCTGGTGGGCACAGACAAGGCTCCCACACTGCGAGCAGGTTGCAGCAATTTACCCTGGGGAACTCATGTAATCCCAGAGACATCTCAGAGCTCCCGATACAATGAATGAGGAGAAGCAGGCGCCTTAGAATGGGATCCACAGAACTCAGTGTGTTAGGAGCCATGTAAGCCAGCCAATGGGAGAGGCTGACAAGAGGGGTATGTGCTAAGCCCTGCCCCTCTCCTGATGGTGGTGCCTTTCTCTGCTAGCAATCCACAGCCAGGAGCCCTCTTCTGGAGCCAGGCAGATGAGGCACCTCCGTGTCTCTGTGAGACAGAGTAAGGTGCGAGCCACGCTCCACACAAGATGGCCGAAAGGCAGAGGGGTGTTATAGAGTGATTCTGAGTTAATATTTAATTAAAATGTAACAACTTGAACAAAAGAGACAGAGGGAGCCTCACATGAGAATGTCCCACAGCCCAGCATTGTCCTGAGAGGTAGAAGATCCTTGTTTAAATGCCTTCTCCTCATCTGGCAGAAAGGGGGGACTTGAACCAGACTCACCCACATCCCAGGTGGGTACCCTAACCCCTGGGCTAAATGTTACATGGGAGACCCACACTTTCTCCATCTCCCACCTCATGCTGTGTGCTGTTGGGTGACCTCTGAGCACATCTACTGGATCAGGCCCCACGAGTGAGCTAGATGCTCCTCCTCTCAGTTTATGTGTCTGCAGGGGCACAGATGGGAGATAGGTGCCCAAATGTCTATAGCAAGGCAGTCATGTGTTCTGTGTGCCCAGAGGCAGACACTGAGAGAGCTTTTACACCAGAGATTAATGCCCCGAGTCAGTTTAGGCACCTACAGGGTTGGGTTTCAACCAAGTGGGGTTTTGTGGACGATGGTGCCTAAAACTGGGCTTGAGAGGCTTATGTCTGGGGTTTCTTTGTAGATCCAGGCCATAATGCACAATGCAATTCCCAGATAAAAACTACATTAATGTGGAGTTAAGGCTGAGGAGACGTACTTGTAACTTAAGGGTTAAACACATTATAGGAGGAATCTTTTAATTATTCCCAAACCAAGTGTTATACACCCAGCATATACAAATTGTGCTTAAATTATAAAAGAAATCTATGGTCTAGAAATGCAGCTGAGGCACCTAAACAACCTTAACTCTGCCCTGTAGTAAGATCATGAGGGGAAAACTGAAAAACACTGTGCCTTTAAAAATCAGTTTCATTTGATGTAGAACCACACACACTGCTCTGCACTGATCAGACCTGTATGGTTATTGTATGGAGTCACTGCAGGGTGGAGCTGAGGTTGTGGGTGTGCGTGGTTACTGAGGGTGAAATCCTTTCCCCACATATCACATGGGCATAGAAGGGTCAGAACACAGGGGGTTCCCAGGTGAGGGATCCTGTCAAACACTGGACAAGTCTCTCCGGGTTCATCTACACTGCAAAAAAACATGTGTCAGTGGGTCTGAGCCTGAGGCAAGTGACTCGGACTTGCAGCGCTCGCACTCCAGGGCTGAAAATAGCAGTGTAGAAGTTTCTGCTTGGGCTGGCACCTGGGTTCTGAAACCCAGTGATGGGGAAGGGTCTCAGAGCCTGGGCTCCAGCCCGAGTGGGAACGGCTACACTGCTAGATTTAGCCCTGCAGCACAAGCCCCAGTCAGTTGACCCAGGGTCTGAGACTCGCAGCCACAGGTGGTTTTTTGCACTGGACATGTACCCACAGTCTCCAGCAATGAGACTGACCAAGCTGGGCTGGTGTATTTAGGGACCGGGGCTCAAGGTGCCATTTCTGTAATTCCCATGGGGTTTATTAGGGCAAATGGGCCATTCACCCTTCAGAGCCTCTTTGTGTCAGTGTGAGCAGCCCTGAGCTCCCTGCTTGGGCTCTGGTGCCAATACAGAGACATTCCTTGTCACTCATTCAAACAGGCTGTAACTTCACTTGCTAAAACTCAGCTAAAGGTGTTAAACAGTGACTGCACTGGCAGTAAATGTGGCTTTCAATTGAGTTCAGTTGGCTCCACTGAGCTGACTTGACTGACTTCACATGAAATCTTCAACGCATCCCATTGGTCCCAGACACTGACCTTTCTGCCTCTTCATCTCAGATCGCAGGGCCTCTAGAGGGAGAAAAGAGGAAGAGGTGAGACTTCCTCCTGTCGTGTTTATGGGGATAATGTTAATTTTGTAACTGGCCCAGACACTGACCTTTCTCTTGTTCCCGTTCAGACAGCAGGGTCTCTAGAGAGAGAACAGGGTGAGAGATGATGCATCAATTCATAGATTCCAAGGCCAGAAGGGACCATTGTGATCACCTAGTCTGACCCCAGCATAACACACGCCCAGGGGCTTCCCGACAATAATTTCTAAAGCAGATCATTTAGAAAAACATCCAATCTTGATTTACAAACTGCCAGTGCTGGAAAATGCACCACGGCCCTTGGGAAATTGTTCCAATCATTAATTAATAATGGCGAGATTTCACCCTATTTTATTTATGGGGATAACTCTACTGCCAGGTAATGCGATGGGATCCAAACACTGACCTTTCTCACTCTCCATCTTGGATCGCAGAGTCTCTAGAGGGAGAAAAGGGTGAGAGGTGAGATTTCACCATCGTGTTTATGGTGCAATTCCAGATATTAATATAATTGTGCTGTAACTATGGAAGCGAGGCAGACAGACTGACAAACAGGATGCACAGACAGATCTGTCTCAACATCTTTGCACTGACCATCCCTCACTTTCCTCCCCCACTGACCATCACCTCTAGGAGCTACTCTAAGTGTCTGCCCCAGGAGCCATCCCCGCTTCCTGGGACCCGTCACACTCCTGTCTGATCTGGTTGTTGCGGGGGAGAGGAGAGAAGGTCTCTTTTTTAAATTCAATTCCCTGTTTGCTCCCCTCTATGCCCATCCCTTGAAAAGCCCCAGCTCTTCCCAGCTCCTGACTGTGGGGATAAGGGAGGGAAGTGAGTGATGGGAATGGGGCATTGACCTTAGCTGGATACGGGACAGGGTCTGATTGGCTCCATCATAGGTCAACTCCTGGCCATGTATCACTAGGGTCATGCCCATTGCCTGATCCTAGTGATATCTGGGACCAGTTCCTTCTAGGGCCTGGGCAGATGGGGTGCCCCAGCTAAGAATGGGGTGGAGGATGGGCTGTATGCTTGGGTCAGCATGAACTAGGGAGGGGTGTGTGGATGGGCCCTACAGGCATCGCCTCTAAGATCAGTTCTTTCCCACTGGGAGCTCGTCCCCTTGATGCATCAACCCTGAGGTACCAACACTGAAGGAAATGGAGGTAGCATCATGTCTGACAGTCACTGCTGAGCACAGACTGAGTGAAACCATCTTCTACCCCAGTGTGAGCAGCGTCTCAGAACAGCTGTGCAAGTCCTGAGTGTGTTTGTGTTATGACAGCATCCTAGCCACAGCTCACCAGTGCGGCTAGTGCAGAGAATTCTCTGCAAGGCCTAGGGAACAAGACAGTGATAGTTAATTTTTCTGATTTTTTTAGTGCTTGGAAATAAATGATAGAATCATAGAATATCAGGGTTGGAAGGGACCTCAGGAGGTCTTCTAGTCCAACACCCTGCTCAAAGCAGGACCAATCCCCAACTAAATCATCCCAGCCAGGGCTTGTCAAGCCTGACCTTAAAAACCTCTAAGGAAGGAGATTCCACCACCTCCCTAGGTAATCCATTCTTGTGCTTCACCACCCTCCTAGTGAAAAAGCTTTTCCTAATATCCAACCTAAACCTCCCTGACTGCAACTTGAGACCATTACTCCTTGTTCTGTCATCTGCTATCACTGAGAACAGTCTAGATCCATCCTCTTTGGAACCCCCTTTCAGGTAGCTGAAAGCAGCTATCAAATCCCCCCTCATTCTTCTCTTCTGCAGACTAAACAATCCCAGTTCCCTCAACCTCTCCTCATAGGTCATGTGTTCCATCCCCTAATCATTTTTGTTGTCCTCTGCTGGACTCTTTCCAATTTTTCCACATCCTTCTTGTATTGTGGGGCCCAAAACTGGACACAGTACTCCAGACGAGGCCTCACTAATGTTGAATAGAGGGGAACGATCACGTCCCTCGATGTGCTGGCTGTCCCCCTACTTATACAGCCCCAAATGCTGTTAGCCTTCTTAGCAACAAGGACACACTGTTGACTCATATCCAGCTTCCCATCCTCTGTAACCCATAGGTCCTTTTCTGCAGAACTGCTGCCTAGCCATTTGGTCCCTAGTCTGTAGCAGTGCTTGGGATTCTTCTGTCTTAAGTGCAGGACTCTGCACTTGTCTTTGTTGAACCTTATCAGATTTCTTTTGGCCCAATCCTCTAATTTGTCTAGGTCCCTCTGTATCCTAACCCTATCCTCCAGCGTATCTATCACTCCTACCCGTTTAGTGTCATCTGCAAACTTGCTGAGGGTGCAGATGAGCCCAACATAGCTCTCTCTGGACACATAGACAAATTTTACATATGACTGAAAATGAGTGAATCCCTGTGTGATGAGGCGTATCAACCCTGCACTGGTCCAACAAGGGTTGAACACAGCTTATGGGTGCAAGAGGCCATGTTTCCTTGCCCCTCCTGGACACGCTCCAACTGGACGCTGGCTATACAAGGGAGCAGTTCAGCCCAGTCTGGGCTGACAGTGGAAGAGAGCATATGCACACTCTGAGCTCCTGCAGTTAAAATAAGTTCTGTACATCAAAAGGCCATCTTTTCAGGTAGCTGCTAGAGCTGCAAACTGTGGCAGCTGAACACACCGATTCCATGGCAAGACCCTAGTTGACCACAGAGACAGATGAAGACAGATGGCTGTTTCTGGTGGAGGAAATACCGTCACTGGAATCATGGTTGGAATCTGAATCTGAAACCAGGGCTACTAGTTTCATAGGGCCCTGGGTTGGGACCCAGTGGAGCAGCGTGGGTCTGGGTCCCCCTACCCCTTCCTGCACCTACCACTGGGTGCAGGGGCCACCCCAGGGATTGGGTGTTTCTGTCCGAGATGGTGACTATTGGGCGCTGCTACTTGTTAAAGCCTCGGATTGATTGACTTTCACTGCTAGGCCTCGCTGCCCTGAGGCCGTATTGACTCTGGCTATGGGGCATTACTGCCTTGAGAGCGAGGGCAAGGGCAGCCCCATATATTCTGGTCACAGGGCCTCTCTGCCCTCCACACCCACCCTGCCTAGGAGCTCAGCATGATGGGATTGCTTTGCCCAAATGATCACTTTTGGCTGACGGATTTAGTTGGGGATTGGTCCTGCTTTGAGCAGGGGGTTAGACTAGATGACCTCCTGAGGTCCCTTCCAGCCCTGAGATTCTATGATTCTATGTGGGATCCCCCATCTCCTTGTTGTTGGGGCAGGAGTAATAAAGGGTTGTTATCTTGGTGTGTGAATCAAGCGCAGCAGAACTGTTCTTGGCATAACTGATTGAAGGATTCACCTTCAACTAAATGGCACTTGCTAGGCAGGGGACATGGGCTCCAAAGTCTAGTGAGGCTGGCCAGCCAGCCACCCATTTGATCCTATACCTCTGCTGTGTAATAGCAAAGTTAATTTGGACTCAATTGAGAGTTTTGTTACACACTCCAGAGCTGAAATCACTGATATCTAGGTCTAACTGTTAGACCTGCTTTGGGACAGTGTCTCTGATGTAAGAGACTTTCTAGTGTGCACCAGCCACTGAGGCTCCCACACTCTAACAGCTGAAATCATGAGAGCTGTATTAAGCAGGGGGTGGGACCTGAAAACATCCTGATGGATTGGGGTAGCAATTGGCTAGCAGGGTGGTTGGGGAAGAGAAGCAGAGGGCCAATTGTCTGGCAACGAGAAGTGGAAAGCAATTGCCTGGGCAGCAGAGTTACTAATGTGCCTGCTCACCCCCTCTCCACCCAGGGTGGGAGGTGAACTCTGCAGATGCACCTCTGGACTCTGGGTCTGCGCTGACCCAGAGCAACTGTGAGTGGGGTGCAGAGAAGGGATGGGCATGTTAAAGGGACATTTGGCTGCTGGACTTAAGAACCTGAGGGGAAAGGACACTGCCTAAGTCTTTGGCTCATTGTTTATGTTTATGAACCCTGTTTGTGGTGTTTTCCCAAATTAATGCTGTTATTTCCCTCCTTTTATTAAAAGTTTCTTTCTACACTGAGACTTTGTGCTTGCAAGAGGGAAAGTATTGTCTCTCAGAGACACCCAGAGGGTGGTATATAATTGTCCCAGTTTACTGGTTTTGTGTTGCATTGATGAAGAGAAACCCCTAGATATCGCACCTGGCCCTTGTTTCTGCCAGTTCCAAGAGGCAAAAGGTTTACAGGTGACAGTTCTAAAGGTATAACACCCAGTTCCAGCTTTCACAAGTACAAAGCACAGCTCCTCTCTGCTTCTCTGAATTACCTGCTTCTGTCCTCACTGGGAAATCATTGTAACAGACATTTCCTCTTCCAAATTCTTCAGATAGTTGTAAATTCCCACACAGCACTTCAGGTGAGAAAACCCTCACTGGGACGTTCACAGCTGCCTTGGGGAGTTGCACACTTGGTGCCCATTAATTTAAACAAAAGTTGAGTATTCAGATCCCTTAGGCAGCTTTGAAAACCCAGCATTGCTAGAAATGGCCAGATCACTGAAGGCCAATTTCTGCCCCTTGTGATCAGAGGAAAACCTGCAGCTGAGCACTTGTATAACGATAGAGAGTTTATTGCCCTGTCCCTGTAGCAGGATCTCAGGGCCTGTCTACACCTACAGCACTGCAGCTGCACCAGTACAGATGCGCCGCTGGAGCGCGTAGTGGAGATGCTACCTATGCTGACAGGAGAGCCTCTCCCATTGGGGTAGGTACTTCACCTCCCTGACAGCTAGGTCGGGATCACTGAGTTGCTCACGGGTGAGGATTCCTCACACCCCCGAGTGAGGGATGTAGTTCTACCGACAGAAGTGTGCAGTGTAGATCCACCCTCAGGCTGAGCACAGCAAGTTTCGGCGCAGTAACTTGCCAGTGTAGACAGGCTTCCCCCACTGGGAGCTACGCCCCTCATGGAGTGGTTTTCCTAGAGCACAGGGAGAGCTCTTTCTGGGCACTGCTCCATGACCACACTGTAGAGGAGGTAACCTCTCCATTATCACTACTTTCCCATTCGCAGCTACTACTCATCTAGATGGGGAGGGGGAGGGACATGCACAGACCAGGGGAGGGGCATAACTGGAACCAAAGAAATCCCCTCTCTCCTCCTCCTCCTTTCTTTCATTTTTTCTTGCCAAGTTACAAATGTCAGCACTCCAAGCCCAGCTCACTAAGCCCCCCACGGGTGTTTCAATGTAAGCAAGGCTGATCCCCACAGAATAGTTCAGAATCCCATTCGATTGGGATCCTTTCGTGAGCGTTGAAGGGGTGAATCCATTTGACACTTCGCAGCTCAAATATGAAGTCATCGTTCACCCTTCTCCTGCCACCTGTTGCCTGAAACTCTCCTGAACATAGAATCAAAGCCCCTTAATCCTGGTATCTTTACTTTTGTTTTTCATTTTTATCTCTCCCTCCACCCCAAATTCCCCCCCACCCCTTGTTACTTCACCTGTTGCTCTGTGTCGCCTCCAGAAGCAGTAACCGGCCAGGGCTATGAGAACAGCCTGGAGACCCAGGATCACGCAGAGAGCCACTTGCGAGGGATTGACCCTGGGGAAAAATGGCTCTGCAAGAGAAAGTGCCATTGACTTGGGAGCAAACACGCGCAGAATGAAGGCAGGACACTGCAACAGTGGTGACAATGAAGAGTCTCACTGGGAAATATACCTTGAAATGTGGCTCCTTTGTGCTTTATTATTGAGTCAATGAAAGTCCAGGCTTTATTCTTCTTACTGATCATAGTTAGTTAATGGGAGGGGGCATGTTGGAGGTAGGGAGGGAGTAGGGACAGGATGTGTTACATCTATCCCCCACTGGCATAAATTCAGGTATTCCTTAGGCTGCTCTAACTGATCCCCAAGCTGCAGCCAGTGCAGACTGGCCCTGAGAATCAGAGAGTTGTGACCAGCTCCCTGACACCCCCAACTCCCCTGTGCTCAGAGGGGCTCAGCCACATGACAGAGTCTGGCCCAAAACATGTTTTTGCAGGATTTTAATACAAACAAAACTTGAGCCTGTAGAGTCAGATTAAAAATTCCTCCAGATTCCTCTTCTCTGGGCCCTGGGGCGATGCTGATGACAGGGTCCTTGCTATGTGGTTAGTGTGATGTATTGAAAACTATGTAGAAATCACAAATTGTCACTCTGAATCCTGAGAGGTTTGCAGGCTAGAGGGCTCTGTAAGGAGCATGCAGTGTGTGGCCTCTGCAGTCACTCTGCACAGAGCCAGGTGGGCTGTGTTCTGCCTCCCTGCCTCAGGGAGCAGCCTGCTTTGTCTATCTCTGTAATTTGGCTGTTGTGTGTTAGAATTCTGGATTCCTGGATAAAAAGCAGCGTTACACTGCAACCTTCCAGGAAGAGTATTTGTTTTGTTTCTAACTCTCTGTGGGTATGCTGTGAACACAACAATCATGTGATACTGGACACACCATATGCTTATCAGCAGTGCAGCACTATGAGATCTCAGATGACTAGTGATTAACATATAAACATTGTTATTATTAGAGTGATGAACTACTCATTCTGTATTAACAAAGTTATTTAATAGATAATACAGAAAAAATATTTACCTTTTTTCTACAAATCAAGATGCTTTTTAGCTAAAAGTTTGTTTCTGCATGTTTTGGGCCTGATCCTTTATTGTTAGCACTGCCAAAACTCTCATCAACCTGGTTATGCAGGGAAGGTAGGATCTGTCCCACTGTGACTGTGAAATAAAACCCCACAATGTACATTCTTGGGCAATGCTGGCTGTGGAGCTCTCTGTTTATGGCCTTCTGAGCAATTAAGTACAAGTTATGACCTGATCCTCAGTTATGACTTGGGCAAAACTCTCATTTAAGATGATGGGATTTTGCCAGAGTCTGAACTGCAGGATGGGGCCCATAGCGCAGCTCTCACATCGATGTGGGAGCCTATAGATTCAAAGTAAAAATTCCTCCAAAGTCTTCTTCCCTGGGCCTTGGAGCAACGGCTGACTAGAGGGTCCTTTGTTAAGTGGTTAGTGGTGTATATTGAAAACTGTGTAAAAATTACAAACTGACACTTGAAATCCTGAGGGGATTCCTGGTCCTACTTGCAGGCTAAAGGGCTCTTTTGGGAGCATGCATCTGGGTCCTCTGCAGTCAGTCTGCAAAGAGCCAGCCTAGAGCAGAGTGGGTTTGGTTCGGCCCCGATGCCTTAGGGAGCAGCCTGCATTGTCTCTCTCTGTATTTGGCTGTGGCATGTTAGAGTTCTGGGTTCTTAGAAATAGAGCAGTGCTACATTGCAGCCTTTTGGGAAGAGTGTTTATGTGTGGTTTCAACTCTCTGTGTGTATGCTGTGAACATAACAATAAGGTAATACTGGGCATATCATAGACTAACCAGCAGTGCAGCACTATGAGACCTCAGATGAATAGTGCTTTACAAATACAACAGTCTTACTATTACAGTGATTAAATATTCATTCAGTATTAACCAAGTTATTTGGTAGATAATAACACATAAAATCACAACCTTTTTTTTATAAAAATTAAGGTGCTCCTAGGTAAGAATTTGTGTCAGCCAATTTTGGGCCTCAACTTTTATTGCTGGTATTTTCAGATATATTCTACGTAGCAATGCTCAGACCATATCCAGGGCTCTCTTGTGCTAGTCAGGAAAAATGACTTCATTAGCCAGATTTTCATAAATACTCAGCACCCAGCAGCTCTCACTGAGAACAAAGGAGAATTCCCTCCCCCACCCCCACTGAGAACTGTGATGGTCACAGCACACACAGAGAAGTTAGACACAGACATCAGTACTCTCGGTGGAAGGTTGCAGCGTAACGTGACTTTATTCCTTAGAAGCCAGAACCTTAACCCACAAGAACCGCACAATGGAGTCTCTAAGGCAGCGGGCACAGTTCATCCCACCTTGTTTTACATAACACTGTAACACACTACACCCCATATAAAACACTGAACCCCCATGTTCACCACTGTTATATGGTTATGATATATTTTGTACAAAGTATGCCTTGTGAAGTGTCATTTGAAATTCATAATTTACTGAATATCATTGTTCTGTTATAATGTGTACATTAACGGTGTATGTGGAGCTATGAGATTTTACTATGTTTGTTAGTGAAATATGTTGTAATTCTGGGGAATGTCCACAGACTAGCTCCTCAGAGACAACAAAGAACTGACGACAGGTGATGGAAAACTATTAACTGCTGAGGCAATCATTTGCCACCAGGAGGACTGTAAACAAAAGATTTCATATCATCCCCAGTGACATCTCAAACGTCACATACACAGATGGTGCAAACAAGAAATTTACAGTCCTCCTGATGGACTCTTTGAATCTCACATACACAGGGGACTGTTTTGTCTGCACCCCATCGGGAAGTAATCCTCGAAGAGAGGAGGGTATAAAATAATAGACAGTGATCTTCACATTACATCTCCTCCCCAATCTCTACTCACAGCAATAAGATTGCTTGAAAGTCAGTAGGAGCATCATTGAACTGTGTGTGTGGAGGGTAGGGGAGAGTTGGTCCTAGCTGGAAGGTTTTCCAGTTAGTTTTGACCGCAGTAAGTTTTTGGGTGTGAGAAACCTTTTTGCTTTCAAATCTTACTTAGCTTGGTAAAGTTTAGGAATTAGTTTTTGGTTTTATTTTTTATTTCTTTTGTAACTAATTCTGACCTTTCTGCCTTATCCCTTAAAATCTATCTTTCTCTAGTTAATACATTTGTTTTATTGTTTTACCTAAACCAATGTGTTTTGGTAAAGTGTTTGGGAAATCTCTACTCAGGTTAACAAAGGCACCAGCAGAATCATTTCCTTTGATTAAATAACTGACTATTAATGGGCTTGCATTGTTCAGTAGTGTGCTGGACACTACAGGATGCACATTTCTGGGTGCAAAGCTGGGGAATTTGCAAGTGTCACCCTATATGTAGTTCATAAGTGGCTGGGAAAGCATTCATGTAACTTTGCTGGGAGTGACTTTACATGCTAATGGCTGTGTGTGAACAGAGCCTGGAGAGGCTGCTTTTCACTAGCAAAGCCGTGTAACAGGCACCCTGGGCTGGAGAGTTAAAGGGACACAGTAGTTCAACAGTCCAGACTGTACCCTAGGGCATGTCACAAACAGGACTTTACTTCTTACAATCCAGAACCATAACACACAAGAACCCAAACCGGAGAGGGGAGGCTGCTCCCTAAGGCAGTGGGCACCTTGCTTTACGTTGGCTTAGCTATAGGAACCATTAGTGTGCGGCAGGCTGGGACGTAAATCCACCTTGCACTAGCCTGCCACACACCAACTGGCTGTGTGCACCCCCGCAACTGTGCACTACAAGTTCCCTGGTGCATTTTGATCTGTTCCCATTTCAAAATGGAGTAGAACAAAGCACACTACGGAATTACTAGTGTACGTAGCAGGGTCCACATGGACAGTACAGTATGTGGCAGGCTAGTGAGAGGCAGATTTACACCCCAGCTTGCCACAAGCTAACTGTTTCTGTAGACTCACAGGATTTTCTAAAGAGCTCTCTGGTCTGCAAACAGGACCTGGCAAACACCCCTCTCTTAAAGTGATAGCGTGAAATTCCAACACAGTCCTCACTACACCACAAGAACAAAGGAGAATTCCCTTCCCCACCCTTACTGAGAAGAATGATGATTGCTGGTGTGACGTTACACTCCATAGTCTTTATGAAAATATGCTTATGATATGGATATGACATAACTGAGATGTACTTTATGCAAGATGGCCCCTGTGAGGTATCATTGGAAAGGTTATGATTTACTGAATATGATTATCCCATTTGTATCCATGTATCATTTTTGTATCTGAAGTTAGGGATATTGACTATGTATCTGTATTTCAACTATGCTACTTTGGGTGACAGCCACTGCTAACACTTCAGGTACAACAGTGGAGAAGCCAAACAGGGCTGATGGCCCATCAGTGAGGACAATGGACTGTGAAAAGTCTTGGCCTTCCTGCAGATGCTCCATACTGCCACTGATGGATGCTGTGATGCTATAGAGTCAGACCTGGACACCTGATACTAACCTCCATTTTGGACTGGTGAACTTTTCCACTCGGGAGTGGGAAATAAAAAAAAAAGGATTCCTGCCTTATCAAAATCCTATATAAGGTGGGGGATGGAAATAATCAAGGTTCTTGTCTCCTCTGCCTCCCCACCCAAAGAGACAGTGAAAAACTCCTGGAAACAAGAACTGGAGGGGCTGGGGAAGGGAAGAACTGCTTGACTCATGCAGGAAAGAGTTCTGGCCTGTGAAGGAATCTACCTAAGACCTACCTCTATCTAGGGTGAGAAATTGCTATATGTAACCAATTTCCTTAGTGAATCTAGCTTAGTGTGTGTGCTTTGTTTTATTTTCTTAGTAATCTGCTTTGTTCTGTTTGCTACCTCTTTAACCTCTTAAAATCCATCTTTTGTAGTTAGTAAACATATTTCTTGTTTATAATATAATCCAGTTTATATAATTTTAACGGGGGGCGGGGAGTTGTGCATACCTTCCTCCACACTGAGGGAAGGGACGAATTTCATATAAGTTTGGGTTTCCACTCCAAGGGAGGTGAACACCTGGGGCTGTGGCAAGTCCCATCACAGCTGGGTACTGAGCTATTATGAAAATGTGGCCAATGGTGTCCCAGCCTGCAAGGTGCTACACATCCTCAGCTCCTACTGGAGTCAAAGTTTATGTCTATATTGCAATTAGACATCCACAGCTGCCCCGTGCCAACTAACTCAGGTGCGCTGGGCTCAGGCTAAGGGGCTGTTTAATGGCAGTGTAGATGGAGTTAGGCTGAAGCACGAGCTCTGAGACCCTCACAGCGTTCTAGAGCCTGGTCTCTAGCCTGATCCTGAATGTCTGCACTGCCATTTAACAGCCTCTTAGCCCAAGCCCCTTAGCCTGAGCCAGCTGGCACGGGCCACCAGCAGGTGTCCAATGGCAGCGCAGATATATCCAAAGAGAACTGAGGGTTGTTCAGGACTTTCCAAGATGTGCTCAGCACCTTGAAGTTTCAGGCAAATACATAGGAGACACAATGATAAATACTCTCCGCTCATGTCTGCAGCATCTCGGTCTATCCATGTGTGGCACGGACAGGCACTGACCTGCTATGGAAATCACTGATTCTCTCTCCTGGTTGAGACGGGGGTTCCTGACAAAGCAGGACACTTTCTGGTTGAACTCTTCTTTTAGAACAATGGCAATCTCTGCTTGAAACAGGCCATTGGCTTCTGGGGTTATTTTTTCAGAGGTTGATGGTAAGAGCTGGCCCTGGTGATCTCTCCACTGAGCCTTGGGCTGTGGGTACCATCCAGATGATCGACACGCCACCCAGATCCCTCCGTCCTGATGTCCCTCCACAGAGATGACAGGAGCAGACCCCATATCTACAGAAGAAATAAATGAACTTGTGATAATCCTAGAGTGCCCAGGAATGAGCCAAAAGCTTTATTACACTGTTATCAAAAGCCATTTATTTTTAAACTAATAATCAGACGTGAGTTCACGAGTGTGGTTGGTCAGTTAATCTGGTCAGATTAATGTTTGATATAAAGTAAAAATAGTATTATAATAGGGCTTTTTTACGCACAAATTTGCTCCAGTTTAGTTAAACTTGTTTAGTTAATCAAGTGCAAATTCTTGTGTGGACACTCTTAAATCAAGAAGGAATTGACTCAAGATAAATCAATATCCGTTGGGGTAAATTTGTTGTCCGTAGTGTTTGTGTTTGTGGTGTGCTTGCTGCTTGACTGAAATATACTGTGTGGTCTGTTTGTTTGGGGGACCATGTGTGTGTGCTGAGCCTAGCGTCCTGCTAGGTGAGGCTGAGAGCTAGGAGCTTCTTGACGAGGCATCCAATCAACCCTTAACCGGGGGGCGGGGCTATTCAGGAAGAGCAGGGCTTTAAAAAGCCTGCCCCGTAGCGACCAGAGGAGCTAGCAAACAGGGGAGTTTGGTGAGGGAGTTTACAGGGGGAGTGTGAGCAGGGGCTAGTTACACCTAATATTCTTTGCACTTAAATGTCAAAACATCGCTTGATAAAAACTAAGCACCAGCAAGGGAACAAGCTTTGGAAGTAAAAAGAGAATGCAGGCAGAAGTCCAGTAACAGAGTGGGAGCTACCTAGTTTATTGCGCCCAATGCAGCATGTATGATTACCTGCCCGATGGGCTGGTGGTGTATGTGTGCGTTCGGTGCAAGGAGCTCCTGGCCCTCAGAGACCATGTACGGACTTTGGAGACCAGGGTGGCTGAGCTGGAGGAGCTACGAGAGACAGAGAGGTACACAGATGAGACTTTCCAGGACACAGCAGAATGGTCCCATCCCCGGTCTGACAGCCTGTATGCTGTTGAGGGGGATGAAAGCCTCAGGGAAGGAGAACATCCAACTGGAGCAGAGGGAAATGATCCCATAGTTGGGACCCTCCTACCAGATGATGTTGTGGTATCCTCTCGTACTGAGGCTACTTCTCCAGGGGAGGAACTCCAGTTATTAGGAAGAGATAGGTATTAGTAGTGGGTGATTCGATCATTAAAAACATAGATAGCTGGGTTTGTTATGATCGGGAGAACCGCATGGTGACTTGCCTGCCTGGCGCGAAGGTTGCGGATCTCTCGAGACATCTAGGCTTATGTGTAGTGCTGGGGAGGAGCCAGTGGTCATGGTAAATGCTAAGTAAGAGATTGAAGTCCAGGACCTCCATGGTAGCTCTCTCTGAAATGCTTCCAGTTCCATGTGCAGGGCCAGTTAGAAAGACAGAACTGCAAGGTCTCAATGCTTTTATGAGACGATGGTGTAGGGAGGTGAGGTTTAGATTTATTAGGAACTGGGGAAGCTTTTGGGAGAGGGGGAGCCTCTCCCAAAAGGAAGGATGGGCTCCACCTAAACCAAAACGGAATCAGATTGCTGGCACTTAAAATTAAAAAGGTTGTAGAATAGTTTTTAAACTGAGGGCTGGGGGAAAGCTGACAGGTGTGGAGGAGCATGTGGTTCAGACATCCCTTAGGGGAGGATCTATAAATAGAGATTCCCTATGTCCTAATAAGGAGGAGAGAATAGAAGATGGTAAAATACAGGGAGGATCTGATGAGAAACAGTCAAATTAAAAAACAGTCAAATGGGAGAAACAGTCCCATTCAATTATGTCATGCAATAGGGGACAGCCATAAAATGACAATTTTTTAAAATGCTTATATACCAATGCTACAAGTCTAAATAATAAGATGGGTGAACTAGAGAGCCTTGTGATAAAGGAAGATATTGATATAATAGGCATCACATAAACCTAGTGGAATGAGGATAGTCAATGGGACACAGTAATACCAGGGTACAAAATATATCGGAAGGACAGAACAGGTCGTGCCTAATAATGGGGATTTCAACTATCCCCATATTGACTAGATACATGTCACCTCAGGAAGGGATGCTGAGATAAAGTTTCTTGACACCTTAAATGACTGCTTCTTGGAGCAGCTAGTCCTGGAACCCACAAGAGGAGGGGCAATCCTTGATTTAGTCCTAAGTGGAGCACAAGATCAGGTCCAAAAGGTAGACCGCTTGGTAATAGTGACCATAATATAATTAAATTTAACAACCCTGTGGTGGGGAAAACACCCCAGCAGCCCAACACTGTAATTTCAGAAAGGGGAACTACACAAAAATGAGGAGGGTAGTGAAACAGAAAATAAAAGGTATAGTGCCAAAAGTAAAATCCCTGCAAGCTACGTGGAAACTTTTTAAAGACACCATAATAGAGGCTCAACTTAAATGTATGCCCCATTTTAAAAAAACATAATAAGAGAACCAAAAAAGAGCCACCGTGGTTAAACAACAAAGTAAAAGAAGCAGTGAGAGGCAAAAAGTGGAAGATAAATACTAATGAGAAAAGTAGAAAAGAGCATAAACTCTGCCAAATGAAGTATAAATATATAATTAGAAAGACCAAAAAAGAATTTGAAGAACAGCTAGCCAAAGACTCCAAAAGTAATAGCAAGTTTTTTTCAAATACATCAGAAGCAGGAAGCCTACTAAACAACCAGTGGGGCCACTGGACGATCGAGATACTAAAGGAGCACTCAAAGACAATAAGGCCATTGCGGAGAAACTAAATGAATTCTTTGCATTGGTCTTCACTGTTGAGGATGTGAGGGAGATTCCCAAACCTGAGCTATTCTTTTTGAGTGGCAGATCTGATGGTATTCACCCTAGAGTTCTGAAGGAACTCAAATGTGAAATTGCAGGACCATTAACTGTCATCTGTAACCTATCATTTAAATCAGCTTCTGTACCAAATGACTGGAGGATAGCTAATGTGACACCAATTTTTAAAAAGGGCTCCAGAGGTGACCCTGGCAACTACAGGCCAGTAAGCCTGACTTCAGTACCGGGCAAATTCGTTGAAACTATTCTAAAGAACAAAATTGTCAGACACACAGATGAACACAATTTGTTGAGAAATAGTCAACATATTTTTTGTAAAGGGAAATCATGCCTCACCAATCTACTAGAATTCTTTGAGGGGGTCAACAAGCATGCGGACAAAGTAGATCCAGTGGATATAGTGTATTTAGATTTTCAGAAAGCCTTTGATAAGGTCCTTCAACAAAGGCTCTTAAGCAAAATAAGCAGTCATGGGATAAGAGGGAAGGTTCTCTTATGGATTGGTAACTGGTTAAAAGATAGGAAACAAAGGGTAGGAATAAATGGTCAGTTTTCAGAATGGAGAGAGGTAAATAATGGTGTCCCCCAGGGGTCTGTACTGGGCCCAGTCCTATTTAACATATTCATAAATGATCTGGAAAAAGGAGTAAACAGTGAGGTGGCAAAATTTGCAGATGATACAAAACTACTCAAGATAGTTAAGTCCCAGGCAGACTGCAAAAAGCTACAAAAGGATCTCACAAAACTAGGTGACTGGGCAACAAAATGGCAGATGAAATTTAATGTTGATAAATGCAAAGTAATGCACATTGGAAAACATAATCCTAACTATATATACACAATGATGGGGTCTAAATTAGCTGTTACCACTCAACAAAGAGATCTTGGAGTCATTGTGGCTAGTTCTCTGGAAACATCCACTCAATGTGCAGCGGCAGTCAAATAAGCGAACACAATGTTGGGAATCATCAAGAAAGGGATAGATAATAAGACAGAAAATATCATATTGCCTCTATATAAATCCATGGTATGCCCACGCCTTGAATACTGCATGCAGATGTGGTTGCCCCATCTCAAAAAAGATATATTGGAATTGGAAAAGTTTCAGAAAAGGGCAACAAAAATTATTAGGGATATAAAATGGCTTCTGGATGAGGAGAGATTAATAAGACTGGGACTTTTCAACTTGGAAAAGAGGCGACTAAGGGGGGATATGATAGAGGTCTATAAAATCATGAGTAGCATAGAGAAAGTAGATAAGGAAGTGTTATTTACTCCTTCTCATAATACAAGAACAAGGGGCCACCAAATGAAATTAATAGGTAGCAGGTTTAAAACAAACACAAGAAAGTATTTTTTCATGCAATGCACTGTCTACCTCTGGAACGCCTTGCCAGAGAGTGTTGTGAAGGCCAATACTATAACCAGGTTCAAAAGGGAGCTAGATAGATTCATGGAAGATAGGTCCATCAATGGCTATTAGCCAGGATGGGCAGGGATGGTGTCCCTAGCCTCTGTTTGCCAGAAGCTGGGATAGGGTGACAGGGGATGGATCACTTGATGATAACCTGTCTGTTCATTCCCTTTGGGGCACCTGCCATTGGCCACTGTCAGAGCACAGGATACTGGGCTTGATGGACCTTTGGTCTGACCCAGTATGGCTGTGTTTATGGTCTTATTTAGGATTGTCCACACAGAGCTTTGCACTAGTTCATCAAAACCAGTGCACATGTATGTGTAGACAAGCATTAAATTAATTCACAAATCAAAAACTTTGTTATAGGGGATTTCAGGTTGCTTGGCAGTGCCATGTACCCTTCCAGAATAAAGATGTGAATAGCAGAAAACTGGTACAACTGAAAGCCAGGAAATACACTCAGGCCATGTTTACACTGCAAGTTACAGCTCAGTAACTTGCTCGCTCAGGGGTGTGAAAAATCAAACCCTGCCAAGCGCAGCAAGTTTTGATGCTGTAAAGCTCCAGCGAAGACAGGCTCCGAGCACTGGGAGGCACCCGGAGCTATTCCCCTGATTGAGGTGGGTTACATAGAGCGCTGGGAGAGCTCTCTCCCAAGCGCTCGCGGATGAGCACACAGTCAGAACAAAGCATTGCTGCGACAGTGCGGCCACAGCTGCGCTTTGAGGTTTTTAGCACATGTCTACGCTGGCAAAGCGCTCCAACTTGCTGGCTCAGAGAGGTGAAAAATCACTCCGCCGAGTGCAGCAAGTTTGAACACTTTAAAGTGCTAGTGTAGACAGGCTCCAAGCTCTCTCCCAGCACCACAGCACGTCGTCGTCCACACTTGCACATCAAAGCACTGCTGCAGCAGCACTTTGAATTTATGAGGGTAGACATAGCCTCAGTGTAGACATAGCCTCAGCAAACCAGAAAGACAAACACTCAACAAGAAAATGTAGGATTTAAGGTAACACCTCCCACACCTGATCACACTTGGAGTTTTTTTTTTTGATGAGCTAAACTGAAATAAAATTATCTTAATCTGAAACAAGAGTCTTGTACCTGAATCAAAGGTGTGAATTCAAACTGATTTCATTATTGTGGGGTCAGTGTGTATGTGTGCAGAGATGCCTTTAGGTTGTTTGGAAATTTCACACAGACCACCCTAGAGAGGGGAATGACCTACAAAGAGAGGATGTTGAGACAGATCTGTTAGTGTCTCCTGTGTGTCAGTCTGTCTGCCTCGCTTCCATAGTTACAGCACAATTACATTAATAGCAGGAACTGCACCTTAAATGTGATAGTGAAATCTCACCTCTCGCCCTTTTTTCCCTCTAGAGACCTTGCAATCGGATAAGGAGAGCGAGAAAGGTCAGTGTCTGGGCCCATCACATTAGCTGGCTGTAGAGTTATCCCCATAAGCACAACAGGGTGAGATCTTGCCAGCCATTATTAATTATTAATTAATCATTGGAACAATTTACTGAGGGTCATGGGCAGTGGGTGGAGCCTCCCTTTGGGGAAGCTAGCCCCAGCTCTGCCTCTTTCACCCATGCCCCCCCCCGCAGCCAGAGCCCCGAGACCCCCTGTCCCTCCCCCACACCTGGAGGAGCCCCAAGCGCCCCCTCCCTCAGATGGAAGAGCTCCAGCATGCTTGAAGTCCTGAGCCCTCCCACTTCCCACCTGCCCGAAGCTGCCCCGGGTCAGCTGCAGCTGTGCCTCCCCTTCCCAGTCCCCAAGCTGCCTTGGGAGAAACATCTCTCAGGTCTGGAAGATGCTTGTGCTATGCCCCATGCTAGTTCCGGGGTGGCTGAGGAGGTGGTATGTGCTACTCAGCTTCCTGGGTTCCACAGTAATCTCCAGTCCAGGGAGATTACTGATGAACCCAGGAAGCTGAATAGCACATACCACCTCCTCAGCCACCCCGGAACCTGCATGGGGTGTAATAAATCAAAACCTTCCCCCCAAAACCCCACAAATGGGGTCTGGTGGCCACAGCAGTGGCAGGGGAGGCTGATCATCTCCTAGCCTATTATACCCACTGCCCATGCCAAGGGTCATGGTGGATTCTCCAGCACTGGCAGTTTTTAATCAAGGGTATATTTACACTACAAAATTAGGTTGATTTTACAGAAGTTGAATTTTTAGAAATCGATTTGATACAGTCTATTGAGTGTGTCCCCACTTAAGACCATTAAGTCGGTGGAGTGCGTACAGAGTACCGAGGCTAGCGTCGACTTTCGGAGCATTGCACTGTGGGTAGCTATCCCACAGTTCCTGCAGTCTCTGCCACCCATTGGAATTCTGGGTTGAGCTCCCAGTGCCTGATGGGGCAAAAACATTGTCATGGGTGGTTCTGGGTACATGTCGTCAGGCCCCGCCCGTGAAAGCAATGGCAAAAAATTGTTTCTAGCCTTTTTTCCTGGGTTACCCATGGAGACGACATACCACAGCAAGCATGGAGCCCGCTCAGTTCACTGTCACCATATGTCCCCTGGGTGCTGATGACAGATGCGGTACTGCATTGCTACACAGCAGCAGCTTCTTGCCTTTGCAAGTTAGCGAAGATGATTAGCAACTGTATTGTACCGTCTGCTGCTATCTCCTGGTTCCTCCTGGCTGGCCTCGATGAGGTCGGTCAGGGGTGCCTGAGCAGACATGACCTCACCAACGCTGGTCAGAAGCACCCATGTCTGCCCAGGCGCCCCCGACCAACCTAACTGAGGTCGGCCAGGAGCACCCACAGGGCGACGACGATAGCCAGCAGTCGTATTGCACCATCTGCTGTTTGCAGGGCAAGGCAAGGGGATGCTGCTGTGTAGCAATGCAGTACTGCGTCTGCCAGCAGCACCCAGGAGATGTACAGTGACAATGAGCTGAGCAGGCTCCATGCTTGCCGTGGTATGGCGTCTGCACGATAACCCAGGAAGAAAGGCGAGAAACAATTTTTTGCTGTTGCTTTCATGGAGGGAGATGTCGGGGGGGGCTGATGACATGTACCCAGAACCACCTGCAACAATGTTTTTGCTCCATCAGGCACTGGGAGCTCAACCCAGAATTCCAATGGGCAGCGGAGACTGTGGGAACAGTACAGTAAGCCAACCCTATAAGCCGTGTCGTCAGTCGCCCCTCCCTCAGTGAGAGCAACGGCTGAGAATCGTTTCGCACCTTTTTTCCACACAGACACCGTACTATGGCAAGCATGGAGCCCGCTCAGATTGCCGCAGAAATTATGAGCACTGTAAACACCATGCGCATTATCCTGCAGTGCATGCAGCACCAGAACCTGAAAAAGCAGGCGAGGAGGCGATGGCAGCGCAGTGATGAGAGTGATAAAGACATGGACACAGACTTCTCTCAAAGCGCATGCCCTGGCAATTTGGCCATCCTGGTGGCAATGGGGCAGGCTCATGCCATGGAACGCCGATTCTGGGCCCGGGAAACAAGCACAGACTGGTGGGACCACATAGTGTTGCAGGTCTGGGATGATTCCCAGTGGCTGCAAAACTTTCGCATGTGTAAGGGCACTTTCATGGAACTTTGTGTCTTGCTTTCCCTTGTCCTGAAGTGCAAGAATACCAAGATGACAGCAGCCCTCACAGTTGAGAAGCGAGTGGCAATAGCCCTGTGGAAGCTTGCAATGCCAGACAGCTACCAGTCATTCGGGAATCAATTCAGAGTGGGCAAATCTACTGTGGGGGCTGCTGTGATCCAAGTAGCCAACACGATCAGTGAGCTGCTGCTCTCAAGGGTAGTGACTCTGGGAAATGTGCAGGCCATAGTGGATGGTTTTGCTGCAATGGGATTCCCTAATTGTGGTGGGGCAATAGATGGAACCCATATCCCTATCTTGGCACCGGAGCACCAGGGCACCCAGTATGTAAACCACAAGAGGTACTTTTCAATGGTACTGCAAGCACTGGTGGATCACAAGGGACGTTTCACCAACATCAACGTGGAATGGCCGGGAAAGGTACATGACGCTCGCATCTTCAGGAACTCTGGTCTGTTTGAACAGCTGGAGAAAGTGACTTACTTTCCAGACCAGAAAATAACCACTGGGGATGTTGAAATGCCTATAGTTATCCTTGGGGACTCAGTCTACCCCTTAATGCCATGGCTCATGAAGCCATACACAGGCACCCTGGACAGTAGTCAGGAGCTGTTCAACTATAGGCTGAGCAAGTGCAGAATCGTGGTAGAATGTGCATTTGGACGTTTAAAAGCATGCTGGTTCAGTTTACTGACTCGGTTAGACGTCAGCAAAACCAATATTCCCATTGTTATTGCTGCTTGTTGTGTGCTCCACAATATCTGTGAGAGTAAGGTGAAGACGTTTATGGCGGGTTGGGAGGTTGAGGCAAATCGCCTGGCTGCTGATTACACGCAGCCAGACACCAGGGCGATTAGAAGAGCGCAGCAGGGCGCACTGTGCATCAGAGAAGCTTTAAAAACCAGTTTCATGACTGGCCAGTCTAAGGCGGGGAAAGTTCTGTTTTTTTCTCCTTGAAAACCTGCCCCCTTGGTTCATTCTACTTCCCTGTAAGCCAAACGCCCTCCCCTCCCCCCTTTGATCACCGCTTGCAGAGGCAATAAACTCATTGCTGTTTCAAATTCATGCATTCTTTATTAATTTGTCACACAAATGGAGGTATAAATGCCAAGGTAGCCCGGAAGGAGGGAAGAACCGGGTGGGGTGGGGGAGGAGGGAAGAACAAGGCCACACTGCACTTCAAAACATATTTGTTGAATGCCAGCTTTCTGTTGCTTGGGCAGTCCTCTGGGGTGGAGTGGTTGGGTACCCGGAGGCCCCCTCACCATGTTCTTTGGCATCTGAGTGAGGAAGTTATGGAACTTGGGGAGGAGGGCGGTTGCTTACACAGGGGCTGCAGCGGCTGTCTGTGCTCCTTCTGCCTGTCCTGCACTTCAGCAATACACTGGAGAATATCAGTTTGATCCTCCAGTAGCCTGAGCATTGCTTCCTGCCTCCTTTCATCCCACTGACGCCACCTATTATCTTGATCACGCCACCTTTCCTCTTGCTCCCACCACCTTTCCTCGCGTTCATTTTGTGCTTTCCTGCACTCTGGCAATGTCTGCCCCCATGCATTCTGCTGGGCTCTTTCAGTGTGGGAGGACTGCATGAGCTCAGAGAACATTTCATCATGAGTGCATTTTTTTCTCCTTCTAATCTTCGCTAGCCTCTGGGATGGAGACTATACAGGGAGCATTGAAACGTGCAGTTGTGGGAGGGAAAAAAAGGGGAGAGTACTATTTAAAAAGACATATTTTAGAGAACAACGTGTAGACTCTTTCATGGTGAACCAAGCTGTTAACACTACATAGCACGTATGCTTTCTTTACAAGGTCACATTTTGCATCTTATATTGAGGGCCTGCCGGTTTGGTGTGAGAGATCACACACGTAGGGCCGGCGGGCAACAGAATTCGACTTGCAGGCAGACATGGTAAGACACAGTCTTTTGGCTTCTTTAATCTTCATAACATGTGGGGATGGTTTCAAACAGCAGCACCCTCATGTCCCATACCAAGCACCCGTTGGTTTGGCCATTTAAAAGGAGGGGCTGCAGTTTTCGGGTTAACATGCAGCACAAACCCAACTAAACCCATCCACCCCACCCTATTCTCTGGGATGATCACTTCACCCCTCCCCCCACCGCATGGCACACAGCGGGGATGATTTCTGTTCTGCCACAGGCAAACAGCCCAGCAGGAACAGCCACCTCCGAATGTCCCCTTAATAAAATTCCCCTATTTCAACCAGGTGACCATGAATGATATCACTCTCCTGAGGACAACACAGTGAGATAAAGAATGGATGTTGCTTGAATGCCAGCAAACACTGAGACCATACGCTGCCATGCTTTGTTATGCAATGATTCCAGACTACGTGCTACTGGCCAGGCATAATGGAGGACGGAATAAGGCTGCCCTCCCCAGAAACCTTTTGCAAAGGCTTTGGGGGCACATCCAGGAAAGCTTCATTGGGATGTCCCTGGAGGATTTATGCTTCATCCCCATACATGTTAACAGACTTTTCCAGTAGCTGTACTGGCCGTGAATGCATCCCAAGTCTTCAGGGCAAATTAATAATTAAAGACGCTTGCTTTTAAACCATCTACAATATTTACAAAGGTACACTGACCAGAGGTTCCTTCTCCGCCTTCTAGGTCCAGGAGCCCTCCGTCGGTGGGTTGGGAGGTTACTAGATCCAGGGTGAAAAACAGTTCCTGGCTGTCGGGGAAAATGGTTTCTCCACTTGCTTGCTGTGCGCTATCTTCAACCTCCTCCTCATCATCATCTTCCTCGTTCCCAAAATCCACATCTCTGTTGTGTGAGAATCCATTGACGGAGTCTACGCACAGGGCTAGGATAGTTGTAGGGGCATAGAAGCGGCATGTCTGGGGCTCTGACCCAGAACACCCATTTGCCTGTCTGGATTTTTGGTAGGCTTGCCTCAGCTCTTTAAGTTTCATGCTGCACTGCTGCAGGTCCCTGTTATAGCCTCTATCCTTCATGCCCTTGGAGATTTTTTCAAATGTTTTGGTATTTCGTCTTTTAGAATGGAGTTCTGAAAGCATGGATTTGTCTCCTCATACAGTGATCAGATCCAGTACCTCCCATTTGGTCCATGCTGGAGCTCTTTTGCAATTCTGGGACTCCATAGTCACCTGTGCTGATCAGCTCGCCACGCTGGCCAAACAGGAAATGAAATTCAAAAGTTCGCGGGGCTCAACTCAGATGCCAGTGCATCTGAGTTGAGAGCGCTGTCCAGAGCGGTCACCATGGAGCACTGGGATAGCTTCTGGAGGCCAATACCATTGAACTACCCCAAATTCGACTCAGCAGGGTCGATTTCAGCACTAATCTCCTCGTCTGGGAGGAGTACAGAAATCAATTTTAAGAGCCCTTTAAGTTGACAAAAATGGCTTTGTTGTGTGGATGGGTGCAGGGTTAAATCGATCTAATGCTGCTAAATTCGACCTAAACTCATAGTGTAGACCAGGGCTAAGAAGCTACGAGTGCCTGGAGCCTTCCCCATATGGGATTCTTGACCAGAAAAGTGCAGGCTACAGAGTGCTCTCCCAGAAGGGGTATGATTCACAAGGCTTTGGTCTGACAGACTTATAGGAAATACCCAAGAGCCACAGACAAGGTTAAAGTGCCTAAGGTGAAAATTCAGTGCAACCCCCCATGTTTCTGTTGCTGTTCCTTTTAAACAGCCCACTGACTGCAGCTAGCTGGGGACTAGCAGGTAAACAAAGGGAAAAGTTCATGAGCCCTTGCAGCAAGCTCAGTAGGGCATCTCCAAGGGTGGGGGCCAATTCCACTCCCAAATACAGTAAAAGCTGTTTTATCCGGCATGTTGGGGCAATGGGGGGTACTGGTGAGTGAAAAATGCTGGTTAACTGAGAGGGAGGGAGTTTGGGTGCAGAGTTGGGGGTTGGGGCACAGGAGGGGGTGTGGAGTGCAGGCTCTGGGAGGGAGTTTGGGTGCTAGAGGGGGCTTGGGGCAGGGAGTTGGACAGCAGAAAGGGGGGTGGGGTGCCAGAATCTGGGGCGCTTACCTCAGGCCACTCCCTGCAAGTGGCAACGTGTCCTGCCTGCTCCTAGATGGAGGCATGGCAGGTGGCTCTGCGCACTGCCCTCACTCCACCCTGAAGGAACTGCAGCCAATGGGAGCTGCGGGGGCAGCGCCTGTGGTGGAGATAGCATGCAGATTCTCCTGGCCACCCCTCTGCCTAGGAGCAGCAGACATACGTCACTGCTTACGGAGAGCTGCCCAAGGGTAGTGCCCCACAAATCTGGCATCCCACACCCTTTTCCGCCCCACAACATCCTGCCCCAAGCCCCCTCCTGCACCCAAACTCCCTCCCAGAGCCTGCGCCCCAGCCAGGGGCGGCTCCAGGCCCCAGCACACCAAGCGCGTGCTTGGGGTGGCATGCCATGGGTGGCGCTCTGCCGGTCACCGGGAGGGTGGCAGGCGGCTCCGGTGGACCTCCCGCAGGTGTGCCTGCGGAGGGTCTGCTGGTCCCATGGTTTCGGTGGAGCATCCACAGGCACATCTGCGGGAGGTCCACCGGAGCCGCGGGACCGGTGACTGGCAGAGCGCCCACTGCGGCATGCCGCCATGCTTGGGGCGGCAAAATGGCTAGAGCTGCCCCTGGCCCCAGCCCTGCACCCCAATCCCCAGCCCCACACACCCTCCTACACGCAAACTCCCTCCCCGAACATGCACTCCACAATCCCTCCTGTGCTCCAACCCACTGCCAGCCCTGCGCCAAGTGGACCATAAACTGGAATTTCAATAATGATCAGAAATGCCAGTTTATAGAGCTTTCTGGTGGTGAAGTGCTGGATAAAACAACTTTCAATGTATAAAGAAAAAAATTGCCAAAATCTTAAGTTATTTCAGCCAGACCAAGAGGAAGACAGACACATCAGATCTTCACCCTGAGCACTGATAATCAGAGGCCTGTTTTACCCATTGCAGCAAGAAAATAGCCACAAGGAGAAGGTTACTAGCCTATTTGAAGAACTGGATGCTTGCTGCTTATGGCTCATGGCTTTATTGCTCATGGCGATGTGGTAACATTAATGCAACATCAGTAGTGCATGTTTTAAATGCAGGATTTGTGGCCTGTGAGCCATTTGGTATTGAAGAAATCTGTATGTTTGATGCTAATTTTATTGTTGTTGTTTGCAAAGTATTTGCTGTATGGATGTCAAGATAAGATTGTGTCTAGATTTATGAGAAGCCTCAGTTAACTCTCAGATTGTCCTCTTATGAGCCTAATGATTGTTTTAGCTTGAGCAGCTTTATTCCATTGTGGTGTCTTGGGGCATGTCTACACTAGGGGCTGGATTGACGTGTGGCGATCGATCCCCCAGAGGTTGATTTATCGTGTCTAGTGTAGATGCAATAAATTGACAGCTGAGTGCTCTCCCATTGCCTCTGGTACTTCACCAGAATGAGAAGCACAGGCAGAGTTGACAGGAGAGCGTTAGCTGTCAAATAACCACTGTGAAGACACTATGGTAGGGAGATCTAAGTACGTCGACTTCAGGTAAGCTATTCACGTAGCTGAAGTTGCGAAACTTAGATCGATCCATGTGGTAATGTAGACAAGCCCTTGCTCCAGTTTGGAATAAATTCAGGCTATGAGCATCCACGACTGTCCAAATGTGCATATTTATCCCTTGTTGTTATCCGCGGGTGGGAGTTCTGCTGTCCAATCAGATTGAACGTGGGCACTCTCCCTGCAGTAACATGGAATTATAGCGGGTGCTTGTTTAACCAAAGTTTGGTGGGTTACATGTACAGTACAGAAGGGAATTACTTTGTTGTGGTTATAAAGTGAACTCTGTGTAATACCCAGTCGTGGTTATGATCAGAGGTGAAAGTGGGCTGGTGTGTGCTGGAGCAGCACTCTGGCAAGAACTGGCTGCCGCTCTGGCCTGCACACGGCCAACTTTTTGCTGCCCCCTGTCGGTGGGTCTGCCGGTACAATCTGGCAGTGTTGCCGCACTGGTGAGTGGGGGTGCGGGCCCAACCCCTGCAGCCGGCTTCAGGCTCCCTGCTAATCCCCCAGACTGTGTTGCTCATGGGACTGGGTGTGGGTGGAGTGCGGGCACACAGGAGCAACGTGGGGGCTTCCCAGCCCTGCCCCTTCTGCCCGAGGCCCCACCCCTTCTGGGGGCCAAATCTGCCCCCCCCCCATTACGGATGCTGGCCTCCACTTTCGCCCCTGGCTATGACTGGCAGCTCAGGTTACCCGCAGTTGACAGCTTTTGTGCAGGCAAGATGGACAAAGGGTGAGAGAGGAAACAGAGACTTGCTCAAGTTCATGCACAGCTCAGTGGTAAAGGCAGGACTAAAAGCCCTGTCCCTTGATACTCAGTGCACTGCGCTATCCACCCGGCGATTGGTGTCTCTCATTTAGTGCTGTTCTAGCTTATGTGCACATGCTTCATATTCTCTACCAATAGTGGGGAGCTGGTGCTGCTACATAATCCTGCACTTTCCTGAGCAGGAACAAGAGACTGGCTTTCCCTTCGATGAACACAGCCAATGCCTCTTAGCAGGGACAACGGGTTGAATCAGAAGAACCATTGGAAGGAGCTGTGCACTGCTTAACTGATGGGCAGGGAGGCTAAAGTCTTCTACTACTTCCACTTAGTTACAAAGATAATTTTACAATCATTTGTGACCCCCTGAGGGCTTAGAGAGCACGGCCCCTTCAAACCTCTCCTGAGGCAAAGGAAGTGCTGGGTGTTCCGGGGGGAGACAAGGAGAAAGACAGGGTGAGTGTGTCTGTAGCTCTCAAACAAGAAGGCTACAGCGAGAGGCCCTCACACAGTGACAGCAGCCAAGAACCTGCCCAAAGCCCAGGAATGACAGAGCGGCTGGCTGGGGACACCCCAAGATGGTAGCCAGGAGGAGCACTGTGCCAGGGAGGAATCACCTGAGAAGGACAAACCAGAGCCAGACCCAGTTTTGCTGTCACTCAGAGCTGTATGGGGCTGTGAGTACTTGGGTTTGTGACTCTGCATTGGGAATAAGGAGGGAGGCTGTTAGCCAGGTAAGTGGGGAGGTTGTCACTCTGTGTGGGTTTGCAGAGAGCATCAGAAGAGGGCACTGGACAGGTTTGCTGTGGAAAATTAATTGGTGTCAAAGACAACCAGGAGCACCCCAGACTCACTGCTGCACCGGAACTCGACCCAGGACTCCTGAACTGTGAGTGTAGATGCAGTGCTTGGCCTCTCACATTTTTAATTGTGGTATCACTGGTCCCGTGGTCCCTTGGGTTGACTGTAACCTCTTTTACCGGTGCTCCCATATTTCACCCCTGTTGTTTTTCTATCTTCATCCCTCAGTAAATAGATATTTCCCTTTCCTATATTCACTGATCTATTCTGGTGTGTGTGTATTTACACCGGTGGGGTTTGGAATGGATGCTTCTGGGGTGGAAGGGAGTTACCCCGCTGTGCTCCAGTGTGCGCCTGTTCTTGGCCAGAGCCACTCTGCAGAGCAGATTCCATCTTGGCCATGAGGGCTCTAAAATTGGGACATCTGATCACCCCAGGTCTGTAGGCTGTGTCAATAGAAGTGCACAGAGGTATTGCTATGTAAGCAGAGTCAGGATGAGCTCTACCCTGACATCTGGTGGTGAGCTGTGGAAAAGGACTTCAGGGGTGGATCTTGTTTTTGCATGGGCACACCCAGCCTGCCTAACATGAGAGACTGCCTGCCCAAATGGTCACTTTGGCTGCTGTGGGATCCCCAGTCTCTTTGTTATTGGGGCAGAGGTAATAAAGGGTTGTTATCCTGGTTATGTGAATCAAGGAGAGCAGAACTGTACTTGGCATTTTGTGATGGAGGGACTTGCCCTCAACTACAGGGCACTTGCTAGGCAGGGGACATGGGTTTCAAAACACAGTGGATTGAGAGAAAGACTATAGCTAGGTATGTGTAGTAGACAGTGTGAGTGGCTTTTGAAGCTCCTAAATGCTATTTTGATCCTGCTTCTCCCCACTGTGTAATAGCAGAGCTAATTTTGATTCCATTAGGAGTCTTGTTATGTGCTGAAGAGCTGAAATCTCTAACATTTAGATCCAAGTATTAGATCTACTTTGGGCTAGTAGTGTACCAGTACTGAGGCTCCCCTGCTACTAGCTAAACTCACTGAGTGTTAAAGTAGCTGAGAGCTTTATGAAGTTGAGGGGGGTTGAAGGCAGGTTAGTGAGTAGCTAGCAGAGAGGCATGGAGAGTGGAGCAGATAGCAGGGCAGCTGGTGGAGAGCAGAATGGATCACAGGGTGGCTGGCAGAGAGGAGTGGACCACAGGATGGCTGGCAAAGAGGTGGTGAAGGTTGCAGCAGAACCCCATGGAGAGGCATGGCACTCGGCTGTTGACCTGAGCAGCAGAGCATGTAAGATGCCCACCCCCCCATACTTCCCTTCACTTCCACCCAGGATGGGAGGTAAACTCTGCAGATGAAGTTCTGAACTCTGGGGGTTGCACTGACCAAGGACAGAAACTGTGGGTAGAATGTCTGTTGGGTTGCTGGACTTAAGACCCTGAGGCGAAAAGGACATGCCAAACTCACTTCGGGGTGGGTCATTTGCTCATGGTTTGTGTCATGAATCCTGTTTGTGCTGTTTCCCCAATATAATGCCACATTGTTTCCCTCCTTTATAAAAGGCTTTTGCTACACTCAGACTCTGTGTTTGTGAGAGGAAGTATTCCCTCTTAAAGGCACCCAGGGGCATGGTATGTAGTTGTCCCAGGTCACTGGGTTGGGGCTTGAGCCGGTTTTGCCTTGTGTTATTTAAATGGAACCCCTAGATACTGAATCTGGCCCTTGTTACTGCCAACTCTGATGGGCAGAAGGGTTACATCTATTAGTGTTTGTATTTGTATTTGTAGAGGCTGGTAGGGGCAGTGTGCTGGGAGAGAAGCTGAGCCCTGATTGGCGCAGGGCTTCTCTGAGTAGGGGTCCTATAAAGGTAGCCAGCCAGTCAGGCAGTGGCATAGACAGCTGCAGTGGCACAGGAGCCAGCAAACAGAGTTGTAAACAGGGGAGTTTGAGGGGAAGACTAAGAGAGCCAGGCTAGTGAAGGGTGTGTGTGGTGGTCTGGCAGTGTTTTGGTGCTTGTTGGGGGTTTGTGTGGCTGTGGGTGGTGGTGTTTTGGTTTGGTTTGTGGTTCCTGGACTAACAGGACTTAGGTGAGAAGGCTATGACAGATACAGAGGCAGCAGTGATAGTGACCCAAGCAGTGAAAGACACTATGAAGATGACTGGATGTGGAAGCTGCGGCATGTACATGATCCTGGTACCTGAAAAGAGTTTCGTCTGCATGACGTGCCGCCTGGAACTTAGCTGATGGAAGAAAAGATCCGAGGACAGGAGATGCAGGTGGAAACTCTGGTTGAGTTTAGAAGGGGGGTCGAGCGGATGATGGAGCAAAGACATGAGGAGGCTGAAGGGAAAAGCTCAGACTTGCAGATGGAAGCAGGACCAAAAAACTCTGAGGGTAGACTGCTGGGTGAGGAAAGTGGACAGTGGAAGCATGTGACTAAGGCCTGGTCTACACTAGCGGGGGGGTCAATCTAAGGTACGCAACTTCAGCTACGTGAATAGAGTAGCTGAAGTCTAAGTACCTTAGCTCGAATTACTTACCCGTCCTCACGGCGCGGGATCGACGTCCGCGGCTCCCCCGTTGACTCCGCTACCGCCACTCGCTCCGGTGGGGTTCCGGAGTCGACGGGAGCGCGTTCGGGGTTCGATATATCGTGTCTAGATGAGATGCGATATATCGAACTCCGAGAAATCGATTGCTACCCGCCGATCCGGCAGGTAGTGAAGACGTACCCTAAGAGAACCAGGCAGAGGAAAAGACGGGCTAGTGAAGGAGAAATAGAGCTCAGGAACAGGTTTGCGGATTTGGAAAATGAAGAAGGGGCACAGCAGGTGGTCGCTGAAGGTGAGAGGGCAAGGAAGAAGAGAAGAGCAACTAGTCCTACAGGAATAGGGGAAGAGTCAATGGAGACAACACCAAATATGAGCCCCAGGAGGATACGGGATGGGTTGCAGAGGATTGCAAGGGAGAATAGGAATCAAGAGGACTTGCAGCCAGAGGGAACAGGGGATAGACCTGAGAATCGCACCATCACCAGGAAAAGGCAGATCTAAGTGATTGGGGACTCCTTACTGAGAAGAATAGACAGGCCTGTAACTAGAGCTGATCTGGAGAACAGAAAGGTGTGCTGTCTGCCGGGTGCTAAGATACGGGATGTGGACCTGAGGCTGAAGAGGATCCTAACAGGAGCGGGAAAGAATCCACTGATTGTTCTTCATATGGGAACAAATGATATGGCCAGATTCCTGCTGGAACGTATCAAGGGAGACTATACCAGACTGGGGAAGACGCTTAAGGAAATCGAGGCTCAGGTGATCTTCAGTGGGATTCTGCCGGGTCCTACAGAAAGGCAACAAAGGTGTGACAAGATGCTTCAGGCAGTGGTGCTATAAGGAGGGCTTTGGGATGTATGGCCACTGGGAAGCATTCATGGACAGAGGACTGTTCTCTCGGGATAGACTTCACCTGAGTAGAGAAGGAAATAGACCTCCAGGAGGGAGGCTGGCACAACTGATTAAGAGAGTTTTAAACTAGGAATTTGGGGGAGATGGTTGGTAGATGTCCAGGTAATCTCCATGCCGGATTTTAACATTGAGAGGGAAGAAAACAAAGTAACAAAGGATACAGCTGTGGGTAGGAGAATGGACATAAGGAGGAAGGGTAGTGTAGATACCAGTCTAATAGATAATACTGGCGGTAGAATGTCTATGCCTAATCAGGTAAATAATGTGAGAGAAGCCAAACAGTAAAAATTAAGATGTTTGTACACTAATGCGAGGAGCCTAGGTAACAAAATGGAGGAACTAGAGCTAGTGGTGCAGGAAGTGAAACCAGATATTATAGGGATAACAGAAACATGGTGGAATAGTAGTCATGACTGGAGTACAGGTATTGAAGGGTGTGTGCTGTTTAGAAAAGATAGAAATAAAGGCAAAGGTGGTGGAGTAGCATTGTATATCAGTGAAGAGGTAGACTGTAAAGAAATAAGAAGTGATGGAATAGATAAGACAGAGTCTGTCTGGGCAAAAATCACATTGGGGAAGAAAGCTACTAGAGCCTCCTCTGGGATAGTGCTTGGGGTGTGCTATAGACCGCCGGGACCCGATTTGGATAAGGATAGAGACCTCTTTAATGTTTTTAGTGAAGTAAATACTGATGGGAATTGTATGATCATGGGAGACTTTAACTTCCCAGATATAGACTGGAGGACAAGTGCAAGTAGTCATAATAGGGCTCAGATTTTCCAGGCTGTGATAGCTGATGGATTCCTTCACCAAGTAGTTGAAGAAACACAAAGAGGGGATGCCATTTTAGATTTGGTTTTGGTGAGTCGTGAGGACCTCATAGAAGAAATGGTTGTAGGGGACAACCTTGGTTCGAGTGATCATGAGCTAATTCAGTTCAAACTAAATGGGAGGATAAACAAAAATAGATGTGACTAGAGTTTTTGATTTCAAAAGGGCTAAAGTTAAAGAATTAAGGAAATTAGTTAGGGAAGTAGATTGGACTGAAGAACTTGGGGATCTAAAGGTGGAGGAAGCCTGGAATTAATTCAAGTCAAAGTTGCAGAAACTATCAGAAGCCTGCATCCCAAGAAAGGGGAAAAAACTCATAGGCAGGAGTTGTAGACCAAGCTGGATAAACAAGCATCTCAGAGAGGTGATTAAGAAAAAGCAGAAAGCCTACAAGGAGGGAAGATGGGAGGGATCAGCAAGGAAAGCTACCTTATTGAGGTCAGATCAAGTAGGATAAAGTGAGAAAGGCCAAAAGCCATGTAGAGTTGGACCTTGCAAAGGGAAATAAAACCAATAGTAAAAGATTCTATAGCCATATAAACAAGAAGAAAACAAAGAAAGAAGAAGTGGGACTGCTAAACACTGAGGATGGAGTGGAGGTTAAGGATAATTTAGGCATTGGTTAATATCTAAACAAATACTTTTCCTCAGTCTTTAATGAGGCTAAAGAGGAGCTTAGGGATAATGGACGGATGACAAATGGGAATGAGGATATGGAGGTAGATATTACCACATCCGAGGTAGAAGCCAAACTCGAACAGTTTAATGGGAATAAATTGTGGGGGGAAGGCAAATAATCTTCATCCAAGAATATTAAAAGAACTGGCACATGAAATTGCAAACCCATTAGCAAGAACTTTTAATGAATCTGTAAACTCAGGGATTGTACTGTATGATAAGAGAATTGCTAACATAGTTCCTATTTTTAAGAAAGGAAAAAAAGGTGATCCAGGTAACTACAGCCCTGTTAGTCTGACATCTGTAGTATGCAAGGTCTTGGAAAAAATTTTGAAGGAGAAAGTAGTTAAGGACATTGAGGTCAATGGTAATTGGAACAAAATACAACATGGTTTTACAAAAGGTAGACTGTGCCAAACCAACACGATCTCCTTTTTTTGAGAAGGTAACAGATTTTTTAGACAAAGGAAACACAGTGAATCTAATTTACCTTGATTTCAGTAAGGCATTTGATACAGTTCCACATGAGGAATTATTAGCTAAATTAGAAAAGATGGGGATCAATATGAAAATTGAAAGGTGGATAAGGAACTGGTTAAAGGGGAGATTACAATGGGTCATATTGAAAGGTGAACTGTCAGGCTGGAAGGAGGCTACTAGTGGAGTTCCTCAGGGACTAGTTTTGGGATCAATCTTATTTAATCTTTTTATTACTGACCTTGGCACAAAAAGTGGGAATGTGCTAATAAAGTTTGCGGATAACACAAAGCTGGGAGGTACTGCCAATATAGAGAAGGACTGGGATATCCAACAGGAAGATCTGGATGACCTTGTAAACTGGAGTAATAGTAATAGGATGAAATTTAATAGTGAAAAGTACAAGGTCATCCATTTAAGGATTAATAACAAGAATTTTTGTTATAAACTGGGGATGCATCACTTGGAAGTAACAGAGGAGGAGAAGGACTTCAGAGAAATTGGTTGGTCACAGGATGACTATGAGTCACCAGTGTGATATGGCTGTGAAAAAAACTAATACACTCTTGGGATGCGTCAGGCGAGGTATTTCCAGTAGAGATAAGGAGGTGTCACTACCATTATACAAGGCACTGGTGAGACCTCATCTGGAATATTGTGTGCAGTTCTGGTCTCCCATGTTTAAGAAGGATGAATTCAGACTGGAACAGGTACAGAGAAGAGCTACTAGTATGATCTGAGGAATGGAAAACCTGTCTTATGAAAGGAGACTCAAAGAGCTTGGCTTGTTTTGTCTAACCAAAAGAAGGTTGAGGGTGGATATGATTGCTGTCTATAAATATATCAGAGGAATAAATACCAGGGAGGGAGAGGAATTATTTAAGCTCAGTATCAATGTGGACCCAAGAACAAATGGATATAAACTGACCATCAGGAAGTTTAGACTTGAAATTAGATGAAGGTTTCTAACCATCTGAGGAGTGAAGTTCTGGAATAGCCTTCCAAGGGGAGCAGTGGAGGCAAAAGACATATCTGCCTTCAAGACTGTTATTGCCCCAAAGGGTCCGAGGTACTCTGCAAGAACGAGACCGACTCCACACTGAGAGTAATTGGCTTTAATGAAGGTAAAGTGACACATCTGCAACGGGGACCCCAAGCGTTGCTGTCACTGAGACGGGGACCCAGCGCCCTGTAGCTCGGCCTGGGGTGAAGTCCGAAAACAAACACAAAGCATGCTCATTTTATACAAAACAGCAGCATATCAGCTCATACATAATGCAATAGAAACTCTCCACCCTCCGGGGCTGCCCCCCTGGCCAACAGCCAGGGGCTTGCCACGCAGCAGTCCCAGCCGGTTGCGGCAGGTTAAAGCTAGCATGCTGTGTCCTACAATAACCGGAGGCTGAGAAAGCGGAACTGCCTAAGCTAAGCCGTAACAGAATCTTCCGTGGTTCCCTAGCCTCCTACATTCCTCCCCTCGCTTTCTCAAGCGCTCCGGTACAACAACAGCAGCATAACCTTGAGCTAATCTAGCAATACAAGCACCAGCATCCCCATTTGTCTGCTTGCGCTTAAACAGAACAAAAGATTATACAGAGAGCAAAGAAAATTACAGTCTAAGCCAGATTTTTCCTACTTCTATTACATTGTCCGTTACGGGGGGGGCGGGACTGTAAAATCTCAGGACCACCTCAGAGCTTCATCGCACACATGGCTTCCACCCTGAGGAATTACGAACGAGAAGTTCAGTTCCGCTCACACACCCAACGCCCAAATGAACAGAGCAGAAAAAACAACAGTAACCGGTTAAACAAAACAGAGTCAAAGCTAAATAGTGCACCAAAACCAAATAGTGTTTCCTTAATCTATTAGGGCTCACCTTTAATCATGCAATTCATAACATACAACACCAACAACATCAAACACAACAAACATAAATCAACAAAAATAAAACAAAACAAATAACATAAATTCTGCAGGGTTCCCCCCTTCTCTATTGCTCACCAAATTGTGACAAATTTCTATTACCAATTCATCCCTCATATGTCAGGTGATCAAACTGACACTGAGGGAGGGGGGGTCCTAAAGAAAACACAACATAAACCACATAAAAACCTTAACAACATAACAATAATTTTGGCCAGAAAAACAAACACCACAAAACAAAACATAAAACACAAAACATAAATTTAAACTCTATAAATAAATGCATGGTACATTGAATGCTGTTCAGCTGGCATCAGTCTTCTCTAATTATCTGAAAGGCAAAACGGAGGTCTGCCCCTTCTGGGCAGTCAATCAGTACTTAAAATACCGTATACAAATACCCTTATTGATTTCAGGCAAAACAGTGGAATTACATTATCAGTTCAATCATTTGCACTAATACAGTTGCTTCCTGGCTTGCTTCTGGATTCAAAGCTATTCACAGCTTAAAGTTTCTTACTTTTAACTTCTGCTTTTAAACACTGAAATAAAACATCACCACGTATAGTGCCCTTAGGACCTAATACCATCTCAATTACATAGCACTATATACATTCTTCAGCTAATTCAACAAAATTGTTTATAGCCAAATAATTACAATCTAATAATTTCCATGCCTGAATTTATTTAGAACGTTTCTCCTTAGCATCTTCACAAAGTTCAACTGCTGTTCCCTCCAGCAAACATTATCATGAACAGTGACAACTTCCCCCGGGCTCAGTGCGTACATACACTGAGGCTGTAGGGATCCTGATAGCCATTGACTCCCTATTTCTATCCAAAATGTCAGGTGCTATTCTAGGGGCACTTGCCCATAACTCAATACCACATTCCCCAGCAGGAGTCCCACAAATTTCATCCTGCCAGGGGACAATTCTTTGGTTCTTCACCAGGGTCAGTCCTTAACGTCCTTCCTGGTCAGGAAGTCCTGGATTGAGGCTCCAGTCTCTTCGGGGGCATGGGTTTTTAGGTGTTTCTTCTTCTTTCCCAACACAGTCGTGGTTCAGCTCCAGTCTCTTCGGGGGTAAGGTCACCAGCACATCACCCTGTAATGGTTTTGCTTCTTTCAAAAGAATCCAATGACACAATGGGGGCTGCCAGTGGACAAGGGAGAGGTTAACCAGCCCTCCACCTTGCCCCCCCCTTTTTTTTTGTAGCGTTTCTTTACCCATGAGAAAAGAAATCTAACACATTCCGGTAGTGTCTGGCCGAGTTTTACAGACATCCCAGCGGCTTGGGCACAGTCAAGCCCCCCTCCCTTTTTTGGTTGTCCGCCAAGTCTCAGCTGCAAGCGATGTCCTTGACTGGGGCTAGTCTCTTATCTTTAGTTTTCTTCAGTTAACTCATTGTGTTCTTTTTCCTCCCCTCGGCTGCCTTAACCTGCGCATCCTGTGTCAGGACACCCAGCTGATGCAGCTCATACCGGAGAAGCATAACGGTGTTCCCGGCACTGTCCCAGACTCGGACCAGTCAGCGTAGAATGCCTTCTCCAGGCCCCTGCCGAAACAACTCACTCGCTTGTAGGTCCGAACGACCCCCGGGGCACCGGCATGGGCCTCTGCCTACGCCGTACACTCCAACGCCTTCCCGTCCAGGGCCCGCTGCCAGCGGAGCACCTCCTCGTCCTGGGCCCAAAGGGTGGTTAGGAGGAGCCACCCTAGCTCCCCCATCGCCCGCCGCTCCGTCCCAGACTGCCGGTTCGCCCGCAACCGCTGTAAGCTCTCAAGCAGCTGCTCAGACGTAACCCCAGCTGCCTGCTGGAATCCCGGCCAGTTGGCTGGAGCCGTCCAGCCTGCCAAGGTCCGCGCTACCGACCCCCAGCATTCCGTCTGGGGTCACCCCGGTATGCGCTGTAGGGACAGCAACGGCTTCCCTACCTCCCCTGCCTTCTGCCAAAGCGGCATCGTCTTCCAGAGCACCCTGCTCGCTGCGCCACTTGTTATTGCCCCAAAGGGTCCGAGGTACTCTGCAAGAACGAGACCGACTCCACACTGAGAGTAATTGGCCTTAATGAAGGTAAAGTGACACATCTGCAACGGGGACCCCAAGCGTTGCTGTCACTGAGACGGGGACCCAGCGCCCTGTAGCTCGGCCTGGGGTGAAGTCCGAAAAACAAACACAAAGCATGCTCATTTTATACAAAACAGCAGCATATCAGCTCATACATAATGCAATAGAAACTCTCCACCCTCCGGGCCTGCCCCCCTGGCCAACAGCCAGGGGCTTGCCACGCAGTAGTCCCAGCCGGTTGCGGCAGGTTAAAGCTAGCATGCTGTGTCCTACAATAACCGGAGGCTGAGAAAGCGGAACTGCCTAAGCTAAGCCGTAACAGAATCTTCCGTGGTTCCCTAGCCTCCTACAAAGACTAAGCTTGATAAGTTTATGGAAGGGATGGTATGATGAGATAGCCTAATTTTGGCAATTAATTGATCTTTGACTATTAGTGGTAAATATGCCCAATGGCTTGTGATGAGATGTTAGATGGGGTGGGATCTGAGTTACTACAGAGAATTCTTTCCTGGGTGTCTGGCTGGTGAATCTTGCCCACATGCTCAGGGTTTAGTTGATTGCCATATTTGGGGTCGGGAATGAATTTTCCTCCAGCGCAGAGTGGCAGAGGTCCTGGGAGGTTTTCGCCTTCCTCTGCAACATGGGGCACCTGACTTTCTATTCGTGTTTGTGTATCTTCTTAATCCCTTGTTCTAATGCAGTGTCTCTTACCCTTTCCAGACTACTGTACCCCTTTCATGAATCTGATTTGTCTTGCATACCCGCAAAGTTTCACCTCCCTTTAAAACAACTTGCTTGCAAAATCAGACATAAAAATACAAAAGTGTCACAGCCACACTATGACTGAAGAATTTCTGACTTCTCATTTTTACCACATAATTATAAAATAAATCAATTGGAATATAAATATTGAACTTACATTTCAGTGTATAGCATATAGAGCAATATAAACAAGTCATGGTCTGTATGAAATTTTAGTTTGTACTGACTTCACTGGTGCTTTGTATGTAGTTTGTTGTAAAACTAGGCAAATATCTAGATGAGTTGATGTACCCCCTAGGAGCTCTCTGTATACCCCAGGGATACATGTACCCTGTTTGAGAACCATTGCTCTAATGACCTCCAATTTAACCTACTAACCCTATCCCAGACTCCAGTGAGTCACAACAATTTTCAAGACAATCTGAGTATGAGTGTGAATTTTAGAGCCCTTGGGAGGGGGGGAAATTGTTGTTAAACAGTAAACTAGAACAAACCTTAACCAGAGCAGAGCTACTGACCCACTATAATGAGAAAAATCAGCTATCATCTCACAATGACCCCTCTGACTCCACTTATTACTGTGTTGAAGACATCAAAGTACCACAAGTCACTGACCTGCCACCTGCAGTTCCAATAAAGCTTCTTCATAAGAGACACTGGACTGAAAAAAACACGTGTACAGCCCATCATCGGAGGGTCGGACATTGCGTATTCTCAGGAAAACTCTCCCATTGGTGATGTCGTCTTTCAAGAGCACAGTTCTTCTTCGATATTCCGGCATCTCCTCTCCGTACTGGTCCTGCCCATCATGGTACAGATGCACGACTTCAGAGTACTTGGATCGGAACCATCTCACCTCCATGTTCTCAGCGCTCATCCTGGGGGAGAGGTGGCAGGGCAGGATGGCCTCACCCCCTAGGGATGCAGTGACTGGACGGTCAGGTCCAGTCACTGTGAACTGTGCTGTGAAATGTACAATGAAAGATGGAAATTAAATTGGTGACAAGCGGCATTAATTCAGCAGGAAGACCCACAGTGAGAGCACACCCTGCATTAGAAGTGAACATCATGTCCCCATGCAGTGCCCTAGACATGTCTATCAGTGCAGAGAGTCATAAGCTTGGGGTAACTGCACCTCTGATCCCTCTGTGGTCTGCTCAAGGAATGGCCTCTTAGGTCTCAGCCCTCCAGCTGTCATCTCTCTCTGGGCAGGGACCCACGTCCCTCTCCCTCACACAGGGCCGGCTCCAGACCCCAGCGCGGCAAGCACGTGCGTGGGGCGGCAGTTGTCCTCAGGGGTGGCAGATTGGGCCGGCGGACCTGCCGCAGTCACGCCTGCGGGAGGTCCACCGGAGCCCCGGGACGACCGGACCTGCCGCAGGCATGACTGCGGAGGGGGCGCTCCTCCCGCGGCTCCAGTGGACCTGCCGCAGGCATGACTGCGGACGGTTCGCTGGTCGCGCGGCTCGGCTGGACCTCCCGCAGGCATGCCTGCGGCAGCTCAACCAGAGCCACCGGATCAGCCAACCGTCCGCAGCTGCGGGAGGTCCAGCCGAGCCGCGCGACTAGCGGACCCTCACCAGTCAAGCCAGCGGAAGGTCCGCTGCTCCCGGGGCTCCAGGGCGTCTCCCGCGCATGACTGCTTGGGGTGGCCGAATATGTAGAGCCGGCCCTGCCCTCACACTGGGGTTTCAGGCAGTAGCATAGCTAGGGGGTGCAGGGGAAGCAGCCGCTTCCCCTCAGCACATTTTCTAAAAAGTGGGCCTTTGGCATGATTACCATGGCGCCAGGGGAGGGGCCCACACTCCGCTGTGAAGCTTGGCCTGCCGGGCTTCCCCCAGCGTGCTGGATTCCCTGCCGATCAGCTGTGTCTCCCAGCAGAAACTGGTCCTATAAAATATATTACCTCACCTACCTTGATATATATTACACCCCCCCCCCATATTACCTCACCCAGCTTTCCAGGAGTGAGTTTTCATGATGACATGGGAAGTGCTCTGACTGGTCCTGACTTCTCTGTATCAGCCCCTCTAGCTTGCACTGCATCCCAGTACCTGGGGGCTGGGTGTCTGCAGCGCTGAGACTCTGTGAGATCAGGGACTCACAGACCCAGCTGGGAGGGGAAGGGCACTCCTCCTTGGCCTCTTTCTCTTGCTGTCTCCTTTTCATAGAATCATAGAATCATAGAATCTCAGGGTTGGAAGGGACCTCAGGAGGTCATCTAGTCCAACCCCCTGCTCAAAGCAGGACCAAACCCATCCTCTTTGGAACCCCCTTTCAGGTAGTTGAAAGCAGCTATCAAATCCCCCCTCATTCTTCTCTTCTGCAGACTAAACAATCCCAGTTCCCTCAGCCTCTCCTCATAAGTCATGTGCTCCAGCCCCCTAATCATTTTTGTTGCCCTCCGCTGGACTCTCTCCAATTTATCCACATCCTTCTTGTAGTGTGGGGCCCAAAACTGGACACAGTGCTCCAAATGAGGCCTCACCAGTGCTGAGTAGAGGGGAATGATCACATCCCTCGATCTGCTGGAAATGCCCCTACTTATACAACCCAAAATGCCATTAGCCTTCTTGGCAACAAGGGCACACTGTTGACTCATATTCAGCTTTTCGTCCACTGTAACCCCTAGGTCCTTTTCTGCAGAACTGCTGCCCAGCCATTCGGTCCCTAGTCTGTAGCAGTGCATGGGATTCTTCCGTCCTAAGTGCAGGACTCTGCACTTGTCCTTGTTGAACCTCATCGTATTTCTTTTGGCCCAATCCTCTAATTTGTCTAGGTCCCTCTGTATCCTAGCCCTACCCTCCAGCGTATCAACCACTCCTCCCAGATTAGTGTCATCTGCAAACTTGCTAAGGGTGCAGTCCACACCATCCTCCAGATCATTAATGAAGATATTGAATAAAACCGGCCCCAGCACCGACCCTTGGGGCACTCCACTTGATACCGGCTGCCAACTAGACATGGAACCATTGATCACTACCCGTTGAGCCCGACCATCTAGCCAGTTTTCTATCCACCTTACTGTCCATTCATCTAGCCCATACTTCTTTAACTTGCTGGCAAGAATACTGTGGGAGACTGTATCAAAAGCTTTGCTAAAGTCCAGAAATAGTACATCCACTGCTTTCCCCTCATCCACAGAGCCGGTTATCTCGTCATAGAAGGCAATTAGGTTAGTCAGGCATGACTTGCCCTTGGTGAATCCATGCTGACTGTTCCTGATCACTTTCCCTTCCTTTAAGTGGTTCAGGATTGATTCCTTGAGGACCTGTTCCATGATTTTTCCAGGGACTGAGGTGAGACTGACTGGCCTGTAGTTCCCTGGATCTTCCTTCTTCCCTTTTTTAAAGATGGGCACTACATTAGCTTTTTTCCAGTCATCCGGGACCTCCCCCGATCACCATGATTTTTCAAAGATAATGGCCAATGGCTCTGCAATCTCATCGGCCAACTCCTTTAGCACCCTTGGATGCAGCGCATCCGGCCCCATGGACTTGTGCTCATCCAGCTTTCCTAAATAGCCCCGAACTACTTCTTTCTCCACAGAGAGCTGGTCACCTCCTCCCCATACCGTGCTGCAGAGTGCAGCTGTCTGGGAGCTGACCTTGTCTGACTCTTTTCCCGAGTGGCCTCATGATGCACAGAGCAAGCGTGGCTAGGTGCTGCATTGGAGATCTCCCAGTGCAGCCCCCCACCCCCTCTCTCCCATGCGAACCCCCAACAGACCCTGCCCACCTCTGTCCGATTGTTTCTCTCATGCGGGGGACTATGCCCCCGCCCCCTTGCTCCTGTGTGCTGCCTGCTTCCAGGGTCCACAGATTGCAGAGCAGCCCCCTCAGGAGAGATGAGAGGGGCTGTCCCACCAGGTGCGTGCGCAGCCCCCCAGAGCACTGCTTTGCCCCATTATATCTGAATTTGTGTTATATCGAGTCGCGTTATATAGAGGTAGAGGTGTAATTTGATATGTTGAGTGGCACCTTTTTTTATGTGTTCACTTCCCCTGATGTTAGAGCCTGGCTATGCCACTGGTTTCAGGCCCTGCAATTCACTGTGGTTTTCCCAGCAGGCCTGACCAAATACCAGCTCCTGTGCTTTGCTTTCTGTGACAGGGGTGTGAAATGGCAGTAACCAAACAGCTCCTGTACTTAGGACGGAAGAATCCCATGCACCGCTGGGAATCGACCGTCTAAGCAGCAGTTCTGCAGAAAAGGATCTGGAGATTACAGTGGACAACAAGCTGGATATGAGTCAGCAGTGTATCCTTGTTGCCAAGAAGGCCAATGGCATATTGGGCTGCATTAGTAGGAGCATTGCAAGCAGATCGAGAGAAGTGATTATTCCCCTCTATTCGGCACTGGTGAGGGCACACCTGGAGTACTGAATCCAGTTTTGGTCCCCCCACTACAGAAAGGATGTGGACAAATTGGAGAGAGTCCAGCGGAGGGCAAAGAACATGATTAGGAGACTGGGGCACATGACTTACGAGGAGAGGCTGAGGGGACTGGGGTTATTTAATCTGCAGAAGGGAAGAGTGAGGGGGGATTTGATAGCAGCCTTCAACTACATGAAGGGGGGTTCCAAAGAGCATGGAGCTAGACTGCTCTCAGTGATAGCAGATGACAGAACAAGGAGCAATGGTCTCAAGTTGCAGTGGGGAAGGTCTAGGTTGGATATTAGGAAACACTATTTCACTAGGAGGGTGGTGGACCACTGGAATGGGTTACCTAGGGAGGTGGTGGAATCTCCCTCCTTAGAGGTTTTTAAGGCCCGGCTTGACAAATCCCTGGCTGGGATGATTTAGTTAGTGTTGGTCCTGCTTTGAGCAGGGGATTGGACTAGATGACCTCCTGAGGTCTCTTCCAACCCTAATCTTCTATGATTCTATGAGCTCTTCCAAAGCAGATAACATTTAAGCACAAAAGCCTGACAGAGAAAAGTTACCATAAACCCATCAAAGGTCTGAACATATGTTACATGTGTCCCAAAGGATTCTCATCTGGCACATGGGACTCCCTGGTAGGGTTCAAAGTCATTCAAACCTTTCTCTTAAGGTCACCTCCTTGGTTAACAGGTCATGTCACTTTGTAGCCCAAGATCTTGGGCCTCTGGTAAGTTAAAATCCAGCTTTTAAACCAAAAATCTTTGTTCTCTTAGACTTCTGGACCTGGTCTCAGGGTTAACCTTAGGGGAAATTGTGCCCTGGGCAAACTTGTATTTCGGTGCCTCCCCCATCACCCTTGGCACCCACAGTCTTCCCACTTCCCCATCACCTCCTTGCCCCACTGCTTCCCCCCAGTGCTTAATTTATATTGAAAGAGGTGCTAGAGCTCAGACCTAGCACAAATTAAACACTGGCTGGGTGGTCTGATAGTCGTGGCTACTGGTCAGGCACCCAGCTCTGAAGGCAACATCGCTGCCAGCAGCAGCACAGAAATAAGGGTGGAGCGATATAGGGTATAATGCTACCCTGACTGGTGCTGTGACTCATGGTACCTGGCACTCAGCCTGCAGCTCAAGGCAGGCTTTACACTATCACACAGGGGTTGCATCTTGCCAGAGCCCGCAGCCCTGTGGGCCACTCTTGGCTCACTGGGTGCCATTTCTGATTTTGGGGAGTGGGGGCAACTTTAACTGTGATTCCACGGGCTATATAGGTACCTGAAAACTCTAGGGTGTTTTATTTTATATAACATAGTAATTAGCTGACAGGAGCACTGTATCTATTCCCTAGATGTAAGCAGGGTCTGAATGAGCTCTCCCCTGACATCTAGTTGAGAGGGGGAGAGACTTCAGGAGCAAACTGTATTTACATGAACAAACCTACTGTGCGTAAATATCTAGCAGACAGGAGCTGTGTAGCTCCAAGTTTGGCTGGTGCTGGGTTATAAATCACTTTGGTACTGAATGCAGGGGTAGTGAAATGCTGTTATCAGTGTTGTTGTCTTTATTGTCTGAGTAGAAGGGAGCAGAACTGTGCTTAATTTGTCCCAAATCAGAGGTCACCTCGCTAAGCCAAGGGCTCAAATGCCAGACCCCCCTGAGAAAGCAAAGAGGGGGTGGGGACAAGTGTTTTAGCAAGGAGATGTGGATGCTCCCAAGGGGCCCTGGGCTGGTTTAACTTGTTCCTCCCCATGGTTCAAAGAGCTAAATAGGCTCCATCAGTACCAGATTTACCATGGTGCCGCCATAGTGCCAGGCCTAAGCTCAGAAGGGGCCCTGTAACACTCTGCAGTGGTGCAGAAGCAGAGCGTTGGAGCAGCAGGGATCCAGCATACGAGCTGAGAACTCACGGGGCCCTGGGAGCTGTAGTTTCTTGGCCAACTCTCTGCCTATAGAGCCCACCCTGGAGCAGGGAAGGAACTTCATTTCCCAGCATTCCCTTAGCAGCTATCAACAGGAAAGGGAGGAAGTGAGGAAGCTGAGACCCCAAGCACTGCAGCTTGCTGTGAATGGAGAGCTGGCTGCTGGAAGGGGGTGGCACTGTGAATGGGGAACAAGTGTGCTCAAGGAGTAGAAAGCTTTGGCCCAGATATCACCCTCAGAAGACTTCCCCAGACTGGATTAGGGATGCTGGTGTGACCTCACCTGGCAGCCCTCAAAGAAGGAATTGGGTGGACTAAATGGACGGTGCCCCTCTCTATCTGAAGCCTAGCAAAGAAGGTATGTGGATCCCACTAGAAGTTAAAATGAAAAGTAAGGGAGGGGGAGGCTCTACTAGAGGACCTGGGCAGCTTTAGATACAGTACCAGGCATGTAGGAGGATGTCCACTTCTGAGCCATGGAAGCAGAAATGAGCTTTTCCTTTCCAGATTTATCTAATATTCAGAAAGGGAATCTAGCACCTGCCTTACAGATTTGAACACCTCAAAATTGCAGCTGTTACTTCATTTCTCACAAATCAAATATGCTGATACACTGTAATTTGCTGTAGAAAAAGTAGGATAAAATTGAGCAACAAATGCTTGACTCTTCCTAGTGCTAACTAGGACTGGAATTGCTATTTTCAACAGCCATTGCCATTTTTTTTTTTTAGTTTTGTTTGTTTAAAAAGAAGACCGTGATATTGTATTGGCAAATTCCCCACAGAAATGAAGAGTGGAAGAAAAGAATAACAAAGGCATCTCAACTTTTCCTCATTTATATAGGACAGTCTTACAATATGGATCCAGATATCCTCCAATCACACAAGCTGAAAATTGTTCCACTTGACTGCAGTTCTGTAACCATGTGGGAACCAGTCCTGTCTGTGTTCTGTGCACATCCAAAATTCCTGCTGAGTTCAGAAGTGCCTTGTTTTTGTGACCATCCCACCTGATATGTCCATCCCTTGTAAGCAAAGGAAGGTTTACATTTAGTAATTTGGCAGGAGGCCTCTCAGAAAAACTTAGCTGCTGTAGGAGCTGTTGCTTATTCACTAGGTAATGTGAGACCTTTCTGTTACAATAGTAAACCAGTGCCGCACAGAATGCACTTTGCTCCTAGAGTCTAGAATGGGGTCTTTGCTTCTATTCACAGCCCATTAAAGACAGTGAAAAGACTCCCACTCACTTCAACAGGCTTTGGACAGACCTGGTTATACACAGGGTAACTCCACTGTCTTCACAGGGTCCTGGTCCCACAGCGGAGGGGGGCCATCTGAGCTTATTGCAGAGCTGCTGCTCAGGGATGGGAACCCCCTGGCACCCCAGCCTCTAAAATCATTCAGGCTGCACTTTCTGCATGACTATGTGCTGGCTGAGGGGTGCGTGGGAATTGGTGGCCTCTGCTGCAGATGATGGGCAGCTCAGGTACTTAAAGCCATGGCCTAGAGGAGGGAAGTGCCTAACTCCAGAGTCTGCAGTTGCCTAGGGCCAGTGCTGAGGATGTAGAGTCCATAGTGCCGCTGTTGCAAGGTTCAAGCATGCTCAGCCTTGGAATTGCCACCCCTCCATTCTCAGCTGCAACTATCTCAGGCTGGCCTCTGGCAGTTGGCCCCATGGCTATAGCCAGAGAAGCTGCAGGTGGCTCTGTGACTACTGGGGCCATTAACTAGGAGTGGATAAAGAAACTGGAGTTAACCTCAAGGAACAGAGGTCACCTGTAGGAGAGGAATGTCAAGGGGAGCAGGGAAAGAGGAAGCAGACCAGGCTTGCAGGGGAGAATAGCCCCAGGTGGCTGGGGAGCACATCCAAGGTAGAAGGGAAACAAGCATGGAGAGAGGTGGTGGTGACCAGGTAGTAGACTAGCATGTAGATGGGAGCAGAGGGAGAAAGGCTGGTGACTTCGGGTTCCCAGCGGCTAAGTCCTCACTTTGGGGAAATGGTGTTTGCAAGTGGCTTGCTCACATGGCAGGATGAGCGCTGAGGGAGGGATTTGTCAGAATTGATCAGGTATCTGCTGGCTGTGAACCTTTATTCAGTTGCGACCAGAACCACATGCAGTGACTGGTGACGGGGGCGGTACTGGAGACATGGCTAGAGAAGGTCTGAATGAGGAAGGAGATAAATCTGTGGGGAGTTTCCCTGATCACTATGAAAGTTCTTCTCACTCTGTACACTGGTAAACCCACATGGATAAACAGCTTAATGAGAAAAACTGGGGGCCAAGGGAGCAATGCATGTAGTCATGTAGAGGTGTGTGATCAAAATGAGAAATGTCTCTGAGATTCAGTACTGGGTATACTATGGCACCAATGGCACTGCCACACCGGGCCCACACTAGGAGCCCACAATGACTACATGGGGGCCCACAAATATGTTTGGCGCCAGGGCCCACAAAAGGTTAATCCAGCCCTGGGCTCCATTGGGACCCTTTTGTCATTTTAAGTGCTTAAAAGTGCTGACAATCACTTCTGGTGGGACAGCGTCTCTGCCCAGCCTCAGAGCTGACAGTCACTAAGGGCTTGGCTACACTTGTGAATTACTGCGCAATAAAGGAGCCCTGGGTGCCCTAGCTCACTCCGCATCCACACTGGCAAGGCACGCAAAGTGCTCTGTCTCCGCGGCTACAGCACTGCTGGTACTCCACCTCAGCGAGCGGAATAACATTTGCTGTGCTCCCACTGGATTGCCGTGGTGCCAGTATGGATGCCCTTGTCTGTTAGTGTGCTGTGATCGGCCTCCAGAAGTATTCCACAATGCCTGTTCTAGTCACTCTGGTCATCACTTTGAACCCTACTGCTCTGCCCTCAGGTGACCAACCGACAGACCTGCCCTTTACATTCTCTGGGAATTTTGAAAATCCCCTTCCTGTTTGCTCAGCCAGGCATGGAGTACTATCAGCGAATCTTTCCAGGTGACCATGTCTCCACACGCCAGGCGAGCCCTAGTATGGAGCAATGGTGAGTTGCTGGACCTCATCAGTCTTTGGGGGGAGGAAGCTGTCCAGTCCTAGCTGCACTTCAGCCGTAGGAATTACGATACCTTTTGGCAGATATCAAGGGACATGATGGAAAGGGGCCATGACCGGGATGCACTGCAGTGCAGGGTTAAAGCGAAGAAGTTGCGGAATGCCCACGAAGCAAACAGCCGCTCTGTTGCTGCCCCCGTGACCTGCTGTTTTTACAAAGAGCTGAACGTGATACATGGGCATGGGTGCCGGGTTATATGGGCTGGAGGAGCCCCAGCCCCAGGAATATTCAGAGCTGTGGGCTGTGCTCCACCAATATCTGGAGCTGGATTTCTCCCCTGGCCCTGCCTGGAGCAGGCACTGGCCCCTGGCTGCCACTACCACCAGCCCCAGCCCCGGAGCATCCCCGCCCACCCAGTAGTGTAGTGGGGTGGAAGGGGGGAAGCAGCCGCTCCCCTTTGAGCACATTTTACAAAATCAGCACCTTTCCAGGCAGCCAGCACTGGGCTCCAGACTTGGAGTCTGGACCGGGTTTTGCGTGTGGCCACCAGCTGGCTCTGGGCTCTGCAGGCAGCGTGGGCTGGTTGCCGGGCTCCCCCGGGGAGAGGAGGAGGCGCTCGCAGCTGCCCACTCCCGGAGCCAGGGTGGGCTCTGCCGGGAGGGGGAGGGGTGGCAGCGCAGCCCCCCCCCCCAGTGCGGCGGGGGACTGAGGAGCAGCAGCCCCGTTGGTCCCGGCAGCCCCGTGCAGAGCAAGGCAGCCACGCGGCAGGGAAGGGGGCTCTGAAGCCCAGCTGGTGCTGGTGGAGAGGGAAGGGGGGGGATGTTTTTTTCTCCTGGTGTCTCTTCAGCAGAGGGGCTGAGGGATCAGCAGGACCAGGAGGCAAAGGAGTGACTTTGGGTTATTGCCCCCCCACTCCCCCCCCCCCGGTGCTGCGCCCAGGGCTGTGAAAGGAGGCTTAGTGCAGCTTGTGAAGGAAGGGGGGGGGGTAAAGGTGCTTTAAGGTGCCAGTTGTGTCTCCTCATCTCACTGCTGACTAGCTGCAGCCCCAGTGCTCAGAACTCAGCAGTGATCTCAGGGGCTGCACAGTGCTCTGTAGGAGTTTTCAATTGCCTGCTAAATGCTTCCACAACGCCGCCTTTTCACTCAGCTACATCCTGAATAGTGGGGACTGGGGACGGGGGAGGGGGGAGTGTAGCAGATGCCAATTTGAGGAGAATAGTCTCTTGGCCAGATTCTACTGTGTTTATGGTGCTTTGTGCCATGGGCTGGAGCAAAGTGACTGGTGGATAACCAGGAATCTTGTTAATAATTGTTCTCTAAATTCAGCTTTCTTCTTTCTCTCTCTCTGAATTATCACTAATTCAAAATAGTAGTGTGCAAGCTGACTGGATAATGGTAATAGCATAATCTCTTGTTATAGCACTGCCTGATTAGTAATTGGATATGTTGGCTGGCACCTTTTTTTACGTGTTCACTCCCCCTGATGTTAGAACCTGGCTACACCACTGGGGAGGGGAGCTTCCTAGACCTGTGCAGCTGGGGCTTAGGTGAATTTTGTGATACTGTGCTCCTCCCCAGCTACCACCCTGCAGTCTCCACTCCTGCACCATGCTGGGCAAGGGGCAGCCCCATCCCCAGTGAGGCTATGGTGAGGGGTGGCAGCAGGGGAGGCCACACGTGATGGCAACTTCCCCTCCCCCCGGTACCCACCATAGGGGAGGCGAGTGGGCTTTCTGGACCTGAGAGGGACCCTAGGAGCATGTGCAGTGACTGGGGGGGCAGAAGGGGTCCCTCCCCTGGAGCTTGCTGCTGCCAGGGAGGGTGGAGGGGAGTCCTCTTTGGCCCTAGCCCTGGGGCAGCTTGTCTGCACCCCAAGTTCCTTATCCCCAGCCCTGCCTCAGAGTCCTCACCTGACGGGAAAAACACGCAACTTAAATTTGGTGGTCAGTTTAGAGTATCATAGAATATCAGGGTTTGAAGGGACCTCAGGAGGTCATCTAGTCCAACCCCCTGCTGAAAGCAGGACCAATCCCCAACTAAATCATCCCCGCCAGGGCTTTGTCAAGCCGGGCCTTAAAAACCGCTAAGGAAGGAGATTCCACCACCTCCCTAGGTAACCCATTCCAGTTCTTCACCACCCTGCTAGTGAAAAAGTTTTTCTTAATATCCAACCTAAACCTCCCCCACTGCAACTTGAGACCATTGCTCCTTGTTCTGTCATCTTCTACCACTGAGAACAGTCTAGATCCATCCTCTTTGGAACCCCCTTTCAGGTAGTTGAAAGCAGCTATCAAATCCCCCCTCATTCTTCTCTTCTGCAGACTAAACAATCCCAGTTCCCTCAGCCTCTCCTCAGAAGTCATGTGCTCCAGCCCCCTAATCATTTTTGTTGCCCTCCACTGGACTTTCCAATTTTTCCACATCCTTCTTTGCAATGTGGGGCCCAAAACTGGACACAGTACTCTAGATGAGGCCTCACCAATGTTGAATAGAGGAGAATGATCATGTCTCTCGATCTGCTGGCAGTGCCCCTACTTATACAGCCCAAAATGCTGTTAGCCTTCTTGACAAAGGCCAGAGGAGGGAGTGTTAGTGCCTGTGCGGACTTCCAGGAAGCGCATGGTGTGGAAGGGGATGCTGGGATGCTCTGGAGGAACCACTCCTTCAAAGCCAGTCAGGACTCTGGGGGAGCCTCCTCTCTGAGCAGACTGTCTCCAGGGCAAGAAGTTTACACCTTCCTGGGTCTGACCTCAGAGCATTCAGCATGCCCTTCCACACCATGCACTTTCCGCAGTGAGTCCGCCCAGGCGGGGTCCTGGGGCAGCCAGAGGTCCCTGCACCCCAACTCTGCAGTCAGACGTGACTCTCAGCCAGCCAGTAAAACAGAAGGTTTATTAGATGACAGGATCACAGTCTAGAACAGACCGTGTGGATACAGAAAACAGGACCCCTCAGTCAGGTCCATCTTGGGGGGTGTGGAGCCCAGACCCAAGTTCTGGGCCTCTCCCCATTTCTCCAGCCAGCTCCAAACTGACACTCCCTCCTCTGGCCTTTGTGTCTCGATTCCGGACAAGGAGGCCACCTGATCTTTGTCCCCAACACCTTCAGTTGGCACCTTGCAGGGGAAACTGAGGCACCCACACAGTATTCAGAGAAAATATTAAGAACATTCCCACTTCATCATAACATGTGCAACAAAATATTTAATACTGTATATTGAAGTAGGCAAGTGCTGCTTCTGACTTTCCACTTGTAATTGACCCTTGTAATCTTGTGGCACTTCATTTTATATCAGCTTACAGGGCGGGAGCGGGGGGGGGCACCACTATTTTGGGCCCCACCAAACATTACACAAACCTGCCGCCTATGTACATGGGGGTGACCCCACCTCTGTTCCGAGTACCGCCATGGACACCTAGGAGCCCAGTGCAACAAGGCAGGAGGAGGAGGAGCAGCAAAGTGGGAGCGAAGGTGCTGATGTGGAGGAAGATCCCCAGAATCCCTAGAGCAATGCAGCCAGGAGCTATTCTCAAGCCAGGAGGAAGGTAGCCAGTCCCGGTAGTCGGTGCTTGGAGAAGAACAAACACCAGAGGAGGTGCCCGGTAACCGGCTTTTATTTTGGGAAGGAAGTTATTCGGTGGAGGATTTGGGCTGCATGCATGCCTAGATGCGGAATAGAGCGTTGATGTGCTCTGTCACATTGCGGTAACTGGCCACAGAGATCTCTTCAAAGGTCTCAGCCAGAACTTGGGCAATGAGCTTGTGCAGGTTTCTCGGGAGAGCCACTGGGGTCCTTGTTGCAGTCAGGCTAACATGTCCGCGCCACTGTGCTGTGACAGGTGGGGGGACCATTGCTGCACACAGGCATGCTGCATATGGGCCAGGGCGGAAGCCACATTGCAGTAGAAGACCCTCCCTTGCTTGATGGACACTGATGCATGGGCGGCAGGTTATATAGACCTGCAGTGCCCGGGCTCCAGGAATATTCAGGGCTGGGTGCCCTGCTCCAGCAATATTTGGAGCTGGGTCTCTCCCCCGGCCCTGCCTGGATTGCCCCCGTGGGCCTCCCCCCCGCCACGTCCCTGCCTGGAGCAGGTCCCAACCCCGCCTGCCACCCCCGTGCCGCGTCCCGGCCTGACAGAAAGCAGGGCGCGCCTCTTCCTCATGCTGCCGGAGTAGAGTGGCTCCCGGCAGAACTGCTGTCTGCTGCCCCAGGGTCCTAGTGCCTGCCCTGCACTAATGGCAAGGCAGGCTGCCCTTACCCTGAGCCTCTCCAACGCCCCAAACCCTCAGCCCCAGCCAGAGCCCTCATCCCTCCACACCCTAATCCTCAGCCCCAGCCCTGAGCCCCCCCACATCATGAACCCTTCATCCCCCAGACCCAGCCAGAACCCTCATCCCCTCGCACCTTAATCCTCTGCCCCAGCCCTGAGCCCCCCCGCGCTGCATGAACCCCTCATCCCCGTACCTAATCCTCATCCCCAGCCAGAGCCCTCACCCCTGCACCCTAATCCTCAGCCCCAGCCCAGAGACCCCCCACAGCAAGAACCCCTCATCCCCCCACACCCTAATCCTCATCCCCAGCCAGAGCCCTCACCCCTGCACCCTAATCCTCAGCCCCAGCCCTGAGCCCCCCCCGCGCAGCATGAACCCCTCATCCCCCTGTTAGAAAAATAGGCCAATGCAAGCCTGTTAGCAAAGACTAGGCCCTTAGCATGGGTAAGACTCAAGGCCCTTAGCATAAGTAAAATCAAGGCCTTGAGATGCAAGCAGAGAGAAAAGCCTGTGTCAGCTATTATCAGCTTAATGCTTGGTTTGTACTAGTCCATGCTTATCAGCAAGGCCCACGCTTGGCGTAGCATATGTGCAGCTGTCTTTTTCTGCTTATGGCCAAAAACAGTTAGCCTAATGGGTCATCTTCTCATGCATGAAGCCAAGAGTAGTTAGTATGATAATATAAGGGGTTAAAGGGGATATCTTATGTCTTCCTTACAATGATAAATGTATCCGTGCAGCTGCACTGTTATCATGATGGATGTATCCGTGACAGTTATGCATATCTTGTTCCTTTTTGATTGATATATGTATTCTATGTACTTCAATATTCCCTATAGATACATTTACAGGACCTATAGGGTCAGCCAAGTAACGCAAATAAGACGTCAACAAAGTTGTTTGTTTCGGGGTATAAAGGTAAGCCCATCCGGCCATGTAAGGTGTGTCTCTCTCGGGCATTAGCCGGGACGAGAACACCCGCTCAGCTGATCGATCAATAAAGCTAATGGTACTCGTCTACCTGTTTCCGTGCTTCCTTGGCGTAATTGGGTAAGCTCCAGGGAGAATCGGGCCCTTTTGGCTAACAAATTGGCGACTCCACGCCGGGACTTCTCTCCCTGTTGGGGGCGTTGACCGGCGGCCGAGGACGGCTCAGGAGAGTGGCCACCTCGAGCTATTGGTTTGCTCGAGCTCCGGGTCGCCACAATCGACCGGGACGGCTACGCCCCCTCTATAGAGAACTCCAGCCGACACGGAAGCAAGACAGTACCAGAAGAGGAGTCCACCTGCGGACGCGGCCACTCCGGGCGCGGTAAGTGCGTTTACCTCTTGGGTTTGAGGATTAACGCCCCCGAAGAGTGAGGGTTGGGACATTGGGCCCCTAATGGTAAAGGAACCCACAGATAGGAAGGTGTGTGGGTAAAAGTTTTCTGATAAGGTACCTAGGTTCAGGCACGGCAAATGTATAACTTTACTAACTCCACTGATTCGTGGACCGTGCTGAATGAGTATTGGAATGTAAATACTACCCTCTTGTGTTTGTTTGCGATAATACTACTTGTGTTTTACATTGTACTGACAACTTGGAAACCGCGGTTGCACTAGCCTGGTCTAGGACTTAAGCCAATTCTAGCCGCCCCAAGACTTCCGCGAGGGGAATTTCCCCAGGGACCGGAATATCTTGAAAGCAAGGGGAGTTGGCCGAACCCGTGACCAGGCTGATATCTAGGTGTAATGGGGTCCGGACAAAGCATGTCTACCCGGACACCCCTAGGATGTATGTTAGAAAATTGGCCAGAGTTTAGACGCCAAGCAGATTATGGAATGGTACTGTGTAAAGATAATCTGGAAAAATTCTGTACCTTAGAATGGCCAACGTTTGGGGTGGGGTGGCCCGCAGGGGGAACACTCAAACTGGAAACAGTGCAGGCTACACATAACGTTGTCACTCGGGATGGGCATTGGGATCAATACCCCTATATAGATATCTGGCAGGATCTCGTGGCCAATCCCCCCCCGTGGCTACGGGAATGCAGAGCACAAGCTATCAGAGCCTTATTAGCCCGCGCCCCTGTTAAAAAGCCCTGTCCCCCTTATGATACCCCCCGTCCGCCTGCCGTGCTTCCTTCTGCCCCTGACCCAATGCTTCCTCCTCCTGTATATCCTGGTCTCCCGGTCTTGGCAGCTGCAGCAGCTCCACAGGCTCCAGCTCTCGCTTCCCCTCCCCCGAAGGCGGAAGCCCCGGCCATAGTGGCAAAACCCTTACCTGACACACAGGAGGCTGCAGGGATAGACTCGGCCACAGAGCTAGGGGATGAGCCGTCTGTTTCAGAGCACTCTGATAAGGGTGACTCAGTGGCAGACCGAGTTAAACAGAATCCTAGGACAGGGAGCTTCACGTTTGTTGCCCCTTTCGGGGACTCCCCGGGTAAGGCTGGCCCAGTTTTTCAGTGCCCTTTACGGGAGACTATGCTTCCTGGCGGTGAGGGGGGTACTGGTGTCCTGACTATGGTATATGTCCCCTTCACCACCAGCGATCTGTATAACTGGAAACACCAGAATCCCCCGTTTACGGAAGACCCTGCCCCACTGACTGCCGTATTTGAGACCTTGGTTACAGCCCATAAGCCCACCTGGGGGGATATGAGGGTTGCCCTAGATACTCTTCTTACTGCAGAAGAGAGACGCTTAGTTTTCTCCCAAGCCCGTAAGTGTTTACGAGAATCGGGGGTGCGGGAAGAGGATTTAGCTGGACGGCTCCCTACTGTACCACCCGACTGGGGACATACAGCGGTTCCAGACATAACAAAACACCATGACTATGCCGTGGCAGTGGTACAGGGGATGAAACGCTGTATTCGGAAAACCACAAATTGGGCTAAATTGTATAATGTGAGACAAGAGAAAAATGAAAATCCAGCCGCTTTTTATGAGCGCTTGTGCGATACCTGTAAAAGGTATACTGACCTCGATCCAGAGACTGCCAATGGAAGGCAGGTATTAATCCCCCTTTTCATTGGACAGTCCTATGAGGATATCAGAAGGAAATTACAGAAGCTAGATGGAGCTGCAGGCAAAAATATAGAAGAGCTCCTGGGGATTGCAGTGAAGGTTTATGACCGCAGAGATGACAAGGAGCAGAGGAAAGGGGCTCGCGTACTGGCTATGGCCCTGAGAGAAGGAAGAGAGGAAAAGGGGGGCAAGGGAAGAGGACGCTCAGGCTCAATTGGCAGGGGAAAGGGCTCCCGGTTGGGTCGGAATCAGTGTGCCTATTGTAAGGAAGAGGGACACTGGAGAAATGAGTGCCCCCGCCGACCGGTTAGAGGAGAGGGACACAAGGATGGGACTTCACCCGTGCCTGTTTTCTATGGTGGCACGGGGGAAGGGGCTACCCTATAGGGAGGCCGGGGGACCCAACGGCCCCTCCTGGCAGCACAACCCGCCAGTCTGGATCCCACGGTAAAAATTAAGGTAGAGGGCCGCCCGATTACAGCCCTTATTGATACAGGGGCTACTCTTAGTTTACTACCCTCGACACGGCACCTGAGCCAGAGCCCAAGGGTGTGTCACGGTCCAAGGAATAGAGGCAGCACATTACACTAAAGAAAACCCTCCCCCTCCTAGTGAAAGTAGGGGACCGCCAAGTATCCCATCAATTTGTTTGCAGCCCTTCCTGCCCCATTGCGCTGCTAGGGCGAGACCTCCTCACTAAATTACAGGCAGAGATCTCGTTCACTAATGGGGCTATGGAGGTTAGGCTCCCAAAACAACAAGCTTCCAACTATCAGATGGCCCTACTTAACGCTGCTGTAAAACCTGCCCTAGCACACCACGGGGTTGACGAGGCTTCCCTGCCAGGCATCAATGCCAGAGTTTGGGCTGAGGAGGGAGGTCATGCCCGTGCCAAAAATGCCTCGCCGGTACACATCACCCTTAAGGAAGGGTTGCCCGTCCGAATCCGACAGTATCCCCTTAAGTTAGCCACTCAAATCGGGTTAAAACCTCTGATCCAAAAGTTTGTACAATGTGGGTGGCTAAGGGAGGACACGTCCCCGTATAACACCCCGATAATGGGAGTGCCTAAGCCTAACGGACAATACCGGCTCGTGCAGGATCTAAGGCAGGTCAATAAGCTAATAGAGGCGCCTTATCCTGTTGTCCCAAACCCCCACACGATTCTAGGACAGATACCCAAAAGCCATGGTTGGTTCTCAGTAATAGATTTAAAAGACGCCTTCTTTTCCATCCCCCTTGATCAGGAATCTCAAAAGCTGTTTGCCTTTGAGTGGGAGGATCCCGACACCCATTACAAAGCCCAATACCTCTGGACTGTTGTTCCAGGGGCTTACTTGTGCACCGGAAATTTTTGGGAGTCAGCTACGGAGGGACCTTGCTCCCTTCCTAGCTCGACACCCTGCGTGCAACGTAGTCCAGTACTGCGATGATTTACTTTTAAGCACTGAGACAGAGCAGACTTGTAAGGAACAAACTGTAGAACTCCTTAACTTCCTGGGGGCACAGGGATACAAAGCCTCTAAGGAAAAAGCACAACTGGTTAAACAGCAGGTGACTTTCCTAGGGTACCGCCTTAGTCAGGGGAGTCGAAGTTTAAGTAACGATAGAATCCAGGCTATACTCGACAGCCCTCAGCCCCAGAACCCCAGAGAATTGAGAGCTTTCCTGGGACTGACCGGCTTTGCCGACTCTGGATCCCTGACTATGGGGAAAAGCCAGACCCCTATATGAAGCCCTAACTAAAGAGGGTCTGCTGCATTGGAAGTGGACTAAGGACAAAGAGAAAGCATTTCAAGAGCTTAAAAGAGCTTTAATTCAGCCTCCTGCTCTGGCTCTCCCAGATCCACGGAAACCATTTACTTTGTATGTCCACGAAAGAGCCGGGGTAGCGTCTGGGGTCCTCTGTCAAAAGTCAGGACCGACCTGGAGACCCATCGGCTATTATTCCAGAGTCTTAGATCCCGTTGCCAGGGGATGGCCAGCCTGCTTGCGGGCTGTCGCTGCAACTGCTCTCCTCGTACAGGAAGCCGAAAAGTTAACCCTTGGTGGGGACACTGAGGTTGTGGTGCCTCACGGAGTACCCCAGATACTAGGAACAGGGGCGGGGGATAGACATCTGAACCCCAGTCGGCATACTAAGTATGAGGTGGGACTTTTACTAGCCCCGAACCTCACCTTTAAAACAGTCAGTTCTCTCAACCCAGCTACCTTACTGCCTGACCCTCAGGTTCCCAGTGGTGCTGTTGATCTGACCCATGACTGTGTCGAAGTCCTGCAGCAAGAGACTAAACCCCGTCCCGATCTTTCAGATTTGCCCTGGCCCAACCCTGATCTTGAGGCATATGTCGATGGTTCTAGTTATGTACTAGATGGGAAGCGGTACACAGGGGCTGCTGTGATAATTAAAAGCACAGAGGTGGTGTATCCCTTTAAACTCAGCTCCTCTCTATCCGCTCAAGCAGCAGAACTAATTGCTCTCATCGAAGCTCTTCGCTTGGGGGCTGGGAAGACCATAAATCTATACACTGACAGTTGCTATGCGTACATGGTAGTACATGCTCATGGGACCTTGTGGAAAGAAAGGGGTTTCATTACAGCCTCGGGCCAAAGAATTGCCCATGGGACCCTTATCAAATTGTTGCTTGAAGCCTTAATGCTTCCCCTGCGGGTCGCTGTCATCCATGTCCGTGCACATGGGAAAGCTCCTGATGCAGAGCAGCGCAAGTATAATCGTTTGGCTGATCTGGCTGCGAAGGAGGCAGCACGCAGGGAACTGTGTGGCTTCTTTTAGTTCAGGACACTGAGGCCGAAACTCCTGTCCCCGTTACGACAGAGGAGGTATCCTGCGCCCAAGCTGCAGGGGCCCAGCAAACCCCTCTGGGTGGTGGAAACTACCGGGGAGAAATATTAAACCCGTCCGGTGCTCCAGGAGATTCTTCAATCCCTGCATAAAGAGGACATTTAGGATCAGGAGCAATGGTTGATTTGGCTGCCCGATCCCTTAGAGCAGTGGGTATGCATACAGAAGCCCAGAGAATTGTCAATAATTGCTCTGTTTGTCAGCGCACTAACCAGAAGGGATCTGGCCCCCCTGTTCCACTGGGAGGCCGACCCTGGGCTGCCTACCCCTTTCAAAGGTGGCAAGTGGATTTTGCTGAAGTACCCCCTTGCCGAGGCTACAAATACTTGCTTGTTTTGTTGATCAGCTTACCGGGTGGGTGGAGTGTTTCCCTACCCGACACTGTCAGGCTCGAGCAGTTACTAAGGCCCTGCTACATGAAATACTTCCCAGATACCACCTCCCTGAAGTAATTGAGTCAGATCGGGGAAGTCACTTCATCTCCCAAGTGGTCCAACAGGTAGCGCAGGCCCTTGGTATCCAGTGGAAGCTGCATACTCCTTGGAGGCCACAAAGCTCAGGCCAGGTAGAAAGAATGAATCGGACTCTCAAAGATACTTTAACAAAGCTCTGTATAGAGTCTGGTTTAAAGTGGCCTGATGCCTTGCCGCTGCGCTTACTCGCATTCGAAGGGCCCCGTAAGGGTCTGAGACTCTCACCCTTTGAGTTGGTTTTCAGGTTCCCTCCCGAGTACTCATCCCGGGTTCGGGAAAATGTAAGCTGGGAGGTAGGAATGACTCTTTGTGGAAACAGGTCTCTGCGCTGCAATCTGTCTTGTTTCAGTTACACCGATCGCAGCACCCTTCCAGGCCCTTCCCTTGGATCGACCCGTGCATTCGTTCCAGATCGGTGACCGGGTCTTTATCAAGAAGTGGAAGCGTGATCCTCTCACAGCACGGTGGGAAGGCCCACATACTGTTTCGCTCATCAGCCAAGCTGCCGTCAAGGTTCTTGGAAGCGACAAATGGACGCACTGCACGCGAGTTAAACGCTTTGTTGGCTCGGATCCAGAGGACGAATCAACCGAGGAGGACAACAGCCCTCTGCTCCCCCCGGCTCCGGACGCCCGGGGTGACACAGGTGAAGACTCTAACTGGGAGTATCACGGACTGGAGGGCTTAAAGGGACTCTTTAAAAGAAGGAAACAATGAAGTTGTTCCTCCTGTTTCTGTTTTGTTTCCTTGCTTGCTCTTATGGTTGGGAAAACAGGTTTCTGCAGTTAGGAGAGATAATTGCAAGTTCCTTTAACCTCACTAACTGCTGGGTGTGCAGTGGCCCAGGGTGGATGAATGGCCCTGGGTAGCCCAGCCAGTGCAGCCCAAGTACTTGCTGAGTAACCTCAGCATCGTGCATAATGGCACGGAGCAATGGTCCACAGATAGTAGCCCTTGGCGGCTCTATTCCGCTGGCATGGGAATCTTTTGCCTTAATCGCACCCGGCGTGGGGGCCGGTATGTGGGGGAAAGTAAATGTAGTTGGACCCTATCCCGGGGATATGATTGCTACCATCATCCTGGCTGTCACACCTATGATTGCTCTAAATATCGAGGGCGATGGAACCATACCCATGTGAAATTAACCAATAGTAGCTGGGTCAGATGTTCCTTCCAACACCATACCGGTGAGGGTTGTAAGGCAGTGGGACTAGATGGGTTCTTTGATTCCCTCTTTCTAGCCTGTCAACGCGATAACACCACTAGTAAAAAGCATGTGATCCGGTGGTATCAGTGGGCATGGCAGCACTCTAATGGAACTCGGGTAACTCACTTCAGACATTTTTGGTCTAATACCGACAGGCCCAGGTCAGGTTGTAAGTGTGTGTGGAAAGCAGGAGCTGGAGCATGGAAATGTGAATACTGTGCTGCTGATGGGGTACCGTCCTCCGTGATGGGTGGGCCATTCGGAGGACCCCTAGGAACAGGCAACCACATATACTATGAACGACCCTTGGACCCCGATACCTGGGATGGCCCTTTTGCTAATGGGACTTGGGCCCTAAAAGGCCATTATTGGATCTGTGGCTCTTATGCCTATCGCAGACTTCCACCAAATTGGTCGGGGATATGTTATGTGGGGTATATTCGGCCATTGTTCTTTCTCCTGCCCCAGAACCGGGGAAACACACTAGGAATTAGAGTGTATGATGATCTCGTTAGGGAAAAGCGGTTTGTGGACTCCACTTTAACTGCCGGAAGTTCCCAGGCCTGGGGAGCTCAGGAGTGGCCCCCAGAGCGGATCATCAAACATTATGGGCCTGCCACCTGGAATCCCACCGAGCTTGTCACGGGAGCTAGGGAACCAATTTACAATCTGAACCGCATTATCAGGCTGCAAGCTATCTTGGAAATATTAACCAACCAGACAGCTGCAGCGTTGGATCTGCTGGCAGATCAGTCAACCCAAATGCGAAATGCCATCCTCCAACATCATCTAGCTCTTGATTACTTGCTGGCGGAGGAAGGCGGGCTCTGTGCAAAACTTAATGAGTCTAATTGCTGCCTGCAAATAGATGACAATGGGCAAACAGTGAAACAGTTGACCAAAGAAATGAGAAAACTCGCCCACGTCCCAGTCCAAACCTGGGGTGGGTGGGACACAGACTGGTTCACATCCTGGTTGCCACAAATGGGATGGTTTCGTAAAGGCTTTTTGCTTTTTATGCTTGTTATAGTTACCCTTATAACCTTCGCTTGCTTCACCCCCTGCTTGGTCGCTATAGTTCGACGACTGGCTACCCACGTTACCTATCAGCAAATAATGACCTTATATCGGCCAGAGGATCGGCCAAAGGAAGCAGAGGAGTGGGGAAGTTTAAGCTCTTAAAATGCTTTAAGGGGGGAAAGCTGTTAGAAAAATAGGCCAATGCAAGCCTGTTAGCAAAGACTAGGCCCTTAGCATGGGTAAGACTCAAGGCCCTTAGCATAAGTAAAATCAAGGCCTTGAGATGCAAGCAGAGAGAAAAGCCTGTGTCAGCTATTATCAGCTTAATGCTTGGTTTGTACTAGTCCATGCTTATCAGCAAGGCCCACGCTTGGCGTAGCATATGTGCAGCTGTCTTTTTCTGCTTATGGCCAAAAACAGTTAGCCTAATGGGTCATCTTCTCATGCATGAAGCCAAGAGTAGTTAGTATGATAATATAAGGGGTTAAAGGGGATATCTTATGTCTTCCTTACAATGATAAATGTATCCGTGCAGCTGCACTGTTATCATGATGGATGTATCCGTGACAGTTATGCATATCTTGTTCCTTTTTGATTGATATATGTATTCTATGTACTTCAATATTCCCTATAGATACATTTACAGGACCTATAGGGTCAGCCAAGTAACGCAAATAAGACGTCAACAAAGTTGTTTGTTTCGGGGTATAAAGGTAAGCCCATCCGGCCATGTAAGGTGTGTCTCTCTCGGGCATTAGCCGGGACGAGAACACCCGCTCAGCTGATCGATCAATAAAGCTAATGGTACTCGTCTACCTGTTTCCGTGCTTCCTTGGCGTAATTGGGTAAGCTCCAGGGAGAATCGGGCCCTTTTGGCTAACACCCCTGCACCCTAATCCTCTGCCCCAGCCCTGAGCCTCCCCCCACAGGATGAACACCTCATCCCCAGCCAGAACCCTCATGTCCTCGCACCCTAATCCTCTGCCCCAGCCCTGAGCCCCCTCCTGCATCATGAATCCCTCATCCTCAGCCCCACAGCCCTCACGTCTGTATTCCCTCCTATCACCAAACTCCCTCCCCACAAGGTGCACCCCCTCCCCCTTCCCAACCCTAAACTCCATCCCAAAGCCTGCACCCTTCACCCCCCTCCTGCACACCCACCCCTGCTCCAGCCCAGAGCCTGCACCCAGCATCCAAACTCCATCCCAAAGCTGCACCCTTCACCCCCCTCCTGCACACCCACCCCTGCTCCAGCCCAGAGCCTGCACCCAGCATCCAAACTCCATCCCAAAGCCTGCACCTTGCACCCCTCCTGCACCCTAATCCCCAGCCCAGGATCTGCACCCCAGACCTCCCCCTCGAGCTCCCTCCCAGAGCATTAGGCAGGTGGGGGCAGAGTTTGGGGGGGCGGAGTTGGGGGGCAGGTTCTGGACACCACCAAAATTTCTACAAACTTGCCACCCATGCACTGATGACCAGCAATACCAACAGCAGCAAACCCAGCGAGGAGGCCGGAGCTCCTACCTGACACCAGCCTGTGAACCTGTAGAATGAGGCAGAGAACGACGTAGCCGGGCAGAGCGGAGCTCACTGTGTAGCCGAGGGAGAATGAGGGAACCTTCCCTGTCATCATAGCTTGGTCTGGGGAACAGGAGAAATAACAAACCAGATGGTGAGTGAGTGGGATGCAGTGACAGTGCCACGGTTATCAGACTTTCGTAGCCCTGGTCCATGGATCAGTTACGTTTACATGAACGCACTTCCCAATATTCATAGACTAAGGTCAGAGGGGCCATTAGATCATCTAGTCTGACCTGTGCCATGGGCCAAACACTCTCACCCATTTACCTCTGTACTCAGCCCAAAATTGTGTTTGAGTAAAGCATCTTCCAGAAAGTCACTAATCCTTGATCTGAAGACAGCAAGAGTTGGGCAATTCACCACTTCCCTGGGTAGTTTGTTCCAATGATTAATCACCCTCAGTGTTACAATTCTGTGCCTTATTTCTAATTTGAATTTGTCCAGTTTTAACTTCCAGCCATTAGGTATTGTTATGCCTTTCTACCCTATATTAAAGAGAACTTTAGTACTCTGTATTTTCTCTTTGAAGCTGTCATGGACTGTGGGGGAGTCTGGGCCCTGCACCCCCAACTTCCTGCGATTCACCATGACTCTCAGCCAGCCAGTAAAACAGAAGGTTTATTAGATGACAAGAACACAGTCCAAAACAGGGTTTGTAGGTACAGACAACAGGACCCCCTCAGTCAGGTCCATCTTGGGGGCCTGGGAGCCCAGACCCTGGTCCTGGGCCTCCCTCCATTTCCCCAGCCAGCTCCAAACTGAGACCCCCCTCCAGCCATCTCACCCAACCACCCCTCCTCCCCGGCTCCTCCTCCAGCCTTTGTCCAGTTTCCTGGGCAGAAGGTGTCACCTGGCCCCAACCCCCTCCAGGGCTCAAGTTACTTGCTCATGTATCATCCCCCAAGTGAAGTCACACCCTGATATCACACCATCATCCAGCATCAATGCAGACAGTACCAGTAAAACTCCCACACAACATTCCCAGGTCAATACTCCCCACTCCCTGCTCCATCACAGAAGGTGTGACAGATGGGGAACTTTACTGAAATATTTTAATGAACTGTCAGTAGGACTCTCTACCAATCCCCTTGGCATCGCTACTGCTTTAGGGGAAAGAATCGCTTCTCTCGCTGGGACTAGGCTGAACAGGCCAGATATCTGAGATGTAGAGCCACTTAAAGTGTGTGGGCTGGAATCAACACATATCACTCCCTCACTCTCTCCTCAGGCCCTATGCTACCAGCACTCCTAGCTCTCTTCGAGATACCACTGACTTCCTGAGGAAACTACAATCCATTGGTGATCTTCCAGAAAACACCATCCTGGTCACTACGGATGTAGAAGCTCTCTACACCAACATTCCACACAACGATGGACTACAAGCCGTCAGGAAAAGTATCCCCGATTATATCACAGCACACCTAGTGGCTGAGCTTTGTGACTGTGTCCTCACCCACAACCATTTTAGATTTGGGGACTATTTATACCTTCAAGTCACCGGCACTGCTATGGGTACCTGCATGACCCCACAGTTTGCCAACATTTTTATGGCTGACTTATAACAACGCTTCCTCAGCTCTCATCCCCAAGTGCCCCTCCTCTACTTGCGCTACGCTGATGACATCTTCATCGTCTGGACCCACAGGAAGGAGGCCCCTGAAGAATTCCATCGGGACTTCAACAGTTTCCACCCCACCATCAACCTCAGCCTGGACCAGTCCACACAAGAGATCCACTTCCTGGACGCTACAGTGCAAATAGTCACATAAACACCACCCTATACCAGAAACCTACTGACTGCTGTACTTACCTACATGCCTCCAGCTTTCATCCAGAACACATCACACAATCCATTGTCTACAGCCAAGCCCTAAGATACAACCACATTTGCTCCAATCCCTCAGACAGAGGATCCTTATCAAGTGTTCTTAAAACTACAATACCCACCAAAGGAAGTGAAGAAACAGATTGACAGAGCCAGATGGGTATCCAGAAGTCACCTACTACAGGACAGGCCCAACAAGGAAAGTAACAGATGTCCATCACCTACAGCCCCCAGCTAAAGCCTCTCCAGCACATCATCAAGTATGTACAACCTATCCTGGAAGATAATCTCTCACTCTCACAGACCTTGGCTGGCAAGCCAGTCCTTGCTTACAGACAGCCCCCCAACCTGAAGCGAATACTCACCAGCAACTACACACCACACAACAGAAACACTAACTCAGGAACCAATCCCTGCAACAAATCCCGTTGCCAACTCTGTCCGCATATATACTCAAGTGACACTATCATAGGACATAATCACATCAGCCACACCATCAGGAGCTCATTCACCTGCATATCTACTAATGTGATAGATGCCATCATGTGCCAGTAATGCCCCTCTGCCATGTACATTGGCCAAACCAGACAGTCTCTACGCAAGAGAATAAATGGACACAAATCAGACATAAAAAACAGTAACATTCTAAAACCTGTTGGAGAGCACTTCGGTCTCCCTGGACATTCAGTAACAGACTTGAAAGTTGCCATATTTCAGCAAAAAACCTTCAAAACCAGATTTCAGCGTGAAACTGCAGAGCTGGAATTCATATGCACTATAAGACTGGGTCTGAATAGAGACTGGAGTGGCTGGCTCACTACAAGAAGTCATTCCCCCTCTTTCAGTATTCTCACCTTCTCATCAACTGTTGGGAATGGACCACATCCACCCTAATCAAATTGACCTCGTTAGCACTGGTCCTCTGCATAGTAATGTGGAATTGTGTGGATCGTGGGGTCCACCACAATAGAAGGTCACTCCAAGGGACTGGCTGAAGGCCAAAGCATAGATCAGACCTAGTGAATGCATGACAGAAAGTCACCTCTCAATCTTCTCTTTGCTAAAGTGAACAGATCCATCTCCTCCAGTCTCCTACTGTGAATCATTTTTGGTGACCTGTTTCTGCAGTGTCTGTGATAATTTGGGTGCAATCCAGACCAGTGAGGGGCTGTGTCACCGCCTCCTCTGCCCTCCCAACTGTGATTGCTCAGAACTGCAGAAACCTGCCCTGTCACACAGGGAGCAGTTCATAGCTGAGCTCTCTTGGAAACGTGGCCCTCGGCCTCTATGGCCTCCAGCACCTGCAAGAGGCTGCGTGGCTGTGAAGGGCAGTGGGCTTCCGACAAGGGCTGACTTCACTCGGGGCTCACACCACATAGCTCTGGCTGGGTCTGGACTGTGACAAGGGGAAATGGCTGTAACCTGCCTCAGGCCAGGATGGCTGCAGGGTCTGGCATGGTTCAATGAGCAGCCACACAGGGGAGGAAGTAGGTGAGAGCACGGCGGCAGATGAGTCACTCATTGAGCACCTGCATTCAGTGGCAGCTGCTGATAGATGCCAGTGAGAGGTAAAGCTCCCCCCACCCTGCCAGAAACCCCCTGAGGGCAGCAGCTGCCTCCCCTGCCTCCCTTGGGGTGAGGGCCCCCCTGGGATACAAAGGGCCTCATGGGCACAGACAGCTGCAATTTACACTCAGAGGGGGAGATTTTTACAAACCCAGAGAGTTAGGATCAATGGGCCTTGTGCTCCTAAATCCCTTAGGAGCTTTATAAAATCCCCCCCTCCCTGCATCAGTTGCTTCCAGTCTGGCCCCCCCTTCCATCTTTCACCCTCTCACTCTGGAGTGTCCCATTAGTGAGCTGAAGATGAAAACACCCGCACACTCCCAACAGCGCCCCATGGGAACATTACACCGGCGATCGGTGCCTACCCCTGGCTGTCAGTAAATGGAGCAGAACAGCAAACAAATGCAACCTGGCAGTGGAGACACTGGGCAGATCTCTGAATCTGTGTGGGCATTTCTACAGCCACAGCTGTGATCCCAGTAGGAAAGTGACAGTTTATCCCCCAAATCCCAGGAACGAGGCCCGTTGATAGCAGCAGCTCGTCTGACTAATCAGCCTGGAACTATCCAGGGGAGCAGTTCAGCTGGGGTTGCAGTGAGTGACCCCCTACCCGCAGAGTCCTGGGGAGTCGTTTCTGAGTTGTTCCAGTCTCTCCAGGGGGCTCCCGGCTTCGCTACCACCCAGAGCCATTCCCTCTAGGCAGAGCTCCTGCTCCCAGGGACTGGTTCCCTTTCCCAGGCTGTGACATCCATCCTGCCGGAGGGGTCAAGGAGCCGCAGGGGTTAACTCCAGCCTGCCCCTGAGCTTCTCAGTCAGGTAAGGCAGGTTATATTGAATGGAAGCCCCGTCCTCTCTTGGCACATCCACCAGCTTCAAAAGTGAAAGAAGGATCGAACATGACTGTGACTGGATCCGCCTCACAGGACGGTTATGGCACAAAGATCAAACTCCTGTGACACACCCACAGGGCTAGTGAGAGAGCAGCTTTGGTGCCAGCAGCCGCAGCTCTGCAGGTTGCCTGGTGATGGCCAGTTCTGCAGGCTGTTTGTCCCGTGGCTCTACGAATCTCTGTAATTACTTCAGCCCTGTGTAAAGCATGGGACCAAATCCTGCTGCAGCAGCCCCTAGACTCAGTGGCCATGTTAATTCATTCCAGTTCCCTGATGTAAAATTAATCAGTGATTATTCAGGGGACGGGTTTTGCTCTATGCTTTCCAGTGGGCCAGCCCTACTCCCTGGGCCTCCACTCCTGTGGTGTTATTCAGACAGCCTGGCCCAGATCCTCTTTTCTGGGCCCTGGCTGCTCTGGTCTTCCCCTAGAAACAAGTGCCAGCAGGGCAGGGAGACATGATATAAAATGGTGCCTTGCTGAGTGCAGCAAACCTCTTGAATTCTGTGGGATCTTGGAAAATGCTGAATTCCCTCACTGTAATGTTCTGATAACTGGGCCACACATCTACCTGAATTGTGAGCTGAGCTGTGAGAAGTGAGAGAAAGTTGATAAAATATCACAATAGCTGATAGCAATAAATGCTGATAGGAAAAGCTGCCATCAGAGCCGGTGCTACCCCATTGGGGGCCCTAAGAGAGCACAGTGTGTGCGGGGGGGCCTTTACCCACCCCTGAGAATACTAACTGCATTATTTCCAAAAATCAGGGCCCCCTGAGCTGCCCGGGGCCCTAAGCAATTGCTTAGTCTGCTTACGCTGAGCACCAGCTCTGGTGGGAGACAGGCCGACTGAATCAATCCCCACAGACGAGCTCCTGGTTTAACTCCAGGGCTGTGTTCAGATCGTGTCTGGTAAACATGAGGAGGGTGGGATAGGAAATCAATGGAGCACGATGGGTGTGTCTGAAATTAGGCCTAGCTGGTGAACAAAAATGAGGGGATGGGCCATTCCACCCACCGATCCCCCTGGGGATCTCTAGAAGAGAACCTGGGGGGGCGGAATTAGCTGACACTGGCTGACTGGGATTCAGGTGGGCCGGAGAGAGTGAGCTCCACCATCATGGCTGCCACCCCCACCATGTGTTCGGCCCTCAGAATCCACCATTACGCAGTTGGGCCTTCATAGCCCTGATCCAGAGGGATGTGCTTACCAGACCGAGCCAGGGAGGGTCCATCTCCACCATCTCTGGCTACATCCCTGGCATAAGAGACTTACACACACACACACACACACACACACACACACACACCCCTCTGTGTGTCCTTTTCCTTCTATCATAAACATACAGCTAAGGGTAGCATAAAATCCCTCCTTTACCTGTAAGGGGTTAAAAAGCTCAGATAACCTGGTTGGCACCTGACCAAAAGGACCAATGGAGAAAGAAGATACTTTTAAATCTGGGGGGGGAGGGAGAGGGAGAGGGGGAGGTTTTGTTTGTGCTCTCTTTGTTGTTCTCTCTGGGGACAGAGAGAGGGATCAGGCAGGAAAAAATCATCTCCTAAACCCTTACCTGAAATAAGCATCTAAGATTTTTTTTAAGAACCTGATTATTTTAGTGTTCTAAAAGTCAAGGGTCTGCTCTGTACTTTTATTAAAGGCAATTGGTTGGTATATTATTCTCAAGCCTCCCCAGGAAAGGGGGTGAAGGGGCTTGGGGGGATATTTTGGGGAAATAGGAACTCCAAGTGGTCCTTTTATTCATAGATTCTAGACTGGAAGGGACCTCAAGAGGTCATCGAGTCCAGTCCCCTGCCCTCATGGCAGGACCAAATACTCTCTAGACCATCCCTGATAGACATTTATCTAACCTACTCTTAAATATCTCCAGAGATGGAGATTCCACAACCTCCCTAGGCAATTTATTCTAGTGTTTAACGACCCTGACAGTTAGGAACTTTTTCCTAATGTCCAACCTAAACCTCCTTTGCTGCAGTTCAAGTCCATTGCTTAGGGAGGAGGGATAGCTCAGTGGTTTGGGCATTGGCTTACTAAACCCAGCGTTGTGAGTTCAATCCTTGAGGAGGCCACTTAGGGATCTGGGGCAAAAATTGGTCCTGCTAGTGAAGGCATGGAGCTGCACAAGCTGAGACCCCATGGATAGGCCCCCCCTCTAGGGATCAGAGTCAGTCACTCTCCCTGTCCAGGGGTTGTTTCACCTCTCTGCTGAGACTCCAAACAGCGTCTGTGTTGGTGCCGATTGTGAGGGTGGATGAGGCTATGTGGGGCCAGTTCCCTATGAAATAGACTAAGACCCAGCAGCTCACTTCGCACAGGTCACCAGATATCATCCACGTATTGTCCTGTGCTATTACTGACCGACTGTACCAGTGCCCCAGCAGTGAAAGCCAGGTGTGGGCCAATGCCCAGCCACCTGTCTGTAACAGAAACCTTTTCGAAGGATTATTGGATTATATTTGTCCTTCTAGCTGCTTTGATTTATGGGTTTGATAACTCAATATCTACCCTGCATTTCCCTAGAATCGTTTGTATGAATTATTGCTGGGAACATTTGTATTTTACTTTTCCATAAGGTTGCTTTCTTTTTCTTTTTTAAATTCTTCCAAAATTAATGAAAGAGTAAATGTATAAATTATAAGGTCTCAGAGGGCACAGGGATGGGAGCAGTATAAGAACCTGACTAGAGCAGGAGGGATCACACCCCTGCTGTGGTAACACATACTGGAGGGGTTGCAGCTGCAGGATGTCTCCATGGGGCTCCCATACAGGAATACCCTTCGCACAGCTCTGTCAGTGGTGGGGGCTGCTCTCCCACAGACTGAGCCAGAGACTTGTCCCAAAACTGGCCAGTGCTGAGGGACCAGCAGGAAGTCAGGAGGCCCTAGCAGTGCCCACCAGGGGCGGCTCCAGGCCCCAGCCCACCAAACGCATGCTTGGGGCGGCATGCCGGGGCGGGCGGGGAGGGCGCTCTGCTGGCACCACGAGGGCGGCAGGCAGGCAGCCTTCCGTGGCATGCCTGCGGAGGGTCCGCTGGCATTGCGGTTCCGGTGGACCTCTCGCAGGTGTGCCGCGGGACCAGCGGACCCTCCGCAGGCATGCCTGTGGGAGGTCCACCGGAGCCACGGGACCGGCGACCGGTAGAGCGCCCCCCGCGGCATGCCGCCGTGCTTGGGGAAGCGAAATGTCTAGAGCCGCCCCTGGTGCCCACTATGGCCAACCCTGGGAAACACAGCACCTAGGGAGCAGCACTAGCAGGAAGTCTCCTGTGATCACAGCTGCCCCTGGGGAACTCCATAAAGGGGGAGTCCCACCATGAATGGGAAGGTGCAGAAAATATCATACAGCCCAGGGCCGGCCCACAACATTTTGGCACCTGAGGCAGGGAACTCAAATGAATCCCCCATACCCCCTCGCTTGGGCCAAAACTTTGAAGCTCTGGGTCCTAGCAGTGCCCCCCCCCCCCCGCCACAGTCTGGCACCTGAGGTGGCTGCCTCAGTTTGCCTTATGGTAAGGCCAGCCCTGATACAGCCCCAGGTGATACTGCCTTTTCCAATGGATCTCCACTAGGCTGAGGGAGGGACGATGGGTGTCCCCAGCTATGGCCCATCCATTCCCCTCACCATCTGCTGTCGGATCCATGGGGGGGCAGTGCCACAGAGACCTCTGAGCCCCATTCACATGGGAGCAGGGGACCCTGGTGCAGAGGTTTCCTGTCAGAGCAGATCTGGGCAGGAGGACATGAGTCACCTTTGTATTTGGTAACTTTTCTTCACACCAGTTTGCATTGAAAGTCTCCTTATCTCTGGAGGCAGGAATTGTTGTAACCTTCAGACTTTTCTGCAATAAATAATACGGGTAGCACCATAAAACCGTTCCCTTATCAGGTCGACCGTTGCTTGATGGCCAGGGACACATTAACTGTCTGGATCTTGGGAAGTTTAATTCTTAAGAAGAGAAGGAAGAAAAGTTAGAAAATTTCATCTAACATTGAACAATGTAACAATAGCGGCAGATACTGGCTCACACAGGGGACAGGATAAAGGTACAGAACCCTTCATGGGGCAAGCTCTCACCTTGCCACCCCCACCCCATTGTGCCCCTCCCAGTGTTCCACCCTTCTCTTAGCTTGTTCCCTTCTGTCCTTGGCAGATCCAGCCTCAGGATCCGCCCCCCTCCCCCCCCGCCACATGCACACACACACATGGTCTGTCTGTTCCTGATGCTGGGAGGGGGAGTCAACACTCCTCAGCTCAATGCTTCAAACCTGTGAGCCCCCATCCTACTCCCATTGGGTGAATGGTTAAAATCCCCACTGACGTCAATAGCGGCTGCAGCTGGGCCCCACGTGGGGACCTCCCATGTGATTGCCAGTGGCTCAGTATCACACATGGCACCAGAGAGATGTCGGGGCAAAATCCAGTCACCTTAGCCTGTTTGCCCCAAACTCTCCTCCATCTACAAGGGCAGAACCAGGCTTTTAAACCTGGTGATTAAATGGGGATGTTCACTCCACACTGTGTTTATACCATGTTAGCAGCTTAGTGACATGCAGGTTACTCCTCAGTGTGGAAATACCCTAATTGCCAAGCAGGAGGACATGAGACCTTCACTGGCTGCTATTTCTCCCAGTGCCTGGTAAATAATTTGCCTGACTGATCTGACCCCACCCTGTTTAACAGAAGGAGAAGGGAGTAGGTGATGAAGGAAGGAGGGCGGACAATGAGTAGAAAGGTGTAAAAGCTGAATATACTCTGTGGCTCAGGACCAGAAATGAACGCATAGCTCACATTCACCAGTGAGTTAAAAGTACACTGGGAAGATTTCAGGAGAGGCAGGAATATCACAAAGCTTATGTAGGCAGTCAGGGTTATGGAAGTTTTGGAAATTTCTGCAAATATAAATGCAGGATTCAAATCCCCTACCATTTCGAACCACCCTTTGCTTTCTAGGGCAAGCATTAGCCACATTCTTCTGGCCTTTAGACAGTGTAGAGTGGAGAACATTTAGTCCCTACACTATCCTTGAGTGCAGTGAAGGGACTCAGCAGACCAGCAATACAGACAGACTTGCTCAACTAATACTAAATTCCATATTGGCAAAGTCAGGCAGATTTTGCTACCAGGCCCAGTTACTGGTTTCCATGATGTCCTGTCACAATTTGCTACCTCTTCCCTCCTTTCTAATTGCTCTAGGGAGAGTAAATTATAATAAATGGGGATACACCTCTCACAGTGTTTTACCATTCCCACACTCTGGACCCATAGTAGCAAATTATGACAGGGCAGCAACCATCTGTCACAAATTTGCTACCTCTCATCTCTGTCATCCTCTAGTCCAGGGTAGCTAATTGTGACGGATTAGGTCAGACAGCTCCAGTTCACATGGAGGATGGTCCTCTGGGCTCCTGACACCTTCATTGGCCTGCCTGCCCTGTCAATCAGGTTGACTGGGAGCTTTGGCCTCTCCCCGTTGGTCGTGGAGACAGCTAGCCTTAGGATGTTAATTTCTCTTCAGCCTTTCCCCTATTTTTCAGGAGAGTGCCAAACCTCCACCAAGTTTCAGTTAAGAGTCCCTACATTCCCCCTTTCTAAAATTCTGCCACATCAAGAATGTCCACCACACCAGTACATCTAGGTCCCATATTAACATTTACAAGCATTTAATATATATAAACATTTAACATATTTAACATTCTATGTCCACTTCTTTATCTTATACATTATAACATTTTCTAATACAATGCAAAAAACCAATAACATAATCATCTGTAAGTTTAATGGGCGTTTCACCTTGCTCAGTTCCCTGGAACCATCTTAACACTAGCGGTATATTACCCATATTTTCTATTCCCAGTCCCCGAGTAACACCGGGTCAATTTGAGGGATCTGACCATTTTCATCAGGCTTTGGGTTTGCTCTACTCTGTTCCCCTGGGGATTCAGTTTATGTGACTAGAACCACACTCACACTGGTTTCAGTCTCCTCAGGGCACACTGATCTGTGCCACCTATGGTCCCTAATCAGACTAAGAGTGCAATGTTTTAGCTGGTCACCAGGCACTACTCTCTCAGGACCTCCTCCTCTAGGCTGGATGGTGTAAACTGGCAGCTTGGAGTTGTTGTGAAAAAGTACAATGTGGAGATTTGACTCCCTCTTGTCCTGTATTTTATTACATCCCCAGTGTCTATGGTTACGAACTAGGACATGGTCAGCAGGTCTGACGAGAGCCCCACTGGTCTTGTGATCAGAAGTCCTCTTCCTACTTTGGGCTGTGCCTTGAGTTGTGCTGGGAGCAACTTCACAGGTTGTCTTCAGCCTGTCATGGTGACCTTTGACCCAGTCCTCCAAATTGGTCAGCTCATCCTTAGAAAAGATTTTTGATGCTTCTCTAGCAACATGCTTAAGGGCTAGTCTACACTAGAAGCTCTGCATCTAGTAAAGACTCTCTATGCCACTGGGAGAGAGCTCTTATAGGCATAAAACTCCACCTCTATGAGAAGCTGTAGCGATGTTGGTGGGAAAAATTCTCACACCAATATAGTGCTGTCCACGCTGGTGCTTAGATCAAAGTAACTTACATCGTTCGGGGGGGTGGCTTATTCGCACCTCTGAGCAACATAAATTATGCCAAAGTAAGTGGTAGTGTAGACAAGCCCTAAGTTAACCATCTGTGACAGGAATCAACTCTTGGAGCTTTGCTTAAACTGCAACTGGCAATTTGTTCTTCATTCTCTCTTCTTGTCACCCGCAGCTCATCTTCATTCTTTTCAAAGGTCACCTCCACCTGAGTTTAGAAGACTCACTGGTATTCTTCCTTTCATGGCATTTGTCAGTACATTGGCTGGCCGGAACCCATTAACTAGGTTTGTCCAAGATGCAGGATCTACAAGCACTTGATGTCCACCAGTATTTCATGGTACCCAACAGCATTCATCAAGGATCTTCCCTCTCCAGGGAGGAACAATCACCTTCTGTCTTCCAGCCACTTTCACATTTCCAGTTTGCTCCCAGGGGCCCAGGGAATGGCTCTCTCTCTGCTCAAGTCAGTACCCTACTCTGCACAGCATTCTTCTTACAGTGCCCGTGACAGTTCATCCTCCTGGCAACAGTAGCTCCTTGAATTCACTAATGATGTGCATCCCTAGAATTCCTGGGGCTCCATCTCCCATATGATTTCCTTCAGAGACCTTGTCTTTCCGGATGAAGATGTATTTTCCTGGCAGAGTCTGACCCATGTTCTTTATATCTGTTTCAAGGCACCCTACCACTGGGATTGCCATTCCATTAGCTGCTGTTAGATGTACAAACCATGTGCTGTGCATGGTCAGCTCCTTGTCCTTCAAATATTTTTTAAAATGCGACTCAGTAATGGTGGTGACTTCTGAGCCAGTATCTAACAAACATCTGGTCTTCACCTCTGCTATAAGTACTTCATCAGTTAAACAGTCTCCAAATGTTCGCTCACAGAAGTCACTAGATATGCTGGCACTGTTCATGTTTCTTCCATCACTATCTGCAGAGTGATTTTCCTCCAAGGACAGGCCTAGGAATCCTTCTGCCACTGCTTGGCCTTCTACAATAGATGGGGCACCAGGAATGAGTTTTGGTTTTGAGTGCCTGGCACTCTGGTCTCCTTCTCAGTGGACATTCTCGGCTAGTAGGCCCTGGCCCTTCACAAGCGTAGCAAATGTACCTTCCCTGCTCAATCCTTCAGTGGAGATTTTCAGGATTTCAGTGCCCTTGGATACTTCGGTGTACTGGGGAGATTTTAGCTTTCATCACCTCAGTCATCACCTTCAGCCAGGTTCTGGACAGCTTCATTTAAACTTTCCAGTATTAACTGTGTTTGGGGCAGGGCCTTTTCCCTGATAGCTGCATTCACTAGGCCTGCACTTTGTGTACAGGTATTGAGCTTGTCCATCTCTTCCACAGGAACTTCCTCATCTTTGGACCATGTAACGGCAGCTGGCACGAGTTCCTGGAAGTTCTTAATGGTCTCTTCTTTAAACCTCTTCTTCATTTCACGTCAGAGGGAGTCATCCTGGAGCCCCAGCACCAGCTGCTCTTTCAGAACTATACCTCTGTCTGGAACTCGTTGTGAGTCCCAGTGCTCCAGCTTGCTCATTCTCTCCTGGAGCTTGTATGTTTAGGACCAGATGGTCTCACCTGGAGTCTGTGTCAGCTTTCCTTGAGAATTCCTTGAGTCTGGTTCCAATGGACTCTCTGTTTCTGTGAGGTTGCACTCCATATGTTTTATGGAAATATGCTTATGAATGTGAATATGACACAACTGGAACATACTTTATGCTAAATATGCCATGTAACATGTCTCTGAAAAGGTTATGATCTACTGAATATATTCATCCTATTTGTATGCATGTATCATTTTTATATCTAAAGTTATGAGCATCGGCTCTAGTCTGGTATGTTAAGTGTTTGCTGTGGGAAACACATAAGGGAGGGTGAGCCAACCTATTTTGAAGACTATTCAAGTAAATTGGAAGTAGGTGACTAACAATGGACGGTGGGAGACACCAATCCACATGTGCTAAGCTAACATGTAAACAATGGCGGGTCGGCCTGCAGAAAGCTGAATCATTCATTGACATGTGACTTGCCCATGTGGCTCCAAACACCATCTAGCTGCTGTAATCTTGCAAAGGGGTTTCCTCCCACTAGGCAGAGAACATAAAAGGCCCTGGAAAACCCTCCATTTTGTCTTCAGCTGGCTCAAGAGGCTGCCAGTGAAGAGAACACTCCTGTTTACCACCTGAGATGTAAGCTGGAACTAACAAGGACTGTACCAGGGGAAAGGATTCGGTCCAGACTAGGAAAGAATCCAGTCTGTGAAGAATGCTTATTGGAAAATCTCTGAGGGTGAGATATTACCTGTAACTAGATCCTCAGTGTGTTAAGTTAGCCCAGTGTATTTTGTTTTATTTTACTCAGTAACTTACTTTGAACTGTCTGTTACTATTTGAAACCACTTAAATTCTACTTTTTATACTTAATAAAATCGCTTTTGTGTATTAATAAACCCAGAGTAAGTGATTAATATCTGGGGGAGCAAACAGCTGTGCTTATCTCTCTATCTGTGTTATAGAGAGCGGACAATTTATGACTTTGCCCTGTATAAGCTTTATACAGAGTAAAATGGATTTATTTGGGGTTTGGATCCCATTGGGAGCTGGGTGTCTGATGCTGGAGACAGGTAACTTGTTGAGCTGTTTTCAGTGAAGCCTGCAGCTTTTGGGTTTAGCCCAGACCCTAGGTCTGCATCGGGCAGGCTAGTGTGCAGGGGCGGCTCCACACACCAGCACGCTAAATGCGTGCTTGGGGCAGCAAGCCATGGGGGGTGCTCTGCCGGTCGCCGCAAGGGCAGCAGGCAGGTTGCCTTTGGCGGCATGCCTGCAGAGGGTCTGCTGGTCCCACGGCTTCGGCGGACCTCCCGCAGGCGTGCTGCCAAATCTGCGGGACTGGGGACCTCCCGCAGGCAAGCCGCCAAAGGCAGCCTGCCTGCCGTGCTTGGGGCGGCAAAATACCTAGAGTATGTCTGCCCCATCAAAGCGGGGTTCTGGGGGGCCCAGGCTGGCAGGGAAAACTGGCTCCGAGGTGATTTCAGCACATCAGGTGATGGTCCCAAGGAGATCTCTGTGACCCAACCCATCACGATGTAAGCAGAGTCAGGATGAGCCCCACCCTGACATCTGGTGGTAAATTATGGGGAGTGCGGAAAGAAGTTTCGGTTATTTGCATTGCCACTCCCACCCCACTTAGCATACCGCAAAGCAGCATGGGATGATTACATTTTGACTGAATATCTGATGTTTAGCTATTTTCACAAAAGGATCTCTGCAAAATGGGCAGGAGTGTAAGCATTGGGGAGAGAGAGAGGCTGGGGACAGGTATCTGTACTTGGTGGTGCAGACTCCTTGTATGAGCCAGAAGTACCAGTTCCACCTGTGCTTCTCTCCACTGTGGAATGTCAGAGTTAATTTTGATTCCCTTAAGAATCTAGATGCAGGTTACTGAGCTGAATTCACTGGTACTGGGGCTCCCCTACTATGAGCTGAAATCACTGAAGAGCTGGACTTGCTAAGCTGAGAGCGCTGTGCTAATGAGTGGAGCTGAAATCACTGAAGAGCTGGACTTCCTGAGCTGAGAGCACTGTGCTAATGAGTGGGGGAGCCTGAAGCAATACTGGCAGAGCGGAGTGGAGCAGTTTGTGCAGCCACTGGGTGAGTGGAGCTGAGCAGCTCGTGAGGACGGCTGGAGCGGATCACAGGACAGCTGGTGGACCAGAGCAGCTGGCAGAGTGGAGCAGCCCACAGAGTAAGCGAAGCTGAGCTGTTTGCGGGGACGACTAGTGGAAGCAGAACCCCACGAAGAGGCAGGGCAGTTGGCCCCGAACCACGTAAGGTGCCCCTTTCTACCTAGGCTGGGGAGGGGGACCTCTGCAAAGAGACTCTTGAACTCTGGGGCTGCACTGACCCGGGACAGAGACTTTTGAATTGTGGGATTTTTGGGACTGTGGGTGATTTGGGGGTTGCTGGACTCAAGGGCCCAGAGAGAAGGACATGGCCCAAGTTGCTGGGGTGGGTCTTTGCTCACGGTTTGACCTATGAACTCTAGTTGAGGTATTTTCCAAATTTAATGCTTGTTGTTGTTTATCTTATGTAATTAAACCTTTTCTGCTATACCAAGAGTCTGTGCTTGCGAGAGGGGAAGTATTGCCTCCTTGAGGCGCCCAGGGGTGTGTGTAAGATTTTCCCAGGTCACTGGGTGGGGGCTCGAGCTGGTTTGCATTACGTTGTGGGGAAGGGACCCCTAGGTATTGAACCTGGCCCTTGCTGCTATCATTTCAGCCTGGCAGAGGGGTTACAACAGTTTCCATACTCTTCTAAGAGAAGCTGAAATGTCTTCTCTACATCTGTCTTGTCAGCTGTTGCCCTGAACTTCACTTTGGATCTGGTCTGGCCAGGGCTGATGAACTTTTTGTGGGTCCGGTGCCAAACATATTTGTGGGCCTTCCTGGGGAATAATTGTAAAAGGGGCTGGGCGTAAAAGGACAGTGGAGCAGGAGCTAGGGAGGGGTCGGGATAAACTGCAAGCGCAGCAGGGCTGGGGAGGGGGTAAAGAGGATCCACACACACACACTCCTGCCCACCAGTGGAGCAGGTACCTACCTGGTTCTAGCCCATTCTCTTTGTCTCTCTCTGCACTGAGCTGCCCCTCCTCCCGCAGCAGCAGATCAGGTTCTCTTCCAGCCCTCTGGGGTGGGTGTTGGGAGTGGGAGGAGCGGAGGCTAATGTGGTTACTCCTGTAACTGGACATTTAGTTCCCAGTCAGAACTGCTAACCGGACACTCAGGTCCCATTTTCTACTGGAGTTTCCAGTCTAAAACTGGATACCTGGCAACAGGGCTGCCAGAAAAGCCTGAGGGGGGAGAGGGGCAAACAATCATTTTCAAAAGTAAGAGGGCTAAGCCTTAAGGGGCGGGGAAGTGGTGGGGGGGCTGGGGGAGTGGAGAGGAGCTAGTGGGCAGGGCCATGTCTGCTGTACTGCCCAGGTAGGTTGGAGACTGTGGGGATCAGCTGGCACAGTATCCAGGGCCAGTGCAAGGATATTTTGCTCCCTAGGCGAAACTTCCACCTTGCACCCTCCCACTCCCCTCTGGAGCATCACTTATTATAAATTTTCAAAAATGAATACAGTGGAGTCACATCTTACGTGGGGGTTAGGTTCTAAGGTCAGCACATAAGAGGAAAATCACATATAGTGAAAATTACCATAAACTACAGTACACACAGTATACATAGTATACACTGTCTACACTAGAACAGGGGTCCTCAACCTACAGCACACGTGCCAAAGGTGGCACACGAGCTGATTTTTCTTTTAAATGGCAGGCTGTGGGTCCCGGCCACCACTGAGCCTGCTGCCAGCCTGGTGTTCTGGTCACTCAGCTGCCAGCCAGCAGGGCTGCCCAGAGGGGGGTGCAAGAGGGGCAATTTGCCCCAGGCCCCGGGCCCTGCAGGAGCCCCCATGAGAATACAGTATTCTATAGTATTGCAACTTTTTTTATGGAAGGAGCCCCCAAAATTTCTTTGCCCCAGGCCCCCTGAATCCTCTGGCCAGCCCTGCCACCCGGGGTCCCAGCCGGCGACTCCACTCAGCCTCCTGCTGTTCACCCAGGCTGGCAGGAAGCTGAGCAGGGCCGGTGGCCGAGACCCTGGCTGGCAAGGGGCCGGCAGCCGAAACCCCAGATCGTCAGCGGGCTGAGCAGGGCCGCTGGCCAGGACCCCAGACCATCAGTGGGCTGAGCATCCGCTGGCCAGGACCCCAGACCATCAGTGGGCTGAGCATCCGCTGGCTCTTGCCAGCTGGGGTCCCAGCCACTGGCCCCACTCAGCCTGCTCAGCCCACTGCCAGCCGGGGACCCAGCCGCTGGATCCATTCAGCCTTCTGGCAGCCCGGGTGAATGGAACACCAGGCCAGCAGTAGGATGAGCGGGGCTGGTGGCCGTGACCCCGACTGGCAAGGGGCTGGCAGCCAGAACCCCACACCGGCAGCAGGCTGAGTGGGGCTGGTGGCTGGGACCTCAGCTGGCAGGAACCGGCCCACTGCTGGCCCTGCTCAGCCCACTGCTAGCTGAGTTAACAGAACCCCAGGTCGGCAGCAGGCTCAGCGGCAGCCAGGACCTGCAGCCTGCCATTAAAAAAAAAATCGGCTTGCGTGCCACCTTTGGTGTGTGTGCCATAGATTGAGGACCCCTGTTCTAGTGTATACTGTACTTTATGGCAATTTTCACTATACACAATTTTCCTCTTATGTGGTGACTTTAGAACCTAAACCCGTGTAAGATGTGACTCCACTGTAGTGTAAAAAAAAATTGGGGGGTGCCATTTTTGGCACCCCCAAATCTTGGCACCCTAAGCGGTGGCGTAGTTCACCTAGTGGTTACACCAGCCCTGACAGTTTCCCCAGCCCAGGTGACGTGACAGCCAGTGTTGGATTTAGAGTTAGTGAGCCCCCCCCAGCCCCGCACTCAGCTTCATTTTTGGGGCTCCTCCTTGGGACCCAGCCAAGACAAAGAGCATTCTCTCTTATCTCCCCCACCCCCGTTTTTCATTCTCTTTTTCTTCATCCTCCTCCCATAAGTAATAGCAAGTAAATGAAAATAAAGTGAGGTACCTTGATTGTTTTTGTAGTCTAACTTTTTTTTCCACAGACCACTTGAAAATCATGGAGGGTCTCGATGGACAACTTAATGATCTTTCCAAATATTGTAAAAAATGTTTGGGTTCTGGGTCGGGCCAGGTGCTTGGGTGTGGGAGGGGGCTCGGGGTTGGGGCAGGAGGTTGGGGTGTGGAGCGCTTACCTGGGGCAGCTCCTGTTTGGTTCTCAGGATGGGGGTGGGGATGTGGGGTGTGTGTGCAGGAGTCAGGGCAGGGGGCTGGGTGTGTGTGATGGGGTGCAGGTTTCAGGGCAAGGGCTGGGGGCATGAGGGGAGATGCAGGAGTCAGGGCTGGAGGTGTGGGGGTTAAAGGGGGTGCAGGGGCTGGGGAGATGTGAGGGGATGCAGGAGTCAGAGCAGAGGACTGGGGAGGTGTGGGGTGCAGGGGTCAGGGAAGGGGGCTGGGGTGTGTGAGGAGTGCTGAGGAGGTGTGAGGGAAGTGCAGGGTCAGGGCAGGGGCTAAGGGTGTGTGAGGGGGTGCAGGGGGATGGGTGTGTGAGGGGGTGCAGGAGTCAGGGCAGGGGGCTGGATATGTGTGAGGCAGTGCAGGGGGCTGGGTGTGTGGGGGGGTGCAAGAGTCAGGGCAGGAGGCGGTGCAGGGGTTAGGGAGGGCAGGGGGCTGGTGGGTGCTCACGCAGGGGGCTGGAGGGGGTATGCCCCAATTCCAGTCTCTTCCCCAACACCTCACTCCCGCCTCTTCTCCTCCTCCTCTCCAGAGCGGCGTGCTGCAGCTCCCTCCTCCCCACTCCTGCTGGCAAGGAGCTGATTGGCAGCGGCGGGCTGAGGGGAACGCTGGGGAAAGAGGTCGGGGAGAGGCCTCACCCCCGCCTCTTCTTCTCCTCCTCCTCCCCGGAGCAAAGTGCTGTGACTCCATCCTCTCACCTCCTGCCGGCAAGGCTGATCCAGCTGATCAGTTGGGGAGGTGGCTTGTAGCATGCTGGGGAAAGCAGGAGCTAGACTGCAGGCAGAGGCTGCCACGGAGCCGCAGCAGTGGCAGAGTCAAGCTGTGACCCCACAGGAGAGAGCGGGGGGGAGGGAAGAAAGCGCAGAGAAGAGTGCGCTGGGGCCCCTTTCGACCGTGGGCCTGGCGCCAGTGGCACCATTATAAATCCGGTATTGGATCTGGGTTTTGCTGTGGTCTTCCACAAAATGCATGTGATCTTCAATTCTCAACACCTGTAGATCTGCTTTCTCTGACTTAATCCAGTCTTCTATCATGATGTCCCCTGGCTTTGTTGGCAAGCTATTGAACTCGGGTATCTTCCAGTCTCATCGAACATAAATGATAGGAGGCTTCTTAGCTGCATTAGCATGTTGGTCTGTCACCACCTTAGCCAATGATAAAACTTCTTGCTGCTCAGTTCTAGCTTGTTGTAATATATATATATATACACACACACACACACACCTCATAGAGCTGGAAGGGACCCTGAAAGGTCATCAAGTCCAGCCCCAGGCCTCTACTAGCAGGACCAAACACTGATTTTGCCTCAGATCCCTAAGTGGTCCCCTTAAGAATTGGGCTCACAACTGGGGGTTTATCAGACCAGTGCTCAAACCACTGAGCTATCCCTCCCCCTAATGCTTCAGCCTGTCCACTAATGTGTGCTGAAGTTCAGAAAACTGTGCATGTAGTTTTTCAATTCCAGCCTGTCAACGTTAGAATCAAGACTCACAGTTTGTCAGACCACTCTGTTTTATTAGCAAAGCGCTCCGCCAATAACATTCAGATAATGTGAGTGGCCATGCAAGACCCAAACAGTCTTATTTATACAGATAAAAGAGCGGGAATCAAACAAAGGGGCAAAGGAGAAAACCAGCAGAATTCACCTGGGGCATAGCATGCATATCCTACTTCCTTACTAACTCCTATCGATCTAAGGCTAATGCTTCACCAATTGCCCTTAAACGGTGCAATTGTTCTATGTTAATGTCTGTTTTCCTGACACCTGGACTCCAGCATTCCAGCGATATTCCTTAAAGGTACAGACAGCATTTCTTTAATCCTATCTATTTTTGTAATATAATTCATTCTACTTTCACAATCCCTCCTTTTGGTCACGCTTCGCCATGACCAACGATGGACTGGGTTCCACATATTAACCGTTCTTTATCTTTTTGTTCATCAGCAATATTTAAAATCATCATATTAGCACTCTGTTTTGGGGCAGTCACCTGGGCGGCATATTTTACACAATTTTGGATACAACAGGAGATTAACTGAAAACATACAAAAATCACTAGGATTCCAAACAGGATAGTCAGGGCTCCCTGAAACAACCAGTTTCCTAGGCCAGAGAAATTGAACAGGTTGCTTAGCCACTTCCATAAAGAACTCGGCTCTTCATGGGGAAGATATGCGATTTGTTCTAAGTGGCTAGCACGATCTATTACCTCATTGGTATTGTCAGGTATATACACACAACATTCTTTTCCAATGAGTGCACAGGTCCCTCCTTTGGCCGCCAGCACTATGTCCAATGCCTGACGGTTTTGAAGGGCCACCTGTCGGATTGCCTCTGCTTCTTTGGCCAGAGTTTTTAAACTCTCTCCGGTTTCATTTGCCATTATTTCAACTACTGCTTGTAACCTCAGGAGCCTTTTTGCATGGTGTATTACTCCCCCAAGTGGGATAAGGGAACCGCCAATGGCATCTTCCCAGGTTAAGGGGCTTATGTTATTTATATACCATTGGGCATCTGGTAAGTCCCTTCTTTTTCACCTGAAATTACGGAGGCGTTCTCGTGGGAAGGAACCTAGCACTCGGAATTGTGGGAAGAGTTGGGCGGGATAACAGATACCTGACCAGTTAGCTGGTAATGCAGTATAAGCTTTGGTTCCACAAACCCAATGATGGCCTGTTAAGGCCGGGAAGGGTCGATTGCATACATTTATTACATAGGTGTCTACAAATGAGGAGTAATATCCTCCAAAGGGGACAGGGTAATTCTCCTTACGAGGAGTGGTAGTGTTTGTATGGCATTGAAAGATTGTATTATTTTTACTAAGATTACTGTAAGGGGAACATGAGATTGATTTTTCTGTTTGATCCCAGGTTGAAAAAAAATTCATATCCCCATACCCAGCCCGCCGCTCTTTAGTTTTGTTTGAATAATCCCATACACCATTGGCCACGATATGCTGAAGGCAACGGCTTTTTCCCAGATCCAGCCCTGTCCCATTACACACCCAACACCAGTGACCCTTTCCCTCCACCACACTTATCCAGTTAGATACATTTATTCCCACTGCTTCCCAAGTGTCATTGCTGTTCCATGTTTTGTTAAACGGACGAGGTCCTCCAGTGAGATCTGGGGAATTGAGTGGGATAGCCAGGACAGGAATACCAGCTTGAGAATGGGCTGGGATGTGGCTGCAGACCCAGCATTTAGAAATATTAAGGGTCTGAGCTATCCACACTTGCTGCTGGATAAAAGAATTGTCATTGTGGGCTCCCCAGACCTTAAGACACCAGCAGCCGAGGAACAGGCGCCACCAGAGGTGCATGTTGGAGGCAAGGCCCTTCTGGTTCTGACAACCTCAACTGAGGGAACCGCAGTCACGGTTTTACATCCACCAGGCAGCAGGCGCTAGGCTCACTACTGCTTCTTTTGGTGGGCCTTGCTTTAGGTTGTCGTCTGCTTCTGGCAACCCTTACGAGAGCGTAGATTGTAAGGTATTGCAGGCTGTTCCTCTGCGTCTTCTTCTGGAGTCAAAATTGACTCTGCGCAGTCCTGAGGTGATGATTGGTTCGCCGGGGAGGGTGTCTTCTTACACTGTGAAGCATGTATCCACGCTGCAATGCCAGATAGTTTAACAGCCGTCTGGGTAGTAAGCAGTACCTGATGAGGACCCTTCCACCGGGGTTCCAAGGCGTGTTTTCGATGATGGTGCCGTCGTGGGACCCAGTCACCTGGCTCGAGGTTGTGGCAAGCGTCGGAGGTGGGTTCCGTCGGCCAGGCGGCTCGAACCTGTGAATGGAAGTGACTTACAGCTTGCATTAATCCCTTGCAGTATTGAAGGAGCGTACTGTGAGTCAAGTTCAAGTCTGGGACTGGAGTAATGGTAGCCACAGCTCGCATAGGGCGTCCCATAACAATTTCAAAGGGACTCAGTTTATGTCTTTGGGATGGAGTGGATCGCATTTCCATAAGGGCTAGTGGTAAAGCTGCTGGCCAGCTTAACCCTGTGGAGGCACAAATCTTAGCAAGCTTATTCTTAAGTCGCCATTTCGCCTTTCCACAGCACCTGCACTTTGTGGGTGGTAGGGACAGTGCAGCAGATGTGTGATATGTAATATACGATCCAAGTGTTGAACAATTTGTCCAGTAAAATGTGTACCCCGGTCACTGGACAGAGTGGCAGGAATTCCCTTGGCAGGCATAATATGATTTAACAAACATTTAGCAACAGACAGTGAATCAGCCTTGCGACAAGGAAAGGCTTCAATCCAACCAGAAAATAAACATACCATAACCAAAATGAATTCATATCGTTGGCACTTGGGCATTTGTACAAAATCAAGTTGCCAATGCAAGAAGGGTGCTTGGGGCAGGCCCCGGAATCCCTGAGCCACTTTTACAGGTTTACCAATATTGTGGCTTTGACAAGTGGTACAGGCGGCACAGTGGCGGGCTGCAAAAGAGCTGAAATGGGGGGCCCACCATCCCACCTTAGTTACAGCAGAGACCATCCCCTCCTTTCCGACATGCGAAACACCATGAAGCAGGGCGGCCAGAGATGGGTAGAGTGAAAAGGGAGCCACAAAGGCACCAGTAGGCGAACGCCAAAGAGAATCAGGATACAGAGAGCAACCCTGGGCTATCCAGGAGTCTTTTTCGGCTTCTGGGGCAGAATCCTGGAGTAGGGTGAGGTCAGTGAGGGACGGCGGTGCTATAGAAACAGAAAGGGAACCTAGAAATGCATCTGGGGAAGGTTCTATGGCAGCAGCATGTTTAGCAGAGGCATCAGCAAATGCGTTACCCTTAGCAACATCAGTATCTGCCGTCGAGTGGCCAGGGCACTTAACAATAGCTAGGGCAGAGGGAAGTAAAACTGCATACAGGAGAGCAGCAATGTAGGGGCCGTTTTTAATGGGGGTACCGGCGGAGGTAAGGAAACCCCGAGCTTGCCACAGGGTGCCAAAGTCATGTACAACCCCAAAAGCATAGCGGGAGTCAGTGTAAATGGTGGCGGAGCGTCCCTCCGCCAAAAAGCAGGCACGGGTGAGGGCAACTAATTCAGCAACTTGTGCTGAGGTCACAGAAGGTAAAGGTGCAGCTTCAAGGGTTTCAGAGAGTGACACAACAGCGTATCCTGCAAGGAGACGACCTTGGCTGTCTCGAAAACAGGAACCATCAGTAAACAAAACAAGGTCAGAGTTAGGGAGAGGGACATCGGAAAGGTCAGGGCGCGGGACAGTGACAGCAGACACAGTTGCAAGACAGTCATGGGGATCACCATCATTAGACAAGGGAAGGAGAGTGGCAGGATTTAACTGAGAACAACGCTTTATGGTGATATACGAAGCCGACAGCAGTAGAAGTTCGTACCTGGTAAGGCGAGCGGAGGAGAGGTGGCTTGTGTTACGCTGTAACAGCAGAGTTTCCACAGAGTGAGGGACCATGAGAGTAAGGGGAGAGCGAAGGACAAGGGATTCAGACATTTCGACTAGGCGCGCTGCGGCAGCCACAGCACGCAGGCAGGGAGGTAGGCCTTGGGCCACAGGGTCCAAAGTGGCAGAGAAATAAGCTACTGGGCGGTTCTTTTCTCCGTGCACCTGAGTAAGAACTCCAAGTGCACATCCAGATTGTTCATGGCAGAAAAGGGTAAAAGGCTTAGAATAGTCTGGCAGCCCTAAAGCGGGGGCAGAAGCTAAACCTTGTTTGAGGGAAACAAAGGCAGAGTCTGCTTCAGGGGGCCATGGCATGGGATTAGGCACAGAGAGTCGAGTGAGTTCCTGGAGAGGTTTTGCAAGGGAGGCATATTGGGGAATCCATTGCCTGCAAAATCCAGCCATGCCCAAAAATTTTCGGACCTGGCGTGGGGAGCAGGGTCGGGGAAAGCTAAGGATAGCCTGGACACGGGTGGGAGAGAGCATACGGGAACCCTGGGAGAGGAGAAAACCAAGGTATGTGACAGAGGCTTGACAGAGCTGTAGTTTAGAGCGAGAAGCCTTGTGACCTTTGTTTGCTAAGGCAGTAAGGAGCACTAAAGAATCAGTTTTTGAGGCAGATAACGAGGGGGAACAGAGGAGTAGATCATCCACATATTGGACTAGAGTGGACCCGGATGGGAAAACAAGGTCAGCTAGGTCTCGGGCTAATGCCTGGGAAAAGTAAGATGGGCTTTCCGTATACCCCTGGGGAAGCATGGTCCATGTATATTGCTGTCCCTTGTAAGAAAAGGCAAAGAGGTACTGGGAGTCAGGGTGAACCGGAACAGAAAAGAAAGCAGAGCACAAATCAACAACAGTAAAATGAGTTGCAGCTGGTGGGATAGAAGCCAGAATCGTTGCTGGGTTTGGGACAACAGGAAAGGCGGGTATGACAATACGATTAATGGCTCGGAGGTCCTGAACAAATCGCCATGATTTGCCATCAGCTTTTCGAACTGGGAGGATGGGGTGTTACAGGGACTGGAGCAGGGAACAATAATGCCTTGCTCCCGCAGGGCAGTTATGACTGGAGCAATGCCAGCCTCTGCCTCAGGGTTTAAAGGGTATTGAGAAAGGCGAGGCAGGGGTTTGGAGGAGTCCACAGTAATGCAGACGGGGTCAGTGTTTAAGCGGCCCACCTCAGAGGGATGGGTTGGCCACAGAGAGGATGGGACCTGCGAAATTAGGTGTTCAAGGGATGGGACCAGTGGGCAACAAGGGACTGGAGTGGAAAGGGAAGTTTCAGACAGCAGGGAGGCTACAGAATCACTCAGAGAGGACTGGGGAATTTGTAAATAGACCCCATCCGGGGAACAGTATATGGTGCAGCCAAGCTTACATAACAGATCCCGACCCAAAAGGTTTACCGGAGTGGAATCAGAGAGAAAACTCCACCAGAGAGGTCCTTTGGGGCCATCTGCCTGTCCCAAGTCAGGGTAAAGGAGGAGGGTTGGGCGTGGGGCTAGCAACTCCACCCTGTAAAAATCAGCTTGCTACAGAAACGCCAACAATAGAGTTAACAGAGACTTTTAGCCTGGAAAAAAAAGGGTCTTCAACTCGAAGATGCATGACGCTGGGTGGTGAAAGCCACGAGGAAGCCACTAAGCCGATCACCCTTCTTGCAGCCAGGAGGATTACCATCGGCACATGGAACGTGAGGACCATGTACGAATCAGGAAAGACGGCGCAGGTTGCAGCAGAGATGAGGAGCAACAACCTGACCCTACTAGGCATTAGCGAGACAAGATGGACGCAAGCTGGACAGAGACGACTGTTGACAGGAGAGCTGTTGCTGTATTCAGGACATGAAGAGAGCGACGCACACCACACACAGGGAGTAGGCTTCATGTTGTCCAAGCAGGCACAGAGAGCACTGATTGGTTGGGAGGCACATGGTCCCAGGATCATCACAGCATCCTTCAGAACTAAAATGAAGAGGATTAAGATGAATGTTGTTCAGTGCTACGCTCCAACCAATGACAGTGAAGAGGAGGACAAAGACTACTTTTACAACAGACTCCAGAAAATATTAGAGACTCTCCCAGACAAAGACATTACCATCCTTATGGGAGACTTTAATGCCAAAATTGGACCTGATAACACAGGATACGAACAAGTCATGGGGACCCACGCTCTGGGAGAGATGAGTGAGAATGGAGAGAGATTTGTGGATCTGTGTGCACTTAACAATCTGGTCATAGGAGGCAGCATCTTTCCTCACAAGCGGATCCACAAGAGTACCTGGGTATCGCCAGCAGGCATGACAGAAAACCAGATCGACCATGTCTGCATTAGCAAGAAGTTCAGAAGATCCTTGCAGGACGTTAGAGTTAGAAGAGGAGCAGACGTGGCGTCCGACCATCACTTAGTGGTGGCCAGATTGAAGCTGAAGCTGAAGAAGAACTGGATAGACGCGTCAGACAGAAGAGTGAAGTACAACGTCAACCTTCTGAAGGACCATAAGACCAAGGAAGATTTTGGATTGACGCTGAAGAATAAGTTTTCAGTACTACAGGATCGGTCTGAGGAAGAGGAAGACAGTGTACTCAACAGATGGCAGAAAGTGAGAGACACACTTAGGTCAGCATGCCAGGAAGTGCTTGGAATTAAGAGACACCAGCAGAAAGAGTGGATCACAGCAGAGTCCTTGACAAAGATAGAAGACAGAAAGAAGAAGAAGGCAGCAGTCAACAACAGCAGGACTAGAGCAGCAAAGGCCAAAGCTCAAAAAGAGTATGCTGAAGCCCACAGAGCAGTGAAGAGGAATATTAGGAAGGACAAGAGAGATTATGTGGATGGACTGGCAGCAGAAGCAGAGCAGGCAGCATACAGCGGTAACATGAAACAGCTGTACGATACTACCAAGCGACTGTCTGGAAAGTTCAGCAAGCCAGAACGTCCCGTTAAAGACAAGCAGGGAAAGTCTATAACAGGAATAGAACTACAGATGAACAGATGGGCGGAGCACTTTGAGGAACTCCTGAACAGACCAGCACCACCAAATCCACCAGACATCGACCCAGCCAACGAGGACCTCCCAATCAATTGCGATAAACCAACCAGAGACGAGATCAGAAAAGCCATCACCATGATGAAGAACAGGAAGGCGGCTGGACCTGACGATATCCCAGCAGAGGCCCTGAAAGCAGACCTGGATGCCTCAGTGGAAATGCTGTACCCCTCTTTGAGAAAATATGGGAAGAAGAAGTGATTCCGGCTGACTGGAAAGAGGATATCTCATCAAAATCCCCAAGAAAGGAGACCTCAGCAACTGTGCCAACTATAGAGGAATCACACTCCTGTCGGTGCCAGGAAGGTCTTCAACCGAGTCCTCTTAGAGAGAATGAAGGATGCCGTCGATCCACAGCTACGAGATGAACAGGCAGGTTTCCGGCAGAACAGATCATGCACGGACCAGATAGCAACGCTCCGCATCATAGTCGAGCAGTCTATGGAGTGGAACTCCTCGTTGTACATCAACTTTGTTGACTATGAGAAAGCATTCGATAGCGTGGATCGAGAGACCCTCTGGAAGCTCCTTCGGCACTATGGCATCCCAGCAAAGGTGGTCAACCTGATCAAGAATTCATACGACGGCATACACTGTAGAGTGATCCATGGAGGGCAGCTCACAAACAGCTTCCAGGTGCGAACCGAGTCAGACAAGGATGCTTGTTGTCACCACTTCTCTTTCTTCTCGTCATCGATTGGATTATGAAGACATCCACTTACAAGCGTAGGAATGGAATCCAATGGTCATTGTGGACCCAGCTTGATGACCTGGACTTTGCCGACGACCTTGCACTCCTTTCGCACAGTAAACAGCAGATGCAAGAGAAGACCAACGTAGTGGCAGCCACATCATCACAGGTTGGCCTCAACATCCACAAGGACAAGACCAAGATCCTTAGGATCAATTCCATCAGCAACGACCCAGTCACACTGAATGGAAGCCCCCTGGAAGAAGTGCAGTCCTTCACCTACCTAGGTAGCATCATCGACCAGCAGGGTGGCACAGACGCAGACATCAAAGTAAGGATTGGTAAGGCAAGAGCAGCCTTCTTACAGCTCAAGAACATCTGGAGCTCCAGAGAGCTGTCTTTGGCAATAAAGATTCGACTGTTCAACTCCAACGTGAAATCAGTCTTACTGTATGGAGCTGAAACCTGGAGGACAACCAAAACAACCACCAGGAAGATCCAGACCTTCATTAATAGCTGCCTCAGAAGGATTCTCCAGATCCGCTGGCCAGACACCATCAGTAACATCCACCTCTTGGAGAGGACCCATCAACTCCCAGCAGAGAAAGAAATTAGAAGGAGAAGGTGGGGCTGGATAGGACATACACTACGCAAGCAGCCAACCAACATCACCAGACAGGCACTGCAGTGGAACCCCCAAGGCAAGCGGAAAAGAGGCCGCCCAAGAAATACCTGGCGACGCGACCTTCAGGTTGATAGCAAAAAATGGGCTATACCTGGAACCAGCTAGAGCGAATGGCCCAGGATAGAAGACTATGGAGATCTGTTGTTGGCGGCCCATACCCCGGTTGGGGTGACGGGCATGAATGAATGAATGAATGATGAATGAATCAGAGAGAAGGAAGGCATGATCCGCAGAAAGGGGACCAACCTGGACTGGTAGAGGTTTTGAAAGGGGATAAGAGGTTGGGACTCCCGTAATGCCCACAGCGGACACAGTTTTTCCGGAGCGGGGAACCGCAGGCAGATCAGTAGTACGAACTGCAGAGAGTGAAGCTCCCGTATCAACAAGGAAAGGGAGAGAAAGATCATTGATAGTTAACACACACTCACCCGTAGGAGTGAGTGGTAGTAAAGGAGTTAAAATTTCCTGAGGTTCCCCGGCATCCCATCATTGCTGTGAGACAAAGTAAGGCTGGGGACTGACTGGCTGTGCTGGCAGGGGGTCTAGCTGGTTATTTACAGAATTACCAGGCCGGCTGGGACATTCGTTCTTCCAATGTCCGGGCTGTTTACAGTAATTACAAACATCCCCATAACCCGAAAAACCAGTTCCTTTGCCCCTCCCTCGACCACGTCCCCGTCCCTGGTATTTTCCCCTTCCCCGGAACTGTTTGCCCTGCCCTGAATAATGCTGTATTTGCAGGGCCATTAACTGTTGAGCTGATTGTTCCTCCTTTCCCTTTAAAGTACATTGGCAATGCTCTGCCACTGTTTGCAATTTGTCCATGGTTTCAGTCTCCCACCCAACACTTATTCGTTTTAGCATATTGCCAATAGCAGGTAGGAGGCCATTAACAAACGCACTAGCCAGGGCGCCCTGTCCATTTCTGTCTGGCTGTTGTATACCAGAATGTTGCAGAAAAATGTCAGTTAGCCGAGTGCGATAGTCGCCCGGGTTTTCTCCCTGTCGTTGCTTACAGCCATTTATGACCATCCAGTTGGTTTTAGGAGTCCATACCTGAGGGATGGCTTCAAATAGATTTTTAGCTCGCTCTTTACACTTTTTCCGGTAATCAGTATCAGGACCAGTGTCTGGTAAAGTAGAGTGGCGGTCAGCAGTGAGCCAATTTGCTGCTGTGAGCCATTTTTCATGCTCACTTGGGGCTGCTACAAGTAGCTTGCACAGCTGCAGGAGGTCTGCCTCAGAGGGTTCATAGGTGTCACATACTAACAAAAATTCCTCTGCAAATTTGGTAGGATTTTCCCGGGGCTTTGGAAAGCCTTTTACAATTGAAAGGAGCTCTGTGCGAGTCCAGGGTTTATAGCTCCAAGTGGGACCCCCTTTTCGGCCCCCAGTATGCAGGATTCGGAGGGGAGCCTGGACATTTTTAAGGCCCAAGCGCGAGCTTTTACGGGGCAAGGTGGGTTCAGAGGAATGGGCCTCAGCCGTACTGGATGATCCAGACAGGTCTGAACTGGAGATCTCTGGGAATTGTTCATGAGCTGAGAGATCTGGTGACAGTTGTTCCTGAGCTGGGGCCGTGGGTGGCTGTCTATTGATCCGACGCAAGGCTGCCAGGCCAATTAGTGCGTCTTCCTCATCATCGTCCCCGGAATCTAGCAAGGGGTTTTCTTTGTCTTTTCCCACCCGGAGACAGGAGTATGAAGGGGGGTCTGCTCGGAGAACAGGATAAAGGGGAGCGCTCGGTCTAGTGGTGGGAGAGGAGGTTTCCAATAAAGCTTTTAACTTATCATTTGAATCTTTGAGAGAGGCGAGTTTTGATTCTGTCCATCTACGATTTGCCTCTTCCCACCATTGCATGAAACAGTCAACCTCTCCTTTTGCCAATTTAGTTTTAGATTGGCCGAGTTTGTCTTTTAAGACGTCTACTCGGTCCTTGTCCCAAGATCCTAACAGTGGCCACTGAGTTTTGGGATCTCCCTGAGTTAGCCTAGACCATTTTTCCAGAAATTTACAGGAGTCCGGACCCTTCCTAAAATGCATAAAATGAGCCGGGGTTCCTTTAGGGAACTGCCCCGACTTAGACGTCTGGTTACCCATACAGGAGGACTTTACACACCAATCACACAAGAAGGAAATTCGGGTTCGTCAGAGCGATGCCCAGTGCCACACACAAAAGGAGCCCACGGGCTACTGCCTCAATCGCCCTTGCTTTCACACCAGGGGCTTTACCCAAGGTGCGGTGCGGCTGCGATTGTGCAGATTTCACTCACTCAGACCGTAGGGACAGGAACCCCTTGGTCGGCCAATCCCCGGACGGAGACGGCACCCAGACTCAAACACTCCACAGAGAGGACGGATAGACACAGAGACAGGACAGTCCTCAGTCCGGACAAAACACAGATATAATTACCTGACCAGATTCCTGATGCCAGATCCTGGGATCCCTACCAGAACAGAGTGGGAACCAACAGGTTCGATGGCGTAGACTTCACTGTGGTTGTGCACCCTTCCGTTCAGAAGGAGGACCGCTTGGGCCAAATGCCCAGGTGCCGGCTGCCACGGTCGTCCCACAAAACGGTCAGGGATCACACAGCCCCAGTGAAGACGGTTGCCATCTCGGTGGAACCTCCAAATTGTCAAAGTTAGAATCAAGACTCACAATTTGTCAGACCACTCTGTTTTATTAGCAAAGCGCTCCGCCAATAACATTCAGATAATGTGAGTGGCCATGCAAGACCCAAACAGTCTTATTTATACAGATAAAAGAGCGGGAATCAAACAAAGGGGCAAAGGAGAAAACCAGCAGAATTCACCTGGGGCATAGCATGCATATCCTACTTCCTTACTAACTCCTATCGATCTAAGGCTAATGCTTCACCAATTGCCCTTAAACGGTGCAATTGTTCTATGTTAATGTCTGTTTTCCTGACACCTGGACTCCAGCATTCCAGCGATATTCCTTAAAGGTACAGACAGCATTTCTTTAATCCTATCTATTTTTGTAATATAATTCATTCTACTTTCACAAGCCTTTATAGATTTCTGACCCAGACCTGGACAGTACTACCAGAATTCAACCAGTAAACAAATGGGGCAAATCCTACAGATAGGATCCTGTTTGCGATGCCAATTATGTAAATGGGGGAATGGTCCCACTACTGTGGGGAACTTTCCTGGCTTCTGCACTACCCCAGTGGTATCGGACAGCGAAAGGATCTGAGTCCTCACTCCCACTCCCTTTACCTGGAGTTATAAGAGGCAACAGTCTGTAACCCACTAATGCCCGTTTGACTGGCAAAGTGTTAACAGGCCACTTATCCTTGATTGGTCATCTAGTCCATTCCACTGTTCTGAGGCAGGTCTAAGGCCTTGTCTATACTATCGACTGTACGCACTGCAATGCTACTCTCACTCATTTAACTCTCATTTAAAGCCATTTCACAAAAACTAGATGAATTCTTTGCATGGGTCTTCACGGCAGAGGATGTGAGGGAGATTCCCAAAACTAAGCCATTCTTTTTAGGTGACAGATCTGAGGAATCCATCCCAGATTGAGGTGTCATTAGAGATTTTGGAACAATTAGCTCCATTAAACAGTAATAAGTTACCAGGACCAGATGGTATTCACCCAAGAGTTGTGACCAAACTCAAATGTAAAATTGCAGAACTACTAACTGTAGTCGTAATCTATCATTTAAATCAGCTTCTGTACCAAATTACTAGAGGATAGCTAATGTGATGCCAATTTTTAAAAAGAACTCCAGAGGTGATCCCGGCAATTATAGGACTGTAAGCAGGGCTGGCTTTAGGCCGATTCCCCCGAATTGGGCCCTGCGCCCAGCCAGAGTGTGGCAAGCCCCGTGGCCCCGCAACCCCAGCCGGAGCGTGGCAAGCCCCACAGCCCCACTCCCCCTGCCGGAGTGCTGGCTGGAGCATGGCAAGCCCATGCCCCCATGCTCTCGGCCAGAGCGTGGCTAGCTTGCGGCCTCCCTCCCCGGTCCGGAGCGCCAGCCAGAGCACAGCAAGCCCCGCTCCCTTGGCCAGAGCACGGCAAGCCCCACGGCTCCACTCCCCCGGCCAGAGTGCGGCAATCCGAAGTACCGCCGAAGACTTGGAGTGCCACCCGGTGACTACAAGCCCCACAAATTGAGTCCTGCACTTGCTAAAGCCAGCCCTGACTGTAAGCCTGACTTCAGTACTGGGCAAACTGGTTGAAACTATAATAAAGAACAATATTATCAGACATATAGAGGAACATATTTGTTGAGGAAGAGTCAACATGGTTTTAGTAAAGGAAAATTATGCCTCACCAATCTACTAGAATTCTTTGAGGGGGTCAACAAGCTTGTGGACAAAGGGGATCTTGTCGATATAGTATACTTAGATTTTCAGAAAGCCTTTGACAAGGTCCCTCACCAGAGGATCTTAAGCAAGGTAAGCTGCCACAGGATAAAAGGGACGGTGCTCTCATGGACTGGTAACTGATTAAAAGATAGGAAACAAAGGGTAGTTATAAAGGGTCAGTTTTCAGAATGGAGAGAGGTAAATAGTGGTGTCCCCCAGGGGTCTGTACTGGGCCCAGTCCTATTCAACATATTCATAAATTTTCTGGAAAAGGGGGTAAACAGTGAGGTGGCAAAATTTGCAGATGATACAAAACTACTAAAGATAGTTAAGACCCAGGCAGACTGTGAAGAGCTACAAAAGGATCTCATAATACTGAGTGGCTGGGCAACAAAATGGCAGATGAAATTTAATGTTGATAAATACAAAGTAATGCACATTGGAAAGCATAATCCCAACTATATATATAAAAATTATGGGGTCTAAATTAGCTGTCACCACTCAAGAAAGAGATCTCGGAGTCATTGTGGATAGTTCTCTGAAAACATCCACTGTGCAGCGGCAGTCAAAAAAGCTAACAGAATGCCGGGAATAATTAAGAAAGGGATAGACAATAGGACAGAAACTATCATCTTGCCTCTATATAAATCCATGGTTCACCCACATCTTGAATACTGTGTGCAGATGTAGTTGCCCCATCTCAAAAAAGATATTTTGGAATTGGAAAACGTTCAGAAAAGAGCAATAAAAATTATTAGGGGTATGGAACAGTTTCCTTATGAGGAGAAATTAAGACTGGGACTTTTCAGCTTAGAAAAGAGAAGGGTAAGGAGAGATATGATTGAGGTCTATAAAATTATGACTGGTATAGACAGGGCCGGCTCCAGGGTTTTTGCCGCCCCAAGCGGCAAAATAAATAAATAAAACATCCACGATGGTGATTGGCACCTGCTCCACCGTGCCACTTTCTTCTTCAGTGGCAATTTGGTGGCTGGTCCTTCACTCTGAGAGGGACCGAGGGACCCGCCACCAAAGAGCCCGACATGCCGCCCCTTCCCCTTGGCTGCTCCAAGTACCTGCTTGCTGAGCTGGTGCCTAGAGCTGGCCCTGGGTGTAGAGAAAATAGATAAGGAAGTGTTGTTTACTACTTCTCATAGCAGAAGAACTAGGGTCACCAAATGAAATTAATAAGCAGCAGGTTTAAAACAAATAAATGGAAGTATTTCTTCAAACAATGCACAGTCAACCTGTGGAACTCCTTGCCAGAGGATGTTGTGAAGGCCAAGACTTTAACAGGATTCAAAAAAGAACTGGATAAATTCATGGAGGATAGGTCCATCAATGGCTATTAGCCAGGATGGGCAGGGATGGTGTCCCTAGCCTCTGTTTGCCAGAAGCTAGGAATGAGCGACAGGAGATGGATCACTTGATGATCACCTGTTCTGTTCATTCCCTCTGGGGCACCAGCATTGGGCACTGTTGGAAGACAGGATACTGGACTAGATGGGTCTTTGGTCTGACCCAGTCTGGCCATTCTTATGTTCTTCTGCAACCCCAACATAATAAAACCACCTTGACAAGAGGTGTAGCACTTAGGGTGACCTAGTTAGAATGATGCAGTTGTCAGTGTAGACCAGGAGTGAGCAAACTATGGCCTGCAGGCTGCATCTGGCCTGTCAGACCTTTTATTCTGTCCGTTGAGCTCCATTGCCCTGCTCCGTGTGCCTGGCATTTCCACGTATTCAGGACATACATGATGGGTGTGAGGGCATGCATCTTAATCTAGCTGTACAACCCAAATGCGCTTCATGCACAGAGCCTGGAATGTGCAAGCCCACGTGCCTGCTACTTGTTCACTTAGGTGACTCTGATGTTTTAGTAATGTTAATTTTCCATTGTTGAGGATAAAACAAAGGGTAGATGGCCAGGGAGTGCTCAGTGGCAGTTTTCAAAGTTGTGGGCTGTTGGGACCTACATGGAAGGAGATTTCTGAGAGCAGGGGGTCTGATGAATCTCAATGAATTCCAATAACTGGAGCTGATGTCTGGAAAGGTGCTGATACCAGAGATGCTGGGGGTGTGGCAGGAACCCCTGACTTGAAGTGGCTTTCATCATAGAGAGGGTTTACAGTTTGGTTCAATGTCTCTCAGCACCCCCATTATACATTTTGTTCCATCATCTCTGCTTGCCCCTGCCATGCATTGAAAGGACACCAAAATGGGTGATGCCCTAATAGTGGAGAGGGGAATGACGATCGCTGTGTGGAAGCTGGCAACTCCAGGCTGCTACCAATCAGTCGCAAATCAGTTTGGAATTGGGAAGTCTACTGTGGAGGTTGCAATGATTCAATTTAATCACCTCCTGCTTGTCTGCTTGTTAATCACCTCCCCCAAACTTTAATCACAAAGGACTGTGACTCTGGGTAATTTACATGAAATAGTAGATGGTTTTGCAGCAATGGGATTCCCTGATTATGATGGGAGATAGACTGAACACATATTCCCATTTTGGCCCCAGAACACCTTGCGATGGAGTACATCAACACAAAAGGGTACTTCTCTATGGTATTGCAAGCACTGATGGATTACCAGGGTTGTTTTGTGACAGATTTTTGTTACCAATTTGCCTGAGGCATTAAGTGATTAGGCTGAAGCCACAGGATTCTTTGGGGAGCAGATGACAAAACACAGTAAGTGTTTAAATTTTAAAGTTTTACTGATAAAATAATAAAGTAATAGCGGAGAGTGATGGGTGCTTTTTACGTCACTTAGAGGAAGGAAGAAAGTGTTAGTGCCCCGAGCCCTAACCCACTTTTATATTTATACATTTATTACCTGAGGCTGGCCAGGCCTGGTTGTAACGTAAGAAAAAGAGGGGGAAGGATGGATGGGAGTTTTGTTTTGTGCATCTAGGTTGTTTAGGATTTGCTGCCAAGTGTTGCCCTTTGCAATTTATATGTGCTGATAGTTAGAAGATGTAGTTAGCACATACCGCTTAGCCATGTTATTGGGAGGCGGGAGAGAGCCACTTTTTACACATTGTGATGGACCACCCACTTTTAGATAATACGTGATGCCACATTTTTAGGATTCTAAACTACAATTCCCCTCCCCACCCCCGGCCAAATGGATAATTGAACTTTTTTTTTTTTTTTTTTTACTGTGGCCAATTTTGAATAGTGGTAAAATTAACAAAGGAGGACAAAAGTGTTGGACACCCGAGGATTTTGGTAGATATGTGCCACCATAAATACATTGTATTACATCAACAAATTTTGCAGGCCTGAAGCAGCAAGAGTGGTTTTGCCAATTTTGCTTAGGGTGTTTGGGGGCTTTTGCTATTACTGCCTTGTTTTGTTAACAAAGCAAGAGGGGCCACTCACCAGGTAATTTGCTGTGGCACTACTGTGTTTATTTGGACTATGCACTGTTTTTAAGGCACCCCCCTTTAGCCTTCCACCACATTGTGGCTTGGACCCCTTTGGCCACTGGAGCTAGCAAGAGACTTTGGAGGCCTTTTTTTTTTAATATGATTATTTAGATAATTTTATGGACAGCTGGAAACTCGGATGGTCCAGGAAGATGGCTGGTTTACAACTGAGGCCCCCGACGCTGTGACCAAAGACCTAGGGAGAAGCATATTGTGACAAAGTTCCTCCTCTACCTTGGTGAGTCGTGCACTTATTGGCGGATTTGCTCACCTCACAGATTTACCCTGTGGGTCGGGAAACAGCCCAAAGACCTTCCCCTCTGGTAGAAGCCACAGTCCAGGTCAATTTCTCCTGTGTTTGATCAGGAGTTGGGAGGTTTGGGGGGAACCCGGGCCTGCCCTCTACTCTGGGTTCCAGCCCAGGGCCCTCGGGATTGCAGCTGTCTAGAGTGCCTCCTGGTACAGTTGCGCGACAGCTACAACTCCCTGGGCTACTTCCCCATGGCCTCCTCCAAACACCTTCTTTGTCCTCCCCACTGGACCTTCTCCCTGATGTCTGATAACGCTTGTACTCCTTAGTCCTCCAGCACTATGCCTACTCACAGCTTCTTGTTCTCAGCTCCTCACACACACTTCCTCTCCTCTGGCTCCCCTTTGGCCTGACTGGAGTGAGCCCTTTTATAGTATCAGACAGGCCTTAATTAGAGTCAGATGCTTAACAGCCTCACCTGACTCTTAGCAGGTTAATTGGAGTCAGGTGTTCTTGTTAGGCTGGAGCAGCCCCTGCTCTAGTCACTCAGGGAACAGAAAACTGCTTATCCAGTGGCCAGTAGATCTCTCTTCGACTACTCTGCTGTTCCCAACTGGCCTGGGTCTATCACAATATGTTTTGAGCCGATTGGCGTGTGCCCATTTGAAGCTGGTACACTACCAGGGAGATGCAGTTTACGATGGAGTATGGACCCACCCACTTAGCGTTTAGAGTGTGCGTTACCTTCCCCCGCTTTTGCAACATTACTGTGTTTTTAATTTGCCATTTTTGGATGTTTTTAACGACAAATTTTTTAAGCTTGGCCTTTTTTAAATTTAAAGCGGCCTTTATGGCTTTGTGGGTTTTTACATAGCTCCTCCCTCCACTGGGCAAAGCTGAGACTTTTTGGTTGTGGCAAACAGTAAATGTGATTATTGGTAAACACAGTACTTATATCACATTTAAATTTATTTACTAGAGGGTTGCTAACACTTTTCTTTAAAAAATAATTTTTTTTTAGGAATTAACACATACACATTGACCATTATACCCTACTTTGGTTTTATTATTTAATTTATTTTACACATAGGATTTTAGTGAAATGTTTTTATTACAGGGCTTTGGCTTGCTTTTGGATTTAAAGCCGTTAGCAGTTAGACACTCTGTTTTACAAGGGACACAATCAACTTTCACCAGAGTTTTGATTACTGTTTACTTTTAACTTTTGCTTACATTTTTGTATACATTTGGGGCAGTTCTGTTTTAATAGAACCCCCTTATATTTTTTTTAGCAAATTTGACTACATTGTTTATAGTTAAATGATTTTAATTAGATAGTCTCTTTGCTTGGATTATTTACAGACATTTTTTTTTGAAAAAGGCCCTTTTTTTTTTTTAGAATGGCTGTAAAGAAACCAAGACATTTTTATAACACTTTTCCTTTTTAACACTGTTACCACCAGCTTAATTCCCTCCAGCCTCTGCAGAGTTAATTTTTTAATTTTTAAAAAAATTACTTGCTCATTTTTTAAAATTACACCTTTATTAACTTAGATTTTACCATTTCAAGTACTATTTCAGGGATCTGAATTTCTCATGCCTGTACTTACTGCTTTCTTTACTTTTGCCACTATGCCCTTAAGGCTTTCAACCCGTTTTTCAATATTTTATCTGCTGCCTGCCTGCTTGTCTGGGCCCGATTTTTTTTGCTGCACCGTCCCTTTCCATGGGCACAGGCTTTGTTTTACTACCAATTTAGCAAGGAAGGTGGGCTCCTTAATTAGCCCCCATCCCTCCTGGTCCCTTTCCTCTTCATAATCACCCCCACCGGGTGCTCTTCTTGTAGTTGGGGGTGCCATACGTACGACCTTCTCCCCCCTCACCCGCTGGGCCTCTCCTCGGTCTTAATGAGTGCTGCTATAGGGATGCAACAGGGTTCCACCCAAAACTGAGGATCCTTACAAAGGGAGAAATTAAATCCCTAACACGGGTTACCCAAATCATCCCCAGTAAGGCTTGCCACCTGAACCGAATGCACAGTCAACTGACGTTTTAACTGCTTAATTTTCTTTTTATGGCAAGCACACTGCCGTTGTGGCGTATGCTGAGCATGGAAGGTCAAGTTTTTAACAAGTTCCTGAAGGACTGGTACTTGCTTAGCCAGTGCTTTCAGGCAGGTGCGTTTTGCTTTTTCCACCTGAAAGTCCTGTCTTAAGGCCTGCAACTTGTCCTGGGCGTAGGCCTGGGTTGCTGCCTGGTTAGTATTTTGTGCTTTTAGTTACTCAATTTCCACTAACTGTCAGGTACACACCTTGTCCCTTCTCCCCAACTTCTCTTTTTGTTCTGACAACATTTGATACCACATGGCCACTACAGTTCAAACTAATCCCACAGCTGCCCCTAGGTTTTTGCCCTTTTGCTTTTCATACTCGGCATACAGGTCTAACAAATCCTGCCAAGTCTGCACTTTTTTCTGAATCTCTGCCACCGAACCCCAGGGATTGTATCCCACCTTGGTGAGAACCCTCTCCAGCTGGGAGAGGTTCTCACCCACCTTTGAAAGAAGCAGCAGGGTCCCGTCCCTCTTTGCTGCCTCTCCCATGGCTCGGGCATCAAGTCCACCTGCCTCCCGTGACGCCAGCTGACTAGGCAGCCGGACCATCGTGTTTGCACTCTCTAATGCCCATATGTCCGGCCTTGAACCCCTCGTTGATGCCATCGCCCATGACTGCAGGAGTCCCATGTCTGCAGCTGTACCCTTCTGTTTTTTGAACATGTTGTTACAATCCCTTAGTACAACTCTTAAGATTTTTTAATTACTTGAGTTTTTATGTAGCCCATATCGGCACCAATGTTCACCTCCCTGGGCCAGAGGGAGAAACGCTAAGCCTCCCTCCATATTACTTGGTCCAATGCCGCCAAGGATCCATACACCAAAACCTTTCCTGGGCAGAGCAAAACACCCTATGTTCTTTTCTTCAACTCAGCCATACTACAACTGAGGGAGTGTGCACCAAGGATTATATGGCTGGAGCGAGATTCCCTGAGTCCTCCTGCTACTACTCCAGACTTCTACAACCGGGAGTATACCCACCTGCACCCTATCCCTGCCAGAGGAAACAACTTTTAGATAATGTTTTCACCTCTTAGCTCATAGAGCCGAGAAGCGGAAAAACAAAACAAAACAAAAACCTCTCTCTTGTTCTCAGACCTACCTGGGCACACCTTTAACCATAAAATCCTTAACATGCAATACCAAAAGTGCTGGACAGAGCAAACATGAAATACCAAGGGCAAAGCAGTTGGTGCACTCTGCAGGGCTTCCCCCTTCCGCAGTTCTCCACCAAAACTGTGACAGATTTTTGTTACTAATTTGCCTGAGGCATTAGGTGATCAGGCTGAAGCAGCAGGATTGTTTGGGGAGGAGACATACCAAGTGTTTAAATTTTAAATCTTACTTTATTATTTTATCAATAAACAGCGGAGAGTGATAGGTGCTTTTTACATCACTCAGAGGAAGGAAGAAAGCATTAGTGCCCTGAGCCCTAATCCACTTTCATACTCACACACTCACTACCTGAGGCTGGCAGGCCTGGATGTAACATAAGAAAAAGATGGGGAAGGGTGGATGGGAGTTTTGTTCTGTGCGCACAGGTCGTTCAGGGTTCGCTGTGATCTCCAAAATTACTCCAGCTCTCAGGAGGGTTTTAAGTTGTGGGGTCTCTTGGGGGTGTCTTCTTTGAGACCTTTGTTCCCCTTGCTCTGTGTACCAGTTTAAACCAGCCTTTTGTGGCGTTTTCAGCTTTCCCCAAAACAAACCAGTTTCAGGGCCATGAGACAGTCGTGTTTTTCCCTTGCTGGCCTTCTCTGTTTTGCTTTTTTTGGCGTCCCCTGCATTTTGTTCAACAATTCTCCTTTCTCACGGCTGGTCAGCGGCATGACTTGGCAGGTAGCAAAGTGTATGCAATGGCCTTGGGCTGGAGTCAGCTCCTTATCTTCAGGCTGAGCTTGCTAGCTGCAGTGTTGAGTTACCCCGTTTTCTGCTCTCTTCCTCCTTCCCCTTTGGCCTCTTGCAGCCTACAAAGAAACTTTCCACTTCACACGCACATCTTTGACTCTTCCCAAAATGCCCTGCAATGCTTGCAACAGAGTTAGCAATATACAATATATAATGCATATACAATGCTGATCTGCCTCCCCCAGGAGGCCCCCTGAGGAAGGGGGCCCTTGAGGTGTGACAGTTTCACCAACATCAGTGCAGGCTGATCTAGGAAGGTGCATGAAACATGCATCTTCAGGAACACTGGCCAGTCCAGAAAGCTGCAAACAGGGACTTTCTTTCCAAACCAGAAGATTTCCATTGGCGATATGGAAATGCCAATAGTGAACCTTGGAGACCCAGCCTACTCCTGCTCCTGTGGCTCATGAAGCCTTACACTGGCAACTTTGAAGTCTGCAGCAATGAGTGCTTCAACAACAGGCACAGCAGGTGCAGAATGACTTTGAATGTGTCTTTGGTCGCTTAAAGAGGCACTGACGCTGCCTTTTTGGCAGGTTAGACTTCAGTGAGAAAAATATTCCCATTGTCATAGCACCTGTGTGCTCTACATAACATTTATGATACTAAGAGGGAGAAGTTTCCTTCTGTGCTCCTGCCTGTTTCCTATCTTGACTATCCATTCACAGTTTTTCATTGACAGCTTCTCCCCATGCTTTCTGCTTACAATCCTAAGCACCTGAGAATTGCAGCACCTCCTGGAACATCATTTCCTTACTTTTCTTGTTTTGTATCCTTATCAGATGGAGCTGCTCAGCTGGTGAGCAGGAGGAGACCTCAAGGACACATGTACATATGCTAAAGAAACAAGACACAGAGGCATTATTGTGAGTGAATTCTCACCCTTGATCCAAATGAGCTAAGAACACAATTTTATCACTTTCCCTTGGCTGGCACACGGCACGGTGGGAGCCCCAGGCATGAGGAGTTTGGACCTAGGAGGACGGGTAAGATAACAGAAAGGGGGGGAGTTCAGAGAGTTATCACTACAAGACACTGTTCTGAATACTGGCACTGTTTTCCAGTAGCTTGTTTCACTCATGAGAGTAACTGAGGATGCAAGGGTGACGCTCCTCTGTGCGTGCAGCTGCAGGCCGGATCCATATGCTGCTTGCCTATGTGCTGCTATGATGCCTGCAGAGGTAAGTTTCCTATCATGGGGGAAGAAACAGAGCAGCCCTCCCAAGAAACCTTTGGCAGAGGGAAAAAGAACAGGAGTACTCCTGTGCCACAAGTACTCCTGTTCTTTTTGCAGATACAGACTAACACGGCTTCTACTCTGAAACCTGTCTTTGGCAGAGGATTGCCAAGTACCTTCTTACTAGTCTTCCTATCTTTCCTTTGTTTTGGGATAGTTTGACTGGGTTCAGTTGCCCTAGCCTGCAATAACACAGCCCTTCACCATAAATGGTCAGTGACTCAGCACAGTTAATCAGTGGAGCTTAGTCTACCAAGGGAACTGATGTCCACCATCATAACTAGTGCTAGTGCAGGTGCTTTCTGGAAGTCTCAGCAGACAGGCCAGGCATCCCCTGGACATGGAGTGTGAGAGAACTCTCACCCCCAGAGGCTCTGCCAGACCAGCAATGCCTCAGACTGTGCAGTTGCATGAAGGGACAATGGCCTGGGGCTTGGACAATCTGTTGTATTTTGGTTGCACAAGAAAACTCATCAATTACCCCAAGTATCTAGCTGAGAGTCCATGCAGCGCCTGGCTCTGCCATACCCCTCACAATCAGGAAAATGTTAGGCTTTCTTTCCCTCACCCTCAGGAGATGGAAACCTTGGAGGACAGAGGTTTTACATACAATTTGCTTTTTATGTTACTGATTCTCAGAGAGCAGGAAGAAACAGGCCAGAGCTGAGTGTCACCTGCCAAAGTGAGTGAGTCGGCTCCAAATCTGTCACTCACTGGCACTGCTGGGGATGTTTCTTTAAGAGGACTTTGATCCTTGTACTTTACTCAGCATGTGACAAGGATTCCTGTTATGATAACTTCCCAGCTACTGAGTTACTTTCATTTCTGTAGCTGGTGGGAGCAGCAGAAACGGGCAGCGATTCCATTCAGTTACAAATGCAGCAAATTAATGAACAGGACAGAGTGAAACTCCCTGGCTGTGACTCCTGTGCTGAATGGGTGAAACCACCTCAGCAAAGGGAGGTTTCACAGGAAGCACGAACTCATGGATGCTAGAAAAACTGAGAGCTTTGCAGGACCCTGAAGCTGATTGGAGGAAGTGTCCCTGCAGGACTCAGCAGGTAAGGGATCTTCCAGCACTGGAACTACAGACTAGCTTGATATTTCCTCATCCACACACACACTCAGATGAGCTGTCAGTGCCACAGGGCCCCTCTCCCAGGTTTGTCAGGGGTAAACTGCTGCTCCCATACTTCAAGTGTAAATTTGGCTGCAGAAACACACACACATGATCAGTAAGTGTTTGGTTTTGGTAACACCACAGTGTGTTTAGTCCATTCCAGTCACACAATGAGGCAGAGTCTCTGCCCCACAGAGCTTCTAGCCTGAAGACTGAAAGAAGGTTTTTCCCTTTGCTCGTTCATTGGGCTTTAGCAGAGCCTGGGGCCCTGCAGTAGAGCTCATTTGCTCTTGCTGTTTTGCTGCCTGATGGGAGCTGTAGTTAGTGAATCGCTTCCTTATGTGATGTTATTGGCTGTGTGTGGCTCCTCTTCCTTACCACTGGATGGATTCATAAGAGAACTTAGGTTCCTGTCACTTTAGGTACTGTGGCAAGTCACCTTCTTGGTCTTCCCAGCCTCCGCTGCTTTTAGCCCTGGTGAGACAGGCTTGGGTAATGTGGCCCCCTTGGGACACAGGGGAAGTCTGCTCCTTTTATCCACCAGTCCTTTTTTAGAGCGTTCTTCTCCCTTGTGGGAGAGAGCACTGTCTCTCCTCCTGGTGAGGCTCACTGTCTTGCTGCTTCTAACCTCCGGGCAGCCGGGCTCCTTCTCTCCCATTCCCCCCGGGGAGGATTTAAAAAGGTCTCAGGCAGCCCTTAGTTGGGATCAGCTGATCCTAATTAACCTCAGGTAGCTTCCCTCACAGCTAATTCTAATTGATACCTTGGTAACCCCTTCTCAGCTGAACCTGATTGACCCATAGTTACCCCCCAGTTGATAGGGAGGAGGGGCCTTTTAACCCTCTGAGACTGATTTCTATCCTTCCCTTGCAGCTGTCTGTCCTGAGTTTATCACAGTACCTACAAAAAAATCCAAGAATCGGGACACACTGGGATTCACAAAACCCTGCTCGTCTGCGGACAAACCCTGCAGTGCCTATAATCACTTGGTGCCTAAATGTTTGCAGTAACAGTTTCCAGGTGCTTATTTTTCTGCCTATGAGCATTTTCCCTACTCCAATCCTCCCAAATACTCAGAGGGTCACTCCCTACCCCAACTAAGGGGTAAAGACACCCCCAAGGCTGTGGCCAAGCCGGCTGACATATGTAGGAAGATGGGTTCACGGCCCTCCTCACTCCCTGAAGATGAGTGGGAGAGGGTAGTGGCAGGTTCCCATCTCGGTTTCAACCCTCAGGTATTGGGGTGGCAGGAGGCCCATGAAAATTCCCATGTGCACCCTCATAGCATCATCCAAAAGATAAGACGCAAGGGAGAGTGTGAAACTGCTCTGAACTGTGTTTTGAAAACAGTCTGTTTGGGTATGTCTACACTACCAGATTAGTTCAATTTAAGTTAATTCGAATTTTTGAAATCGATCTTACAAAGTCGAATTTGTGTGTCCACACTAAGGACACTAATTCGACTTTGTGAGTCCACACTAACGAGGCAAGCGTCGACATTGGAAGCGGTGCACTGTGGGAAGCTATCGCACAGTTCCCGCACTCCCCGCTGCCCATTTGAATTCTGGGATTTCCCCCCAATGCATGCTGGGGGGAAAACTGTGTCGACGGTGGTCTTGGGTAACTGTCAGAATTCAATTGTCCCTCCCGCCGACGGGAAATCAGTACGCGCACTTTTTCTGGTCAGTGACAGCGCGGTCGCCACAGCACTCCACTGCGACCATGGAGCCCGCTGCGATCATCGCTGCACTTATGGCCGTTGTCAACTCCTCGCACGTTATCATCCACCTCTTCCACAGTCAGATGCTGAGAAATCAGGCGAGGAGGCTCCGGCAGCACAGTGAGGACATGAAGTCAGAGAGTGGCTCAGACCTCTCACAAAGCACAGTACGCCGCGCCGTGGAGATCATGGTGGCAATGGGTCATGTTCATGCTGTGGAACGGCGATTCTGGGCCCAGGAAACAAGCATGGACTGGTGGGACCGCATAGTGCTGCAGGTCTGGGAGACCGTCGAATCGTGGAAATCAACGAATGGCTACGCAGATGGTGTTGGAGAGAAGGGTTTGGATTCTTTGACCATGGGATGGTCTTCCAAGAAGAAGGATTGCTAGGCAGAGACGGGCTCCTCCTCACGAAGAGAGGGAAGAGCATCTTTGGAAGCAGGCTGGCTAACCTAGTGAGGAGGGCTTTAAACTAAGTTCACCGGGGGAAGGAGACCAAAGCCCGGAGGTAAGTGGGGAAGTGGGATATCGGGAGAAAGCACAAGTAGGTGAGTGCAAGAGGGGAGGGCTCCTGCCCCATACTGGGACAGCAGGACGATCAGTGAGTTATCTTACATGCCTATACACAAATGCAAGAAGCCTGGGGAACAAGCAGGGAGAACTAGAAGTCCTGGCACAGTCAAGGAATTATGATGTAATTGGAATAACAGAGACTTGGTGGGATAACTCACATGACTGGAGTACTGTCATGGATGGATATAAACTGTTCAGGAAGGATAGGCAAGGCAGAAAAGGTGGGGGAGTTGCGTTGTATGTAAGAGAGCAGTATGACTGCTCAGAGCTCCGGTATGAAACTGCAGAAAAACCTGAGAGTCTCTGGATTAAATTTAGAAGTATGAACAACAAGGGTAATGTCGTGGTGGGAGTCTGCTACAGACCACCGGACCAGGAGGATGAGGTGGACGAGGCTTTCTTCCAGCAACTAAGAGAAGTTGCTAGATCACAGGCCCTGGTTCTCATGGGAGACTTTAATCACCATGATATCTGCTGGGAGAGCAATACAGCAGTGCACAGACAATCCAGGAAGTTTCTGGAAAGTGCAGGGGACAATTTCCTGGTGCAAGTGCTGGAGGAACCAGCTAGGGGAAAAGCTCTTCTTGACCTGCTGCTCACAAACAGGGAAGAAATAGTAGAGGAAGCAATAGTGGATGGGAACCTGGGAGGCAGTGACCATGAGATGGTCGAGTTCAGGATCCTGACACAAGGAAGAAAGGAGAGCAGTAGAACAGAGACTCTGGACTTCAGAAAAGCAGACTTCGACTCCCTCAGGAAACTGATGGGCAAGGTCCCCTGGGAGAATAACATGAGGGGGAAAGGAGTCGAGGAAAGCTGGCTGTATTTTAAAGAATCCTTATTGAGGTTGCAAGAACAAACCATCCCGATGTGTAGGAAGAAAAGTAAATATGGCAGGCGACCAGCTTGGCTCAACAGTGAAATCCTTGCTCATCTTAAACACAAAAAAACAGCTTACAAGAAGTGGAAGATTGGACAAATAACCAGGGAGGAATATAAAAGTGTTGCTCAGGCATGCAGGAGTGAAATTAGGAAGGCCAAATCACACTTGGAGTTGCAGCTAGCCGGAGATGTTAGGAATAACAAGAAGGGTTTCTTCAGGTATGTTAGCAACAAGAAGAAAGTCAAGGAAAGTGTGGGCCCCTTGCTGAATGAGGGAGGCAACCTAGTGACAGAGGATGTGGAGAAAGCTAGTGTACTCAATGCTTTTTTTGCCTCTGTCTTCACAGACAAGGTCAACTCCCAGAGAGCTGCACTCTGCAGCACGGTAAGGGGAGGAGGTGACAAGCTCTCAGTGGAGAAAGAAGTAGTTCGGGACTATTTAGAAAAGCTGGACGAGCACAAACCCATGGGGCCGGATGCGCTGCATCCAAGGGTGCTAAAGGAGTTGGCCGATGAGATTGCAGAGCCATTGGCCATTATCTTTGAAAAATCATGGCGATCGGGGGAGGTCCCGGATGACTGGATAAAAGCAAATGTAGTGCCCATCTTTAAAAAAGGGAAGAAGGAAGATCCAGGGAACTACAGGCCAGTCAGTCTCACCTCAGTCCCTGGAAAAATCATGGAGCAGGTCCTCAAGGAATCAATTTTGAACCACTTAAAGGAGGGGAAAGTGATCAGGAACAGTCAGCATGGATTCACCAAGGGCAAGTCATGCCTGACTAACCTAATTGCCTTCTATGATGAGATAACCAGCTCTGTGGATGAGGGAAAAGCAGTGGATGTGCTATTTCTGGACTTTAGCAAAGCTTTTGATACAGTCTCCCACAGTATTCTTGCCAGCAAGTTAAAGAAGTATGGGCTAGATGAATGGACAGTAAGGTGGATAGAAAACTGGCTAGATGGTCGGGCTCAACGGGTAGTGATCAATGGTTCCATGTCTAGTTGGCAGCCGGTATCAAGTGGAGTGCCCCAAGGGTCGGTGCTGGGGCCGGTTTTGTTCAATATCTTCATTAACGATCTGGAGGATGGTGTGGACTGCACCCTCAGCAAGTTTGCAGATGACACTAAACTGGGAGGAGTGGTTGATACGCTGGAGGGTAGGGATAGGATACAGAGGGACCTAGACAAATTAGAGGATTGGGCCAAAAGAAATACGATGAGGTTCAACAAGGACAAGTGCAGAGTCCTGCACTTAGGACGGAAGAATCCCATGCACTGCTACAGACTAGGGACCGAATGGCTGGGCAGCAGTTCTGCAGAAAAGGACCTAGGGGTTATGGTGGATGAAAAGCTGAATATGAGTCAGCAGTGTGCCCTTGTTGCCAAGAAGGCTAATGGTATTTTGAGTTGTATAAGTAGGGGCATTTCCAGCAGATCGAGGGATGTGATCATTCCCCTCTACTCAGCACTGGTGAGGACTCATTTGGAGTACTGTGTCCAGTTTTGGGCCCCACACTACAAGAAGGATGTGGATAAATTGGAGAGAGTCCAGCGGAGGGCAACAAAAATGATTAGGGGGTTGGAGCACATGACTTATGAGGAGAGGCTGAGGGAACTGGGATTGTTTAGCCTGCAGAAGAGAAGAATGAGGGGGGATTTGATAACTGCTTTCAACTACCTGAAAGGGGGTTCCAAGGAGGCTGGATCTAGACTGTTCTCAGTGGTAGAAGATGACAGAACAAGGAGTAATGGTCTCAAGTTGCAGAGGGGGAGGTTTAGGATGGACATTAGGAAAAACTTTTTCACTAGTAGGGTGGTGAGGAACTGGAATGCGTTACCTAGGGAGGTGGTGGAATCTCCTTCCTTTGAGGTCTTTAAGGTCAGGCTTGACAAAGCCCTGGATGGGATGATTTAGTTGGGGTTGGTCCTGCTTTGAGCAGGGGGTTGGACTAGATGACCTCCTGAGGTCCCTTCCAACCCTGAGATTCTATGATTCTATGAATCACAGTGGCTGCGAAACTTCCGCATGCGTAAGGGCACTTTCCTTGAACTGTGTGACTTGCTGTTCCCTGCCCTGAAGCGCAAGGACACCATGATGCGAGCAGCCCTGACTGTGCAGAAGCGAGTGGCCATAGCCCTCTGGAAACTTGCAACGCCAGACAGCTATCGGTCAGTAGCGAACCACTTTGGCGTGGGCAAATCTACCATGTTGGTTGCTGTGATGCAAGTTGCCAACGCAATCGTGGAGCTCCTGCCCTCAAAGGTAGTGACCCTGGGAAACGTCCAGGTCGTCATAGATGGCTTCGCCGCGATGGGATTCCCAAACTGCGGTGGGGCTATAGATGGGACTCACATCCCTATCCTGGGACCGGCCCACCAGGCCAGCCAGTATATAAACCGAAAGGGCTACTTTTCAATGGTGCTGCAAGCACTCGTGGACCATAGGGGACGCTTTACCAACATCAACTTCGGGTATCCGGGCAAGGTTCATGACGCGCGTGTGTTCAGGAACTCTGGTCTGTTTAGACACCTGCAGGAAGGTAGTTTCTTCCCGGACTACAAAATAAATGTTGGGGATGTGCAGATGCCTACAGTGATCCTCGGGGACCCAGCCTACCCGCTAATGCCCTGGCTCATGAAGCCCTATACTGGCGCCTTGGACAGTGACAAGGAGCTCTTCAACTACCGGCTGAGCAAGTGCAGAATGGTGGTGGAGTGTGCTTTTGGACATCTGAAGGGGAGATGGAGGAGCTTACTGACTCGCTCGGATCTCAGCGAAACCAATATCCCCATTGTTATTGCAGCTTGCTGTGTGCTCCACAATCTCTGTGAAAGCAAGGGGGAGACCTTTATGGCGGGATGGGAGGTTGAGGCAAATCGCCTGGCTGCTGATTATGCTCACCCGTACAATTAGAAGAGCCCAGCGGGAAGCGGTGTGCATCCGGGAGCCTTTGAAAGCTAGGTTCTTCAGGTTGCAGGGTAACCTGTGACTGTTCTGTTTGTTTACAGAGAAGCTGAACCTGCCCCTGTTTCACTTACTGTTGACTTTTTTCTATGGTTACATACCCCGTTCACCACGTTTCCCCGCTTCCAACACCCGTGTAAAAATAAAGGTAATGGAGCATTGTTAATTAACAACCTTGTCTTTACTAATGACTTCGCGTTAAAGGGTTGAAACAGGGACGCAGACTGTGGTGGGTAGGGTGTGCAGTGATGTAGAGACCGCTTCTAGACTCCAGGAATGATAGGCTACTGCTCCTACAGCGGTCTCTGGGGGGAAGGACGGTTATAGGTGGATGTGCAGGAAGGGGTGAGGGGTGCAGGGTTTGGGACGGAGTTTGGGTGCAGGCTCTGGGCTGGGGGTGGGGGCGTAGTAAGGGGTGAGGGGTGTGTGGGAAGGGGGAGGAGGTGTAGAGGGATGAGGGCTCTGGCTGGGGCTGAGGGTTTGGGGCATTGTAGAGGCTCAGGGCTACGGTAGAAGGGCAGGGTAAGGGCAGCCTGCCTTGCCATTTGTGGATGGCAGGCGCTAGGACCCTGGGGCAGCAGACAGAGACCCACCTCCAAATATACCTTGAGCAGGGCACCTGCTGCCTATGAACAGAACATTAAAAACACCTCACAGACTGACCAGGGTGCCTAGTGACTGCACTCTGTGTGTGACCTGCTGTTGATCCTGCCCCCATGTCTGTACCCTGGTAATGGTGAATGTCCTATGCAATTACAAATCCCCCCCCCCCCTTCACACAAAGTCTTCTGCAAAGAAACATGATGGAAACAGTAATTAACAGCAAACTACTTTTAATACTCAACAACACAGTTGGGGGATGATACTGGGATTTGGGCTTGGGTGAGCCAGAAAGGGAAGGACTTTTCAAAATTTATGGACTGAGAGCTTTTGGGTAATTGAGCACTCTGCTGGGGTGCAGTGACAGTTTTCACAGCCCCTGGCCCCCTCCTTCTTGTTATTTTGGGTGAGGGGGGTATTGGACTTTGTGGCGGGGGAGGGCGGTTGCAAATACAGTGCAGGGGGGCTCTGTTCTCCTGCCTGCGGTCCTGCAGAACATCGACAAGGTGCCTGAGCATGTCCGTTTGCTCCCTCATTAGTCCAAGCAGCGTTTGAGTCGCCTGCTGGTCCTCCTGACGCCATCTGTCCTCCCGTTCGCTGTGTGAGCGCTGCTGCTGAGTGAGGTTCTCCCTCCACTGGCTCTGCTGGTCCGCCTCGGCTCGGGAGCAGCCCATAAGTTCAGCAAACATCTCGTCCCGTGTCCTTTTCTTGCACCGCCTAATCTGCGCCAGCCTCTGTGAGGGGCATGCTGGAGCAGGTCGGGATACAGTTGCAGCTGTGTGATGGGAAAAAGGGAGTGAATTCCTTACAAAGATACATTTTTTCAAAAAAGAAACATAGTCTACTCAGTGTCTGTGAACAAGACCATGCACAGCACCTATCTCATGCGAACTCACTCAGGGAAAGTTTGATTTTTCTGAATTCGCTTTCATTGCCTGGGGTATTGCACTGCAGATCAGACAAGCGGGGCAGGATAGCAGAATCCATGAAGCAGCCAGGCATGGTAAGCCAAAGACTTTTGGCTGCTTAAAAGTGAATGTATAGCTCTGTCCTCTTGCTGCAGGCAATCCTGAAAGCATAAACTCTGCCCCTGTTCCACCCCCTCGCGGCTGTTCCCTGGGAAAGATCCCTGTATGCTGCCACTCTGCAGCCTCCACCACGTGGCTGTAAAGTGACGCTTCTTGTTATGCAAAGGAACAGTGAAGCACTACCAATACGAATAGTACACAAATTACTCTACTTAAATGCAGGAGTCTGCACGCGAGATCACCCTGAGGAGGGTCACTGAGGCAGACAGAGAGCGCATGCTGCATGAAAGCCAGCACAAACCAGGGGCCTATGCTGCCATGCTCGTGAAGGCAATGGTCCCGGAGTACCAGATGATAGCCTGGCACGGAAAAGTGTGCTACCACGGAGCACCCAATAAGCCAGCTCTCCCCAGGAACCTCCTGTGGAGGCTTTTCGATTACCTCCAAGACAGCTTCCTGGAGATCTCCGAAGAAGATTCCTGTTCCGTCCCCCTATATATAGACCTTCTTTTCACCTAGTTTATATTCCTGTTTTGTTAAAAAATAAATGTTAACATGTTTAAATCACTTACCGACTGATCCTTCTCCTGATTCAGAGTCCGGGTTAACGGCTGGGGAGGGTTGGTAGGGGATCTAAGTGAGGGTGATGAAGAGATCCTGGCTGTCGGCAAAATCAGCGTTGTAAGCGCTGTCGCCTGCCTCGTCCTCCTCAAACCCTTCCTCATCTTCCCCGTCCGCGAACATCGCCGAGGAACTGGCCGTCGACACTATCCCATCGTCAGAGTCCACGGACACTGGTGGGGCAGTTGTGGCAGACCCACTGAGAATGGCATGCAGTGCCTCATAGAAGCAGCATGTCTGGGGCTGGGCTCCGGAGCGTCCGTTTGCCGCTTTGATTTTTTGGTAGCCTTGTCTCAGCTCCTTGACTTTCACGCAGCACTGCATTGCATCCCGGCTGTATCCTCTGAGTGCCATGGCTTTGGAGACCTTCTCGTAGGTCTTTGCATTCCGTTTGTTGGAGTGCAGCTCCAAAAGCACAGACTCATCGCCCCACACAGCAATCAGATCCAAGACTTCCTGGTCAGTCCATGCTGGGGCCCTCTTTCTACTCTGAGATTCCCTGGACTCCTCTGCTGGAGAGCTCTGCATCATTGCCAGTGCTGCTGAGCTCGCCACAACGTCCACACAGGAAATAAGATTCAAAGTGGCCAGATAGGAAAAGGAATTCAAATTTTCCCAGGGCATTTCCTGTGTGGCTGGTCAGAGCATCCGAGCTCGGACTGCTGTCCAGAGCGTCAACAGAGTGGTGCACTGTGGGATAGCTCCTGGAGCTACTAAGGTCGATTTCCGTCCACACATAGCCTAATTCGACATAGCAATGTCGAATTTAGCGCTACTCCCCTCGTCGGGGAGGAGTACAGAATTCGAACTAAAGAGCCCTCTATGTCGAATTAAATGGCTTCCTGGTGTGGACGGGTGCACGGTTAATTCGAATTAATGCTGCTAAATTCGAATTAAAGTCCTAGTGTAGACCAGGCCTTTGAGTAATGAAAGTCTGTGCTCTAAGAATCTTGAAATTGCCTGGTAGAAAAGCTACCAAGTGGATGGGAATTTGGTTTTGTCCTGTATGAAAAACATCTGTGATTTCACCTGATCTTGGAAGGCATCTGAGTCCCAAGGTAGCAGGAGACATGAACACTCCCAGGTCACTGGTTGAAGAGATCTCACTCAGTTTGATGTCAAAGGGGAAAGAGATGTGACAAAGTGGGAATTGTATGTAATATTTTTATGAACTGTCTGTACGACTCTGTACCTATCACCTTGGCGGCACTATCCATTGGGGGAAAGAATTGCTTTTCTCCCTGGGACATGGGAGATGAAGGCATGTATCTCAGACATAGAGCTGCTTGGACTTTCTGGACTAGAATCAACACACTGGAATGGCATAACCTATAGAGACAATGAAAACCACAATGACTAAATGTTAACACCTCGCTGCAGGGGCAGCGGAACATGGGAGCACAACTTGGCTGTGTCTGGAGAGCAAAGAGGAGCGGTGTCAGGGTTAGGTTAGGAAGAGCAGGGTACTCAGACACAGAGCGCTGCTGGAATGGAGAAACAAAGAAGACAGGACAGGCGAGGATGGGCCTGGTGACAGCCTGGCTTCCAACCAGAGGAACTAGCGCCCCCAACTAGCCCCACCAGTGCCCTTGGGGAAGACCCGATTCCCCCTGCCCCATCATCGCCACCAGCACCCCTGGGGGAGACCCAGTTCCCCCTGACCCATCCCCCCCACCAGTGCCCCTGGAGGAGACCGAGTTCCCCTCCCCCATCACGCCCATCAGCACCCCTGGTGGAAGACCCAGTTCCCCCTCCCCCATCATAGAATCATAGAATATCAGGGTTGGAAGGGACCTCAGTAGGTCATCTAGTCCAACCCCCTGCTCAAAGCAGGACCAATTCCCAACTAAATCATCCCAGCCAGGGCTTTGTTAAGCCTGACCTTAAAAACCTCTAAGGAAGGAGATTCCACAACCTCCCTAGGTAACCCATTCCAGTGCTTCACCACTCTCCGAGTGAAAAAGGTTTTCCTATCATCCAACCTAAACCTCCCCCACTGCAACTTGAGACCATTACTCCTTGTTCTGCCATCTGCTAGCACTGAGAACAGTCTAGATCCATCCTCTTTGGGACCCCCTTTCAGGTAATTGAAAGCAGCTATCAAATCCTCCCTCATTCTTCTCTTCTGCAGACTAAACAATCCCAGTCCCCTCAGCCTCTCCTCATAAGTCATGTGCTCCAGACCCCTAATCATTTTTGTTGCCCTCCACTGGACTCTTTCCAATTTTTCACATCCTTCTTGTAGTGTGGGGCCCAAAATTGGACACAGTACTCCAGATGAGGCCTCACCAATGTCGAATAGAGGGGAATGATCATGTCCCTCAATCTGCTGGCAATGCCCTACTTATAGAGCCCAAAATGCCATTAGCCTTCTTGGCAACAAGGGCACACTGTTGACTCATATCCAGCTTCTCGTCCACTGTAACCCCTGTGTCCTTTTCTGCAGAACTGCTGCCTAGCCATTCAGTCCCTAGTCTGTAACAATGAATGGGATTCTTCCATCCTAAGTGCAGGACTCTGCACTTGTCTTTGTTGAACCTCATCAGATTTCTTTTGGCCCAATCCTCTAATATGTCTAGGTCCCTCCCTCCCTCTCTCACCCCCACCAGTGCCCCTGGAGGAGACCCAGTTCCCCCTGAACCATCCTCCAGTTCCCCCTGCACCATCACCACCACCAGCACCCCTGGGAGAGACTCCGTTCCCCCACCGCCATCACCCCCATCAGCACCCCTGGGGGAGACCCAGTTCCCCCTGACCCAGCCCCCCTAGCACCACCCATCCCTCCCAGCACCACTCCCTACCCCATCCTCCCCTGACCAGCACCCATGGGGGAGACTGGACCTTCCCTAGTTCACCCTGCCCCATTCCCCCCACCAGCACCCCTGGTCTAGGAAGGGTCAGGTCCAGCTTGGTCTGGGGAGGGATGTGGGTTGGGTCCAGTTTGGAGTTTTGGCCTGGTCTTTTGGGGGCACAGCTGGTCCTGATCCTAATTTTAAATTTGCCCCAGTTTCATGCAAAAATGTAAATCAAGCCCTGTTAGTTCCTATGAGAAATGTGATGGATGAGATAATGGCTTGGTTCCCTCTTAGAGGGGGCAGCACATGACTGGTGTGTTGGCCAGCTTTGTTAGCTGGTTTTACACACACACACACAGACACACACAGGGGGAGGCTCCAAGCACCCAGCCACTCCACTCCAGAGGATGGCCCAAACAACAGAAGGTGGCATTCAAACAGTTTGATTTTTAGTGTTGCTACAATAAGCAATGTGGCCTTGTCCTTCCCTCCTCCCCCACCCAACCCAGACTACCTTGTCCATTATCTCTTTTTTTTAATTAATAAAGAAAGAATGCATGGTTTCAAAACAATAGTTATTTTATTTTGAAGGGGGGAGGGTGGTTGGCTTACAGGGAATTAAAATCAACAAAGGGGGCGGGTTTGCATCAAGGAGAAACACACACAACTGTCACACTGAAGCCTGGCCAGTCATGAAACTGGTTTTCAAAGCTTCTCTGATGCACAGTGTGCCTTGCTGTGCTCTTCTAATCGCCCTGGTGTCTGGCTGCTCAAAATCGGATGCCAGGCAATTTGCCTCAACCTCCCACCCCGCCATAAACGTCTCCCCCTTACTCTCACAGATATTATGGAACACATCAAGTAGCAATAACAATGGGACTGTTGGTTGCATTGAGGTCTGACCTATTCAGCAAACAGCACCAGGAACCTTTTAAATGTTCAAATGCACATTCTGCCACCATTATGCACTTGCTCAGCCTATAGTTGAACTGCTCCTTACTACTGTCCAGGCTTCATGAGCCATGGAGCAAGGGGTAGGCTGGGATAGGTGCAACCGTACGGTGCTGCCGACTGGGAGAGCAGCCTGAGGCAGAAGCCTCCAGCTGGCATGATATTCCAGGCAGGACTGAATCTCCATGAGACAAAATTTAATGAAGAGAATGACCTGGAGTCTCTGGCTTCCATTCGATGCTCAAAGAGGAGAATAGCCATGTCTGTCCAGGTGCTCCTGATTGACCTCACCGAGGTCTGCCAGGAGCACCCAGGAGATGTATGATGGCTATCAGTCCTACTGCACCATCTGCAACAAAGGCAAGGAGCTGCTACTGTTTAGCAATGCAGTACTGCATCTGCCAGCAGCACCCAGGAGACATATGATGACGGTGAGCTGAGTGGGCTCCAGGCTTGCGATGATATGGCATCTGCACGGGTAACCCAGGAAAAAAGGCATGAAACGATTGTCTGCCGTTGCTTGCACGGGGGGTGATGGGGTGATGACATGTACCCAAAACCACCCGTGACAATGTTTTTGCCCCATCAGGCATTGGGAGCTTAACCTAGAATTCCAATGGGCAGAGGAGACTGCAGGAGACTGCAGGAACTGTGGGATAGCTTCCCACAGTGCACCGCTCTGTAAGTCAATGGTAGCCACGGTACTGAGGATGCACTCTGCCGACTTAATGACTTAGTGTGGACATATGCAATGGACTGTATAAAATCAATTTCTAAAAATTGACTTCTATAAAATTGACCTAATTTTGTAGTGTAGACAATGGGATAGCTCCTGGAGGCCAGTACCATCGATTTGCGTCCGCACTACCCCAAATTTGACCCAACAAGGTCAATTTTAGCGCTACTCCCCTTGTCGGGGAAAAATACAGAAGTCAATTTCAAGAGCCCTTTAGGTCGATGGAACGGGGTTGGTTGTGTGAACGCAGTCCATGCTGCTCCCACAGGGAATGAACAGTCAAAAGTTCCCCAGGGCTTTTCCTACTTGCCTGGCTGAAGAGCACTGGAGTTCAAAGTGCTCACTGGAGTGCTCTGGATCATCACCTGGAGGCCAGTAACTCCAAATTACAATACACAATGTTTACACTCCCCTTATTTAGAGGCATGAATATTGCCTATGGCTTTACTCCACTCATTCAGGTGGAGTACAGGAGTCGTAGGTCAACGGGAGGGACTCGGCACTGTAAACACACTCATTATAAATTTGACCTAATGCTGAATACTTCGACCTAAGCTTGTAGTGTAGACCATCCCTAAGAGTCTTTTTCCTTTTAAAAACTCTCTCCAGCTAAAGTGAAAGGAAACCAGGGATGTTGTTAAATGAAAGACTAATTTAATATTTTATATTTCAAATGTTTTAACTGTTTTTCCTTCTTTTTTGATATTATTAGCAAAAGATTGAAAACATTTATTATGGTGCATTTGCCATGGTGCTAATCAGGCTGAGGTCTCTGTGTACCAAATCCAAGCCCATTTTAACTGTTTAATGTTGAATAGTGACTGGGTCATGTTAACACCTTTGACTCTTTGGGCCCCTATGGGTACGTCCACACAGCAATAAAAGACTCGCAGCAGTAAGTCTCAGAGTCTGGGTCAACAGAAAGTGTAGACACACCCTATATTGCAGCTAAATTTATACAACACTCTTATTCCAGAAGACAATTGCATTGTTCCTGTTTACCCAGTGCACTGCAGAAGTGGGCTAACACACAAACAGGGCATTCTTGCTCTGAAATTAGAGTGTCCACATATGGATTTATTCTGGAATAACCATTAACCTTAGCACAGGTGCAGGTCCAGGGAGCAAGCGCTAGTGCAGACGGGCTGCCAGCTACTGCTGGCATTTTAACCTCCATGATGTTTGACCCTGCTTGGAGCTAGTGCAAACTAGAGCTATGGGGAGAATCCCTTCCCAACTCCAGGCATTGCACACCAGGGTGGGCTAACCCTTGTACCAGTCACTGCACGTCTGATTTTGTTTGTTTCTTCTGTTCCCAGACCCAGCTACGATGACGGGGAAGGTTCCCTCGTTCTCTCCCAGCTCCACATTGAGCTCCGCTCTGCCCGGCTACATCGCTCTCTGCCTCACTCTACAGGTTCACAGGCTGGTGTCAGGTAGGAGCTCCGGCCTCCTTGCTGGGTTTGCTGCCTGTTCTCTCACAGATCTCTGCTGCCCTGCAGCTCCTCACACATACAGAGAGAAGTGACCATGTCACCCGTTCCAGGGTCACCCCCACTGGATACCCCCCATAGCTCAGGGCACACCCAGAATATCTCTCCTCCTAACGCTGCCCGGTGGATTCCTGCCAGCCTGGGTGAAAACTCCCATTGACTTCAGTGGGGCCTGGATTTCTTCCTGGATTTGGTGTTTCCACTTCCCTTATGGTCCTTGCTTTAATCTAGCACCAGCCTCTGCTCTGCCCCTTCTTGCTAGTGTGAGAGTGTCCCCCTCCCCGTCTCTTCCTGCCACCTGGCACATTCACTGACAAAAACCTTCATTGACACAGAGTGAGGGTGAAGGGGCTGTTAAAGGGGATGAAGGGCTTGTAAAATGTGACAAGTGTGGGGCTATTTCAGTGCAGAAGAGGGTCAGTAGCTCCTGTTCAGAGCAGCTCCCCTAAAAACAAGTTTCCCCTTAGCAAGGAGAAGGCATTTGACTCTGTGCTACAGTTGTCATGTGCCCTGATCCCTGAGTAATGTGCTTTATCTGTGCAGGCAGAGTGCGAGTCTGTATAAGGTGTGTGTACTGGATCATCTCCCAGAGAGGGCAGAGTTAAGGTTGCTTTGGCTTGTACCTTAACTTTGCATTTGCTGCTGTTCAGAGCCCTGAGTTTTGCTGAACAGTTTTCTGGAATGACCTCAGATACGGGGAACCTTAACTCTGCATAGGCAAAGATTTTTGTCAGTGTCTTTCCGAGTTTCTTGAACAGAAAGAGGACTCCTTGTAGTAGACATTCAGGGTCATTTAGGCAGTTGTAGTCCTCACTTAGATTTGCAGTTGGTACATGACTGTGGCTAGATAATAACACAAAGCCCTAGCTTTTCTATAGTGCTTTTCATCAGTAGAGCTCAATTAATTTTATTCATTATCCCCATTTTACAGATGGGGAAACTGAGACACAGAGCAGTGAAGAGACTTGCTCAAGATCACTGAACAGGCCAGTGGCAGAGCCAGGAATAGTCACAGTCCAGTGGTCTCTCCACTAGGCCACACAGTTGCTGTGTCATTCCTCAGCACTCCTCGCTCTGCCTGTACATTTTGTTACAGTGCAATGGAGATAATGGGGTTGTGCTTTGAAAGGTTTACAGTGTGTAGTTGTTAACAGAGAAATCTGAGACATGGCCCATGTCCCAGCATCTCGAGAGTTCCCTGGTGCTTACAGTGACTGTAAGTGTGAGAGAAAACTGCTGAGTCTGACTCCTTCATCCTCTGCCCGACCATCCCTCACAACGGGTAGCCCCCCCTTCCTCTCCAACATTCCAGTTCTCCCTCCCTTTCCCTCACCATGAAGCCATTAGTTAGCACTGTGGAACCCTTTAATATGTAAGATGTTGTTCCTTGCTGTCTCCAGATGGGGTGGATGTACCTGCGCTAGCTCTGATCAAGCTGTCCTGCTATAAATGGCAGAGTTGCCACAGTGGCATGAGCAGCCTCCCTGAATATGTACCTAGGGTCCTGGGCAGGATCATACCTGGAGAGCTAGCGCCCCACCCCCCCGCTCACACCACCACAGCTACACTTTCTCATGCTAGCTCAATCAAAGCTAATGGGTGCATGTCTCCGCGGACTGGAAATTACACCTCCAGCTCAAAATGTAGATGTCCCCTCAGTGTTACCAGCTCACAGAACTTTATCACGAGTCTCATGCTATTTGATGGGTTTCTTAAAATCACAGCTCCTGGAGGCCTGTGATTAGCTGAGAATCTCAGCTTTCATTTTGTTTTAAAGTATGTTTCTGTCCATCTTGGTGCAGATAAATACTTGGAAATGTGACCCAAGTCATCTTTAAAGGTTCAGAAATTAGAAAGCAGAGACCAATTTTATGATTTTTAAAAAATCTCTTTATTTTTAAGACAATCTCATAATTTGGGCAGGGGGGACTTTCTCCTGATTGTTGAACAGTTCAAAGTTGGCAATATGCCACTTACATTCCTGTCTGTCTTGGTTCCTCTTCAATTTAATTTTAGTTTTCCCCTGACTCATTTCACAGCACAGTTCACAGTGACTGGACCTGACCGTCCAGTCACCGTGTCCCTAGGTGGAGAGGCCGTCCTACCCTGCCACCTCTCCCCCAGGATGAGCGCTGAGAACATGGAGGTAGGATGGTTACGATCCCAGGACTCTGCAGTGGTGCACGTGTACCGTGATGGGAAGGATCAGTATGGAGAGCAGATGCCAGAATATCAAGGCAGAACTGAGCTCTTGAAAGATGACATCACTGATGGGAAAGTTTCTCTGAGAATACACAATGTCCAACCCTCTGATGATGGGCATTACATGTGTTATTTTCATTCCAGTGTCTCTTATGAAGCTTTATTGGAACTGCAGGTGGCAGGTCAGTGACTTATGGTACTTTGATGTCTTCAACGGGGTAATAAGTGGAGTCAGAGGGGTCATTATGAGATACCACCTGATGTGTCTCATTATAGTGGGGCAGGAGCTCTGGTCTGGTTAAGGTTTATGCTAGCTCACTGTTTAACAGCTGTTTTTTCTAAGGGCTCTAAAATCCAGAAACATACTCTGATTGTCTTGAAATTTGCTGTGACACATTGGAGTCTGGGACAGGGTTAGTGAGCTAAGATTGAGGTCATTAGAGCAAGGAATTAATGAGATACACAAACACCCCTAAAAAGTCAGGAAATATCGGCATGTTGTGGTTATTACAACTTCTTTGTGCACATCTGGGACCAAAGAATAGCTGATCCTCCCCAGGCTGATATCACCAGTTGGGATTGATCTCGGCTTGTGTCTGGTGCCCACTGGGTAACAGTGGTTGATACACAGAGTCCTGTAGCTCAGAACATGGTATAAATGTAACCCTTCTGCCAGGCCAAATTGATAGCAGCAAGGGCTGGGTTCAGTACATCGGGGTCCCTTCCCTATAATGTAATGCAAAACCAGCTCGAGCCCCCACCTAGTGATCTGGGAAAATCTTACACACACCCCTGGGCACCTTGAAGAGGCAATACTTCCCCTCTCGCAAGCACAGAGTCTCGGTGTAGCAGAAAAGGTTTAGTAACATGAAACAACATCAGCATTAAATTGGGAAAACACCTCAACTAGAGTTCATAGACCAAACCATGAGCAAAGACCCACCCCAGGAAATTGGGCCGTGTCCTTTTCCCTGGGCTCTTGAGTCCAGCAACCCCCAAATCACCCCAAGACTCCAAAGTCCAATACCCCAAATGTCCCTAGAGTCCAGCAACCCAAAGATCACCCACAGTCCCAAAAGTCCCACAATCCAAAAGTCTCTGTCCCGGGTCAGTGCAGCCCCAGAGTTCAAGAGTCTATCTGCAGGGTTTCTCTCCTTCCCCCCCTCCCCTGCCTGGGTAGAAAGGGGCACCTTACATCGTCCAGGGCTGACTGCCCTGCCTCTCCATGGGATTCTGCTTCCGCCTTCCCCACAAACTGCTCAGCTCCGCTCCGCTCTGCTTTGCCAGCTGCTCTGCTCCACCAGCCATCCCATGATCCACTCCAGCCATCCCTGCAAACTGCTCAGCTTCACTCACTCCATGGGCACTACAACTGTCCCCACAAACTGCTCCGCTCCACAATATAGCTTCAGGCTCCCCCACTAGTTAGCACAGCACTCAGTGCTCTCAGCTCAGTAATGTTAGCTCTTTAGTGGTTTCAGCTCATAGTAGGGGAGCCCCAGTGCTAGTGCACCATTAGCCCAAAGTGAGTTCAGCTCAGTAACCTGCAACTAGATTCTTAAGAGAAGCTAAAATCAGCTCTGATACTCAACAGAGGTGGTGCAACAGGCTAACATAAGTGCTCCACCTCACCAGATACAAATACATTCCTCCAACCTCCCTCAATTCACTGGCTTTTGGAACCCATATCCCTTGTCTAGCAAGTGCTACTTAGTTGATGGTGACACTCTCTGTCATAGCTTCATAGCTCCTCATTTACATAATCAGGGTGACAACACTTTATTCCTCCTGCCCCAATAACAAAGAAATTGGGGATCCCACAGCTGTGAAAGTAACCATTTTACGCTTCCATGGGCTATGCTAGGTGGGGTGGGTGTGCCTATGCAAACACAATCAGCCTCTGAAATTCTTTTCTACTCTCACCATAATTCACCACCAGATGTCAGGGTAGAGCTCATCCTGACTCTGCTTACATAAGAATGGGAGAATTGAGGAATTCTCCATGCTCCCCAGGACAAGTAAAGGCAGAAGGCCTGACCCCTGAAGATGCCAGATAGACCAGCAAGGGCACATATGTAGCTAGTTCTGTAACCAGGACATGAGGTTTAGGTCAGGTGCAGCAAACACCAGGCTGCTGACAATCCCCATGGCAAGAAGACACCTCTGTGCACAGGGGCAGCTCCAGACCCCAGCATGCCAAGCACGTGCTTGGGGCAGCATGCCGCGGGAGGCACTCTGCTGGTCACTGGGAGGGCGGCAGGCAGCTCCGGTGAACCTCCCGCAGGTGTGCCTGCGGAGGGTCTGCTGGTCCTGCGGCTTCGGTGGAGGATCCGCAGGCGTGCCTGTGGGAGGTCCACTGGAGCCGCGGGACTGGCGACCAGCAGAGCGCCCCCTGCAGCGTGCCACCGTGCTTGGGGCGGCGAAATTGCTAGAGCCGCCCCTGTCTGTGCACTTCTACTGACACAGCCTACAGACCTCAGCACTGAAATGAGACACATACGTAATCCCTCAAGTTACATGTCCCTCCCTCATATTGCAGTGACAGCTCTGCCAGCCTGCTCGAATTAATCCCTCCACAACTCACTACAGCGACTTCGAACACAGTCTCCATCATGCCTGTGTATTATGGAACCACCCTCACTGAACCGTTCCCAGAGCTTATTGCCAGCCCCAGGAGGCAGAGTCCAGGTGGCAGGGCTGGGGCGCTGTGTGCTGTTACTTTTATCTCTTGGGTTTCAGGAGTTTAAGTTTAGCCGCTCTCTGCATTTTGGAAAGGCACCAGGCCCAGTTTGTCCTTCACAGGGGAGTCCTACCTGGCACAGTGCTCCTCCTGGCTCCCATCCTGTGACGTCTCCAGTCTGCTGCTCTATCCTTCCTGGACTTTAGGCAAGTGTTCGGCTACTGTCATTGTGTGAGGGCCTCTCGCTGTAGCCCTTTTGTCCAGATCTACAGACATACGCACCCTGTCCCTCCCTCTCTCCACTCTCCTTCCCCGGAACACCCAGCACTTCCTCTGCCCCAGGACAGGTTTGAAGGGGACGTGCTCTCTAAACCCCAAGGGGGGGGGGTCACAAATATGTTTCTAATTAGCTTTGTAAGTGAAAGTAGTGGAAGAGTTTGGCCTCCCTGCCCATCAGTTGAGCAGTGCTCAGCTCCTTCAAATGGCTTTTCTGATTCAACCCTTTGTCCCTGCTGCACAGTGTGTGGTGAGAGGCGTTGTCTGTGTTCATAAAAGGGAGAACCAGCCCCTTGTCCCTGCTCAGGAACTTCAGCAGCTCCCCACAATTGGTAGAGAATATGAAGAACATGCACATATGCTAGAGCAGTAATAAATGAGAGGCAGAGTTGCCTGGTGGATAGCTCAGTGGACTGAGTGTCAAGGGACGGGGTTCTAGTCCCACCTTAGCTACTGAGCTGTGCGTGAATTTTGGCAAGTCTCTGTGTCTCACACACACTCCATCCCCAGCACTCCCCTCCCCTGCTTCAGCGCAGCTCCCTCCAGTGTCATGAGGCTGGGGAGGCTGGGGCCTCGGGGCTGTGCACCGCCCACCCTCCCCATGCTCCGGGGTCAGGGAGGCTGTGGCTGCCTGTCCTTTCCATACTCTGGAGAGTCTGGGGCCGCATGCCACTCACACGGGGGGTCTGGGGGCCTGCCCCTTCGGTGTGGGGGGCTTGGCTGCCGTGGGGCCTCCGGCGGAAGGGGCAGGGTTAACCCACTGCCCATGTGTACAGCACCCAACACACCTGGGCCCCAGTCTCAGCTGGGGCCCCTAAATCACTATTGTAAGACAAATAATCATAGCCAGTAACTCTGATAAACTTTTACTTAAAACCCTTCCAGCCACTCACTCCATCCACAGCACAATAACTGTTAAAAGTGGGTAACCTGAGCTGCCACAACTGGGTATTACACAGAGTTCATTTTATAACCACAACAAGGTCATTCCCTTGTGTAATGTACACGTAACCCAGCAAACTTTGGTTACAGGAGAGTGAGAGGGTTCAGTCTGGTCTGACAGCAGAACTCCCACCAGTGGATAACAACACACGAGATAAATATGCACATTTGGACAGGAATGGATGCTCCTATCCTGAGTTGCCCCAGTTTGGAATAAAGACACCACAATGGAGTAAAGCTGCCCCAAATTGAAACAATTGTTAGGTTCATAAGGGGACTCCTCACAAATCTAGACACAATCTTATCATTACATCCATACAGCAAACACTTTACAAACAGAACCAACAAAATTAGCATAAACATACAGATTTCTTCAGTACCAAATGGTTCATAGGCCACAAATCCTGCATTTAAAACTTACACTGCTGATTTGGCATTAATGTCACCACACCACCATGAGCTGAAGCAGCAGCAAGCGCCCAGTTCTTCAAATAGGCTGGTATCTGTCTCATTGTGGTTATCTTCTCACTGCAATCAGTAAAAGCAGACCTGTGAGTATCAACACTTAGGGCAGAAATCTTCACCTCCCGTCTGGTGTGGCTGTCGCTCTCTGGGTCCGGCTGAACTAACTGAAGACTTTGGTACCTTTTTTCTTTATATTGGGAGTGGAATTGGCCCCCCACCCTTGGAGATGCCCCTACTAAGCATACTGCAGGGGTTCATAAACTTTTTCCTTTGTTCACCTGTGTTACCTGCACACTCTAGGACACCCCACCCGTACCCAATTCCTAGTGCTCAGGGGGACTCTTCTGTGGGTTTGTGGGGTCTTTTAGCAGTGAAAAAGCCTTACACAGTAATATCCTCACCCTCTATTTATTAACAATTACGGAGCAGAATACGCATACACATGCTAAGCATACAATGCTATGCTCACCAATCCTGATCAGGCAGGCGGACTTTCCCAGTTGGCCAGGCAAGGTCAGTCTTGTCTGGAATCTGGTTGCTGCCCATCACAGTCATGCAGAGGATTTGTAGCAGCTCTGATCTTGGGGTGTGTCTTACAGGCGAGTTCTTTCTTCTTCTTCCAGGTCTTTTCTTATTCTTATTCTGTTCCTTCTGCTGTTCCTTCTTGGACCCCAGGTTACATAGTGAAACTTGAGTCCTGCTTAGCTGTACCTTAACTAATCATTTTACTAAAATATTACAAACTAATTCTTTGACCAGTCTTAACATACTGTGAAACAATTCTTTAACCAATCATACCCCACCACCTTAGTTGATTTAAATCTTGCAAAATTAGTTATGCAACAGACAGAAACAATCAAAGAACTAGACAGAAACCAGACAGATAAACAACAGAGAAGTGGGGACAATAAAGGCAAAACAATAACGAAGTAGAGGTTTCACACCCACAACTATTGATAAGTGATTCCTTGCCAGACAGGAGGCCATCAGGCAAAGTTTTCTTTAAACATCTTAAGAGATTCCTTGCTTATCTGGTGATGGTGGGCACTATTAGGACAGGATCTCCTTCTTAACAGCCCGATATTACATTGTTTTGATGTAATTTAGATGGATTGTGAGGATGGGACTTTCTGCTTCTTGGCTCATGGCTGCTGCTCTCCTAATGTGGCTGCAGGAAAAGTCCCCAGACCTTACACTTGCTAGTCCCCGAGTAGCTGGAAGCAGTGAACTGTTTAAAAGGAACAGACACTGAAGCACGGGGGTTGGGATGGGTACATATAATTTCCACCATAGGCCCTTTAACCTCAGTTCTTGTCTGTGGCTCTTGGGCATTTCCCATGAGTCTGTTGGACCAAAGCCTTGTGAGTCACACTCCTGCTGGGAGAAGACACAGTAGCCTGTGCTCTTCTGGGCAAGAGTCCCATGGGGAAGGCTCCGGACATCCGTCCTTTCTCTGTTTCTCCTGGGAGGTTGTTTTTCTCTCTAGGCTGGTCTGTGTGAAATTTCCCAACTCCCTGAGGGCCTCTCTGCATACACACTGACACTGCTATAGTGAAATCAGTTTGAATTCAGACCTGGTTAAGGTACAAGACTCTTGTTTCGGATTAAGATAATTTTATTTCAGTTTATCTTGTCAATACTAAAAAAGTCCAAGTGTGATCTGGTGTGCGAGGCATGACTTTAACCCAGCATTTCCTTCAGACTGCTGTCCTGGGCAACACAGTATGGTGAGGAGGTGAGCAGCCCTCAGTGGTGAAAAAACAGGTTAAGGGCTATTGACAAAAGCTGGACATGCACAAGTCCAAGAGTCCAGATCTAATGCATCCAAGGGTGCTGAGGTAGTTGGCTGATGTGATTGCAGAGCCATTGGTTATTATATTTGAAAACACATGGTGATTGGGGAAGGTACCGGACAATTGGAAAAAGGCAAATATAGTGCCCATCTTTAAAAAAGGGAAGAAAGAGAACCCAGGGAACTACAGACTAGTCAAACTCACTTCAGTCCCTGGCAAAATCATGGAGCAGGTCCTCAAGGAATCCATTTTGAAGCACTTGGAGGGGAGGAAGGTGATCAGGAACAGTCAACATGGATTCACCGAGGACATATCATAGAATCACAGAATATCAGGGTTGGAAGGGACCTCAAGAGGTCATTTAGTCCAACCCACTCCTCAAAGTAGGACCAATCCCCAACTAAATCACCCCAGCCAGGGCTTTGTCAAGCCTGACCTTAAAAACCTCTAAGGAAGGAGATTCCACCACCTCCCTAGGTAACCCATTTCAGTGCTTCACCATGCTCCTAGTGAAAAAGTTTTTCCTAATATCCAATCTAAACCTCCCCCACTGCAACTTGAGACCATTACCATTATCAACTAGTACCACTGAGAACAGCCTAGCTCCATCCTCTTTGGAACCAAGAATGCTAGAACCTCACTGCTAGCACATACGGGATAGTCTTCTTGTATCAGAGCCCCTAGCCCAAAGTAGATCTAATGCTTAGACCTAGGTATCAGTTATTTCAGCTCTGCAGCATATAACTAAACTCTTAATTAAGTCTAAATTAGCTCTGTTACACACTGGCAAGAGAACAAGGGCCCCCAAGCTACAACTGCCCCCACCCTCTCTTAACTCATTGGGCTTTGGAATCGATGTCCCTTGTCTAGGAAATGCTGTTTAGTTAAGGGTGAGTCCCTCAGTCAAAAAATGCCAAGTACAGTTCTGCTGTCTTTGATTCACTCAACCAGAATAACAACCCTTTATTACTCCTGCCCCAATAACAAAGAGACTGGGGATCCCACAACAGCCAAAGTGACCATTTGGGCAAGCATCATGCTAGGCAGGGTGGGTGTGCCCATGCAAATGAGATCAGTTTAACTAAACTGGAGCAAATTTGTGCAAAGAAAAGCCCTGATGTTAATATTAATTTTACTGTGTATCAAATATGAATCTGGCCAGATTAACTGACCAACCACACTCATGGACTCACACTCAATTATTAGTTTAACAGGAAATGGCTTTTGATAATGGTGTAATAAAACTTTTGGCTCATTACTGGGCACTGTCAGATTACCACAAGTTCATTTATTTTTCTGTAGATTTGGGCTTTGCTCCTGTCATCTCTGTGGTGGGACATCAGGATGGAGGGATCCGAGTGGTGTGTCGATCAGCCGGATGGTTCCCACAGCCCGAGGTGGTGTGGAGAGATCTCCAGGGGCAGCTCTTGCCATCAGCCTCTGAAGAAATATCCCCAGAGGTCAATGGCCTGTTTCAAACAGAGATTGCCATTGTTCTAACAGAAGAGTCCAACCAGAAAGTGTCCTGCTTTGTCAGGAACCCCCGACTCAACCAGGAGAGAGAGTCAGTGATTTACATAGCAGGTCAGTGCCCATCCGTGCCACACATGGATAGACCGAGATGCTGCAGACATGAGTGGAGATTATTTATCATTGTGTCTCCTATTTATTGGCCTGAACCTTCAAGGTGCTGAGCACATCTTGGAAAGTCCTGAACAACCTCAGTTCTCTTTGGCTATGTCTACATTGAAATTAGACACCTGCTGGTGCCCTGTGCCAGTTGACTCAGGCTAACGGGCTAGGGCTAAGGGGCTGTTAAATGACAGTGTAGACATTCAGGCTTGGGCTAGACACCGGGTTCTAGGACCCTGTGAGGTGGGAGGTTCCCAGAGCTCAGGCTTCAGTATGAGTCTGAAGGTCTACACTGCAATTAAACAGCCCCTTTGCCCAAGCCTCCTGAGCCAGAGCCAATTGGCATGGGCCAGCTGTGGGTGCTAATTGCAGTGTAGACGTACCCTTTGACTCCAGCAGGAGCTGAGGGTGTTTAGCACCTTAAAGGCTGGGGCACCATTGGCCAGATTTTCATAACAGCTCAGTACCCAGCAATCATCCTTCTTCTCAGTGTGGGACGGGGAGGGAATTCTCCTTTGTTTTTGTGCTGTACTGAGAACTGTGTTGCAAGCTGTCACTTTAGGAGTTGGGGGTTTCCAGGTCCTGTTAGCAGGCCAGAAGGCTCTGTAGCAAAGCATGTGAGCAGAATCAGGGCTTGTCTACAGGAACAGTTAGTTTGTGGCAAACTGGGGTGTAAATCTGCCTCACACTAGCCTGCCACACACTAACTTCCATGTGGACCCTGCTACATGCACTAACGACTCCATAGTGAACTTTGATCTGCCCCACTTTGAAACAAGAACAGATCAAGGTCCACCAGGGAACTTTTAGTGCAGTGCAGCAGGGTGCACAGAGCCAGTTAGGGCACAGCAGGCTAGTGCAAGGTGGATTTACACCCCAGTCTGCCGTGCACTATCTGTGCCTATAGATGAGCTGACATAAGCAAGGTGGGGTGAGTTGTGCCCCCTGCCTTAGGGAGCAGCCCCTGTTGTTTGGTTGTTGTGGTAATAGAACCTTGTTGTTGCTATGGCAACTGAGTTAGATTACTAGGGGATAGCCCAACCAGTTTTGGCTGGTTTTTGGTTAGTTCAGTGTATGGCAATAAATGGCTGCTCCAAGGTTTACAGCTCTCTGTGTCTCCAGTGATTTCTTCCTAAAACTGTTGTCCCCAAGGATACAACAATGTGGTGATGAGAATGGAATATCTGTGCTGCCCCAGCAACAGAAGGAAGTAGAAGTCAAGGTACAAAAAAAACCCTTTTTGCTGCTGGAAGGGGGTGAGAACTGGCTTGTTTGCACTGACTGTGCAACCTGAAACTAAAACCATGGCTACACTTACGGGGCCACTGGAACCTTCTGAGGAGACTATAGAGCAATGGCACGTATATACTGAGTTTTTTGTTATTGCAAATCACATTACAGAAAAGAAGGTGCTAATGTTCTTAAGTGTTGTAGGGGCTAAAACCTACTCCCTGCTACACAGCTTACTACACCCTGTTAAGCCAGTGATTAAATCTTACAGTGACATTGTGGAAATCCTGGGGTCCCATTTTTCTCCAAAACCACTGGTAATTGCTGAAAGATATAGGTTCCACAAAAGAGACCAAAAAGAAGACGAAACAGTTGTACAATTTGTAGCAACTTTGAAAAAGCTAGCAGAACACTGTGAATATAAGGAGATATTAAAAGATGCCCTATGTGACAGGTTAGTGTGTGGCCTGCACAGTGAACCTATACAGAAGCGCCTATTGACAGAGGCTCAGCTTGCCTTACAGAAGGCTGTTGATGTTGTGGTCTCCATGGAACTGGCAACAAAGGAGGTGCAATACATTTGTGCATCCCCTTGGGTGCATAAGGTGTCACAAGAACCAACCCACAAAACTGCGGAGTCAGGAATGTTACCGCTGTGGTAAGCCAAGTCACCATGAATCAGAATGCTGGTGTAAGGACCTGGTGTGTTGACACTGTGGCAAAAAGGGACACATTCACTGAGTGTGCCTGTAAACAAAAGAAAAAGAGGCCTGCGATCTGGCCGACCAAAAAGGGAAATCTGCATACCCTAGAGCAGACCCAGGATGACCAAGGAGACACCTCATCACAAGAAGAAGAGCCACTCCACATTTTGTCTTTGGCAGTGGGCTTATATGAATACTGGGTAACCCCACTGTTGGATGGCAAACCTATACTCATGGAGCTGGACACCGGTGCAGCCGTCTCGCTGGTCTCCGAGACTGTGTATAAAGAAAAGCTACAGCATCTTCCGCTTAAGGCAACAAAAATTGTTCTGAAGATGTATACGGGAGAAGCTGTGCCCATGTTGGGCACTACTGATGTTAAGGTGGAGCTCAATGGACAGGCTGCTAAATTGCCACTTAATGGGTAGGTCTTGGCTTAGGAAGATCCAGCTGAACTGGCCAGAAGTGCACTGAATGACTAAAGAAGACAACGATCTGACCCCTATACTAAGGAAACATGCTGCTGTTTTTGGAGAGGATCTGGGAAGTATGAAGGGAATCACTGTGACATTGAACATTAAACCTGACAGTCAACCAAAATATCTGAAAGCCAGAACTGTGCCATATGCCATCAGGCCAAAAGTTGAAGCGGACCTAGAGCACCTGGTCAAAAATGGAGTCCTAATACCAGTTACCCATAGCTCATGAGCAACTCCTATCCTTCCAATAGTGAAGAAGGCTCCCTCTGGATTTGTGGTGATTTTAAAGTCACTGTCAACCCAGTGTTGTGTGTGTTAGGGGGCTTATTCCTTCACCCTCTCACTTCCCTGGTCTTTCTCGCATGAACAGAGAGCAACAATACCCGAAGTCCAAAGGCGCAAACAATTTGATGTTTATTGGGGTGAACTTCCAGCAAGCATGATTCCAGTTTCCTTCCTTAGTGTCCCCCTTCCCAGCTCTGACACCACAGAGCCTTGCCTGTGTCCCTGTTCCTGTTCCCATCCCCTGTTCCCATTTTCCCCTTTTAGCAAGACATGATTTTAATTCCCCCATCCCCAGTTCCTGTTCCCATTTACCCCCACCCCCTTCCTGATTGACTGCAGACTATATAGCAAAACCTGAGTTTTGCTTAGCTATACCTTAACCAATCATTTTACTGAAATTTAACTAACCAATCCTAACATATTGTAACATGGTCATTTAACCAATTATATCCCACTGCCTTCATTGGTTTACACCCAACAAAATTAATTATACAGCAGACAGAAACAATTACAGAACCAGACAGAGACCATACAAATAAACTTACAAAACACTACAGAAGTGAGGATTTTACAACTACATCTATACAGACATAAGGGTTTTCCAGCTGTGTCTACTGATAAGTGAGTTCTTGCCAGACAGGATGCTATCTTCTAGGCTCTTCTGTTTCTCTGGAGGTGATAGGAATACAATACAATAGCACCTTATTTCAATGTGACTAGTTTGGAATGTGAGGATGTGACCATACACTTCCCAGCTTATGGCTGCCTAACTACATCTTAGCTGAAGGGCTTAGCCTGTCACAGTAAGAGAAGGCCATTACAGACAGTGATTTTGATTCTTTCTTTTATACCTCTATAACTAGCTAGGTGATAAGAATACACCTAAATTCTTAAAGTATAGGCCTTTGCAGACAGGCCTGAATATCTATATCCTAACTGTGTGCAGAGCAATACCCGCAACAATGACCTCTTCGCAGGCCTGGCTGGGGTACAAAAGTTTAGTATGATTGATCTGAGTCAAGCATATTTACAGATGCACGTCAATGAAAAGTCCCAAGAGCTGTTGACTATTGTGACACATAAGGGGCTTTATCGATACTGTCACCTACCCTTCGGAATAATGTCTGCTCTCTCCCTGTTCCAGAGGGCTATGGACCAGATCTTGTGTGGTTTGCCAGGAGTCCAGTGCTAGCTGGACAACATCTTGTCCACTGGAAGGAATGAGGAGGATCACCTAAAGAATTTAGAGGCTACCCTACAAAGACTGGAAGAGTATGGCCTACGAGTTTGCAAAGAATTATTCAAGCCCTCTGTTGAATATTTGGGACACATCATTGATGCTACGGGTCTTCGTAAGGCCCCTGTAAAAAAGTTAACGCTATTGTGGAGGCTCCCCCTCCTCAAAATGTTAGAATCATAAAATATCAGGGTTGGAAGGGACCTCAGGAGGTCATCTAGTCCAACCCCCTGCTCAAAGCAGGACCAATTCCCAACTAAATCATCCCAGCCAGGGCTTTGCAAAGCCTGACCTTAAAAACCTCTAAGGAAGGGAATTCCACCACTTCCCTAGGTAACCCATTCCAGTAATTCACCATTCTCTGAGTGAAAAAGTTTTTCCTAATATCCAACCTAAACCTCCCCCACTGCAACTTGAGACCATTACTCCTTGTTCTGCCATCAGGTACCACTGAGAACAGTCTAGATCCATACTCTTTGGAACCCCCCTTCAGGTAGTTGAAAGCAGCTATCAAATCCCCCCTCATTCTTCTCTTCTGCAGACTAAACAATCCCAGTTCCCTCAGCATCTCCTCATAAGTCATGTGCTCCAACCCCCTAATCATTTTTGTTGCCCTATGCCAGACTCTTTCCAATTTTTCCACATCCTTCTTGTAGTGTGGGGCCCAAAACTGGACACAGTACTCCAGATGAGGCCTCACCAATGTTGAATAGAGGGGAATGATCATGTTCCTCGATCTGCTGGCAATGCCCCTACTTATAGAGCCCAAAATGCCGTTAGCCTTCTTGGCAACAAGGGCACACTGTTGACTCATATCCAGCTTCTCATCCACTGTAACCCCTAGGTCCTTTTCTGCAGAACTGCTTCCTAGCCATTCAGTCCCTAGTCTGTAACAGTGAATGGGATTCTTCCGTCTTAAGTGCAGGACTCTGCACTTTTCCTTGTTGAACCTCATCAGGTTTCTTTTGGCCCAGTACTCTAATATGTCTAGGTCCCTCTGTATCCTATCCCTACCCTCCAGCGTATCTACCACTCCTCCCAGTTTAGTGTCATCTGCAAACTTGCTGAGAGTGCAGTCCACGCCATCCTTCAGATCATTAATGAAGATATTGAACAAAACCGGTCGCAGGACCAATCCTTGGGGTACTCCACTTGGAACCGGCTGCTGACTAGACATGGAGCCGTTGATCACTACCCGTTGAGCCCGACAATCTAGCCAGCTTTCTATCCACCTTATAGTCCAATCATCCAGCCCATACTTCTTTAACTTGCTGGCAAGAATACTATGCGAGACCGTATCAAAAGCTTTGCTAAAGTCAAGGAATAACACATCCACTGCTTTCCCCTCATACACAGACCCAATTATCTCCTCATAGAAGGCAATTAGGTTAGTCAGGCATGACTTGTCCTTGGTGAATCCATGCTGACTGTTTCTGATCACTTTCCTCTCCTCTAAGTGGTTCAGAATTGATTCCTTGAGGACCTGCTCCATGATTTTTCCAGGGACTGAGGTGAGGCTGACTGGCCTGTAGTTCTCTGGATCCTCCTTCTTCCCTTTTTAAAAGATGGGCACTACAGTAGCCTTTTTCCAGTCATCTGGGACTTCCCGTGTTCGCCATGAGTTTTCAAAGATAATGGCCAATGACTCTGCAATCACATCTTCCAACTCCTTTAGCACCCTCAGATGTAGCGCATCTGGCCCCATGGACTTGTGCTTATCCAGTTTTTCTAAATAGTCTTGAACCATTTCTTTCTCCGCAGAGGGCTGGTCACCTTCTCCCCACACTGTGTTGCCCAGTGCAGCAGTCTGGGAGCTGACCTTGTTTTTGCCTCTGTCTTCACAAACATCATTGAGTACATTAGCTTTTTCCACATCCTCTGTCACTAGGTTGCCTCCCTCATTCAGTAAGGGGCCCACACTTTCCTTGACTTTCTTCTTGTTGCTAACATACCTGAAGAAACTCTTCTTGTTACTCTTAACATCTCTAGCTAGCTGCAACTCCAAGTGTGATTTGGCCTTCCTGATTTCGCTCCTGCATGCCTGAGCAATATTTTTATACTCCTTTCTGGTCATTTGTCCAATCTTCCACTTCTTGTAAGCTTCTTTTTTGCATTTAAGATCAGTAAGGATTTCACTGTTAAGCCAAGCTGGTCACCTGCCACATTTACTATTATTTCTACACATCGGGATGGTTTTTTCCTGCAACCTCAATAAGGATTCTTTAAAATACAGCCAGCTCTTCTGGACTCCTTTCCCCGTCATGTTATTTTCCCAGGGGATCCTGCCTATCAGCTCCCTGAGGGAGTCAAAGTCTGCTTTTCTGAAATCCAGGGTCCGTATTCTGCTGCTCTCCTTTTTTCCTTGTGTCAGGATCCTGAACTCGACCATGTCATTGTCACTGCCTCCCAGGTTCCCATCCACTTTTGCTTCCCCTACTAACTCTTCTCTGTTTGAGAGCAGCAGGTCAAGAAGAGCTCTGCCCCAGGTGGTACCTCCAGCACTTGGCCAGCTTCGCACGTTTCTAGGATTATTGAACTATTATGGAAAGTTCATCTTACAGTTAGCCACTCTGCTAAAACCACTTCATGAACTCCTTGGGCAGAACAAGGCCTGGAAGTGGACTGAAGCCTGTGATGTTGCATTTAACAAAGCTAAGAATGCATTGCTAAATTCTGAAGTTCTGACGCACTTTGATCCATCCTTACCCATACAGTTCGCCTGTGATGCATCCCCTTATGGTGTGGGAGCAGTTGTGTCACACATTTTGTCTTTGGGAGAAGAGAGACCTATTGCTTTTGCTTCACGCACTCTAAGCAAAGCAGAAACTAACTGCCCAAATTGAACGTGAGGCATTGGGAATCATTTTCAGAATTCGGAAGTTTCCTCAGTACCTGTTCAGATGGAAGTTTACTCCTCTCACAGACCATCGACCTCTGACTTCAATTTTTGGACCCCACACAGGCATTCCCCCATTAGCTGCCAGTCATATGCAAAGTTGGGCATGGTTGCTTTCCGCACACACATATGAAATCAAATATCGGAAATCCACTCTGCATGGCAATGCAGATGGTCTCTCAAGACTGCCTTTGCCAGTCAAACATCAAGATATTGCCCAGAAGGAAATATTTTACTTTGAACGGGTAGAGAATACACCCATCACTGCTCCTCAGGTAAAGAAGGCAACTTGAGTTGACCCAGTATTGTCCCAAGTTATGGACCTGGTGATGCATGGAACATCCCGATGAACCTCTCCAGTCTCACCCGACTTTGTTACCTACATGTCCAGGAGGACAGAGTTATCGATCCAATCTGGTTGTTTGTTGTGGAGGAGACGTGTCATTATCCCACCACCGAGATCACAGATGTTAGAACAGCTACATTCCAGTCACTGTGGAATAATGCGCATGAAGAACATTGCACAAAGCTATTTTTGGTGGCCTGGATTGAACAGTGCTATTGAAGAGAAGGCAAGAGCTTGTATTTCATGTCAGGGTGTGAGGAATGCACCCCAGTGGGCACCCCTACACCCATGGGACTAGCCTGAAAACCCATGGAAACTTATTCACATTGACATCGCTGGCCCACTTGAAGGAAGCATGTTCTTGGTGGTGGTAGATGCCCATTCTAAATGGCCAGAAGTCTCTGTAATTCAGTCCACTACTGCAGAGAGTATTATCCAAAAACTACGTGGACTCTTTAGTCGTTTCGGTCTGCCAGAACAACTTGTGAGTGACAACGTGTTAGCCAAATGGGCTCGTTTCCCCCTGGAGCTTAGCCAATCACCCAAAGGAGGCACGGAAGACAAGAAGACGGATACCAGATCCTTTATTGTCAGTCAGCTGAGCGGGTGCTCCCCTCGACTCATGCCAGAGGGAGAGACACATCTTACAAGCACAGAACAGGTCCTTTTATACCCAGTAACAAAACTTAGCATGCTTAAATTCTGCTAGCCTATGCATTGTCTAAATTCCTTTCTAGGGGTAATCAGGATGCATCGGTTCGACTCCCCTTCCTCTAAATTCCTTTCTAGAGGTCAGGATGCATCTGTCCGACTCACTTCCCCTCCCCTAGATATCCTGTATACGTGTATGCGAAAAGCAGCTACGTGCATGGGGAGCAGCTGGGATGATAAGCAAATGGTTAAGCTAAGCAAATATTTGACCTTTGGTCCAACAGGATTCTCCCCCCTTAAAAGCATTTTGAGAGCCCTATGGCCCCCAATCTTCAGTTTTCACCGGCTGGTATAGCGCCGTCATTTGTTGGTATACAACTTGATTAGCCATTCGTCGGATTAATGCAACTAAACAGGGAGCAAAGCAAGCTAGGGTTAATAGGGTTGTAATAAAGAGTACAAAGAAAAGGAAGCCTTCTCGGAGCCATCCCAATTGCGGTAACCAGGACGTAAGCCAGTCCATATTCCACCCTCCCCACGTTTGAACTGGGACATGGGCTAACTTTCTCGTTTCCTTTGTCAGCTGTCTCACCACTTTTCCATTATCATCAATTTGTAAACAGCAATTAGACTCATTCAACTTCCCACAGATGACTCCTTCTTCTGCTAGTAAATAATCAAGGACTATATGGTGCTGATAGATCGCACTTCTCATTTGGGTGGACTGATCGGCCAAAAGATCGAGAGCCATGGCTGTTTGGTTGGTTAATATTTCCAAGACAGCCTGTAGTCTAATTATCCGATTTAGGTTATAAATGGGTTCCCTGGCCCCTGATATTAATTCATTTGGATTCCAAGTGGCCGGTCCATAATGTTGTATAATTCTTTCAGGGGGCCATTCTTGAGCCCCCCATGTTTGGGAGCTTCCAGCGGCCAATGTGGAGTCCATGGACCGCCTCTCCCTAATTAAATCATCATATACTTTAATTCCCAACTTATTTCCCTGTATTTGGGGTAATAGAAAGAACAAGGGCCTTATATATCCAACGTAGCATACTCCTGACCAAATTGGAGGCAATCTTCGATAAGCATATTGCCCACAAATCCAGAAATGGCCTTCCAGGGCCCAAGTTCCCTTTGCAAAGGGGCCATCCCAGGTTTCGGAGCCCAACGGTTGTTCATAATATAAGTAATTACCTGGCCCTAGAGGACCCCCCATAATTGCGGACGGTGAACTGTCAGAATCGCAGTAATCACATTTCCATGCCCCAGCTCCTGCCTTCCAAACACAATTACAGCCCTGTTCCGGCCTATCGGTACTAGACCAAAACTCTCTAAAGAGGGTATGAGTTCCATTAAGGTGTTGCCATACCCATCGGTAGATCTGTGTCGGGTGGTCCCCGAACAACTGTACGCGAGGCAGTGGGGTAAACCCTGGAGACAGAGTCCATTCACATTTACTTTCTCCTACCTGCACTCCCTCCCGTCTCGTCCGATTAAGGCAAAAAATACCCATTCCAGAAGAATAGAGTAGCCAGGGACTACCCTCCTCAGTCCAAACTTTTGTCCCATTATGGACTATACTTAAATTACTAACCCACCATTTGGGGTGCCCAGGGCCACTCATTCAAATCCTCTGGACCTCCACACACCCAACAGTTACTGAGATTAAAGGAATTTGCTACTTTCTCTCCCAGTTGTAAAAACCTATTTTCCCAACCATAATAGTGATGGGAGTACATAAGCAGGAATATCAACAACAGTTTCATCATCTCTTTTTAAACAGTCCCTTTAGTCCATCCAGCTGCTGATATTCCCAAGTGGAGTCTTCACCTGTGCCACCCCGGGCTTCCGGAGCCAGGGCGGACAGAGGGCTGGTGTCTTCCTCCGTTGACTCGATCTCCAGGTTAGGGTTCAGGAACCGTTTTACCCGCGTGTGGTGCGTCCACTTGTCGCTCCCGAGAATTTTAACTGCAGCTTGGCTAATGAGCAAAACAGTGTGTGGGCCGTCCCACCTTGGTGTAAGGGGGTCGCGCTTCCACTTCTTGACAAGGACTTGGTCACCGATCCGGAACAGATGCATGGGCTGGTCCAAGGGAAGGGCCTGAAAAGGCGCCACGTATCGATGCAACTGTAACAGAACAGATTGCAGCCCGGAAACCTGTTTCCATAGAGAGTCATTTCCCATCTCCCAGTTTACATCCTCCCGGAACCCCGGGATAAGTATTCGGGGAGGAAACCCAAAGGGTACGTCTACACTACGGGACTATTCCGAATTTGCATAAACCGGTTTTGTAAAACAGATTTTATAAAATCGAGTGCGCGCGGCCACACTAAGCACATTAATTCGGTGGTGTGCATCCGCGGTCCGAGGCTAGCGTCGATTTCTGGAGCGTTGCACCGTGGGTAGCTATTCCCTAGCTATCCCATAGTTCCCGCAGCCTCCCCCGCCCCTTGCAATTTCCGGGTTGAGATCCCAGTGCCTGATGGGGCAAAAATCATTGTCGCGGGTGGTTCTGGGTAAATGTCGTCAGTCACTCCTTCCTCCGGGAAAGCAACGGCAGATAAGCATTTCGCGGCTTTTTTCCCTGGATTGCCCTGGCAGATGCCATAGCATGGCAATCATGGAGCCTGTTTTGCCTTTTGTGACTGTCACCGTATGTGTGCTAGATGCCGCTGACAGAGGCGATTCAGCAGCGCTACACAGTAGCATGCTTTTGCTTTTGCATGACAGCAGAGATGGTTACCAACCATACTGTACCATCTACCAATCCATAAATTGGTAAAAAGATGATCATGGTTACCAGTCCTTTTGCACTGTGCCATTTGTTGCTGTCATAAGTGCCCCTGGCTGCTCTTAGCCAGGGGCGCAAAAGCCAAAATTGGGAATGACTCCCTGAGTCAATCTCTCCTTTATGGTATCAAAAAACAGAATCAGTCCTGCCTAGAATATGGGCAAGTGTACTAGAGAACCACTGTATCATAGAACCAGAGAGCACAGCTGCTCTGTGTCAGATCCTGCATAAATTATGAGCTGTATGCTATTCACAGGGGGTGCTCCTGCAACAACCCCACCTGTTGATTCCGTTCTTCCCACAGCCTTCCTGGGCTACCATAGCAGTGTCCCCCCACTTGTGTGATGAAGTAATAAAGAATGCAGGAATAAGACACAGTGACTTGTTAGTGATAAATGAGTGGAAGGCAGCCTCCAGCTGCTATGATAGTCCAGACAGGACATTAAGGAGTGTGGAGGAGAGGAGCCCAGCATCCCTCTGCTAGTCCAGGGGCAACTGAATCTTTTCTTTACACATGAAGGGTGGGGGCTGATGAAGCTCAGCCCCCTGTTGCTATGATGAAGACGGTTATCAACCATACTGCACCATCTACCATGAAAAATTAGGTGCACATGACATTGGGGGACCTGACAGATGCTAGTCGGCATGGTTACCAGTCCTTTTGCACTGCACCACGTGCCCAAAATCTCATGATGATGAGGACGGATACCAGTCATATTGCACCATCAGCCACCCATAGCAGGGGAGGTGGGAGCAAGGATGTTGGTGTTGACTGCTGCAGCATTGCGTCCATCTGCAGCATTCAGTAAAGATAGGGTGACATGTTAAATAGTCACGAGAGGATTTTTTCCCTTTTACTTCTGGGGTGGGTGGGGGGGGTGTACATTGCCGAGCTATGCCCTGAACCACCATGGACACTGTTTGTTTGACCCTAGAGGCACTTGGAGCTCAGCCAAGAATGCAAATGCTTTTCGGAGACTGCAGGAACTGTGGGATAGCTTGAGTCCTCCAGTCCATGAGCATCCATTTGATTCTTTGGCTTTCCGTTACGCTTGTCACGCTGCAGTGCGCTGAGTCCCTGCTATGGCATCTGTCTAGAGAATTTTTAAAAATGATTCTGAATTTCATCTTCTATAACGGAGCGCTGATAGAACGGATTTGCCTGCCCTTACTGCGATCACATCCGCATGGTCCATGCTGGAGCTCTTTTTTTATTTTGATTTCGGACTGCATCGCCACCCATGCTGATCGGAGCTCCACGCTGGGCAAACAGGAAATATTCAAAAGTTCACGGGGCTTTTCCTGTCTACCTGACCACTGCATCCGAGTTCAGATTGCGGTCCAGAGCGGTCAGTGGTGCACTGTGGGATAGCTCCCGGAGGCCAATACCGTCGATTTGTGGCCACACTAACCCTAATCCGATATGGCAATTCCGATACTAGCGCTATTCCTCTCGTTAGGGAGGAGTACAGAAACCGGTTTAAAGAGCCCTTTATATCGATATAAAGGGCCTCTTGGTGTGGACGGGTGCAGCATTAAATCGGTTTTATGCTCCTAAAACCGGTTTAAACGCGTAGTGTAGACCAGGCCAAAGACCAGTTCAAAGGGTGAAAGTTTAAGACCCTTACGCGAGGCCCTTCGAATGCAAGTAAGGGCAAGTGGTAGAGCATCAAGCCACTTTAACTAGATTCTGTACATATTTTAGTAGGAGTATCCTTGAGAGTTCTATTCATCCTTTCTACCTGACCCGAACTTTGCGGTCTCCAGGGTGTATGCAATTTCCATTGTATACCGAGGGCCTGGGACACCTGTTGGACCACTTTTGAGGTAAAGTGGCTTCCCTGATCAGACTCGATTACCTCGGGGAGATGGAAACGAGGAAGTATTTCGTGTAACAGGGCCTTGGTGACAGCCCGGGCCTGACAATGCCGGGTGGAGTAACACTCTATCCATCCAGTAAGCTGGTCAACAAATACGAGTAGGTATTTATAGCCCCTGCAAGGGGGCATTTCGGCAAAGTCAACTTGCCACCTTTGAAAAGGGAAAATGGCCCATGGTCAGCTTCCCATTGGGGCAGGAGGGCCACACCCCTTTTGGTTTGTTCGTTGACAAAAGGAATAATTATTAACAATTCTCTGAGCTTCCATGTGCATACCCAGCCCCTTAAGGGATCGGGTGGCCAAATCAACCATTGCTCCCGACCCCAGATGTCCCTCTTTATGTAAGAGCCGGAGGATTTCCTGGAGCACTGGTCTGGGGACAAAAATCTCTCCCCCAGGCAATCTCCACCATCCAGAGGAAACCTGCCGGGCCCCTGCAGCCTGCGCGTAGCATACTTCCTCAGTTGTGTATTGGGGAGGAGGGGTTTTAACTTTGGCATCTTGAACCGCGAGAAGCCATGAGGCCCCTTCTCGGGCGGCCTCCTTCACAGCCTGATCAGCCAGTTGATTATACCTATGCTGTTCGGCCTCAGGGGCCATTCCGTGGGCACGCACATGTATCACGGTGACCTGGAGAGGAAGCATCAGGGCCTTGAGCAGTGTTTTAATGAGGCTCCCATGTGCAATCCTTTGACCTGAGGCTGTAATGAATCCTCTCTCTCTCTCTCTCCACAGGGTCCCGTGAGCATGTACCACCATGTAGGCATAACAACTGTCAGTATATAGGTTAAGAGTTTTCCCGGTTCCCAACCGGAGAGCCTCAATAAGAGCCACTAACTCCGCTGCTTGAGCGGACAGATTGGGGCTGAGTTTAAATTTGTGTACCCCTTTATCCTTAATCACTACTGCCGCTCCAGTAAACCACTTGCCATCTACCACATAACTAGACCCGTCAACATATCCTTCAACATCGGGATTGGGCCAGGGTAAGTTTGAGAGGTCAGGGCGGGGTTTGGTTTCCTGTTGCAAAACTTCAATACAGTCATGAATGGGGCTGGTCTCATGGGAACCCCGAGGATCAGGCTGTAGGGTAGCTGGGTTGAGGGAACTAACTGTCTTAAAGGTTAGATTGGGGGCTAGCAAGAGCCCCACTTCATATCTAGTATGTCGACTGGGATTTAGATGCTTTTCCCCAGCACCTGTTCCCAGTATTTGAGGCACCCCGTGGGGGACCACAACTTCAGTATCTCCACCCAGGGTTAACTTTTCAGCTTCCTGAACAAGGAGGGCGGTTGCTGCAACGGCCCGTAAACAGGCAGGCCACCCTTTGGCGACAGGGTCCAACACCTTTGAATAGTATCCAATGGGCCGCCAGGTCGGTCCTGACCTTTGGCACAGGACTCCAGCTGCCACCCCTCCTCTCTCATGAACGTACAGGGTTAATGGCCTCCAGGGATTTGGGAGGACTAGAGCAGGAGGCTGAACCAAGGCTCTTTTGAGCTCTTGAAATGCTTTTTCCATTTCTTTGGTCCATATCCAATGGAGCAGACCTTCCTTAGTTAGGGATTTATACAATGGTCTGGCTTTTCCCCCGTAGTCAGGGATCCAAAGTCAACAAAAGCCAGTCAGTCCCAGAAAGGCCCTTAATTCTCGGGGGTTCCGGGGCTGAGGGCTATCAAGTATAACCTGGATTCTTTCTTTACCCAAGCTGCGACTCCCCTGGTAGAGGTGATATCCAAGGAAAGTGACCTGCTGCTTAACCAATTGAGCTTTTTCCTTTGAAACTTTATACCCTTGTGCCCCAAGGTAATTAAGGAGCTCTTTATAGTTTGCTCCTTACAGGCTGCCTCTGTCTCAGTACTTAAGAGCAGATCATCACAATACTGGACTATGTTTCATGCAGGTTGGCTAGCCAGGAATGGGGCGAGGTCCCTTTTTAGCTGGCTGCCAAAAATCTCGGGTGCACAGGTAAGTCCTTGTGGGACAACGGTCCAAAGATATTGGGCCTTGTAGTGGGTATCTGGATCCTCCCATTCAAAGGCAAACAGCTTTTGAGACTCTGAATCAAGGGGAATGGAGAAGAAGGCATCTTTTAAATCTATAACCGAGAACCAACTGTGGTTCTTAGGAACTTGGCCTAGGATAGTATGAGGATTCGGGACAATTGGGTAGGGTGCTTCTATTAACTTGTTAATTTGTCTCAGGTCCTGGACCAATCGATACTGTCCATTAGGCTTAGGCACTCCCATTATCGGAGTATTGTATGGGGATGTGCCTTCCCTGAGCCATCCGTACTGCATAAACTTTTGCATCAGTGGTTTCAACCCGATCCGAGTGGTTAACTTAAGGGGGTATTGTCGAATTCGGACCGGGCTGCTTCCCTCCTTAAGGGAAATATGCACTGGTGTAGCATTCCGAGCTCGGGCGACGCCTCCCTCCTCTGCCCAGACCTCAAGGTTAACCCTCAGCAGCTGGCTTCCATCACTCCCCTTGCATTCCGGGGAGAGATTTCTAGCACTTATAAGGGCCATCTGGTAATTAGAGTTTTGCTGTTTAGGAAGCCTAACTTCCATGTTCCCCTTGTCAAACGAGATTTCCGCCTGCAATTTAGTAAGCATGTCTCGTCCAAGCAGTGCTATGGGGCAGGAGGGGCTGTAAACAAACTTATGGGAGATCTGACGATCCCTGACTTTTACTAGGAGAGGAAGACTTTTTTCTAACGCTGTATTTTGTCCCTCAATTCCTTGGACTATGGCACGTCCCCGAGCTCTACCTCGGGGAGCCTTATTAAGGGGAAGCAAGCTAAGGGTGGCCTCAGTATCAATCAGGGCTTCAGTGGGGCGGCCCTCCACTTTAATTTTTACCGTGGGATCCAGGCTGGCGGCTTGTGCCGCCAGGAGGGGCCGCTGGGTCCCCCGGCCCCCCTATGGAGAAGATCCCTGCCCCGATAGTCCCGTACTGCTGTAGAGGATGGGGAGGGGTGGGGTTCTAGCTTTATGTTCCTTTCCCATGGCCTGTCGCTGGGGGCATTCATTTTTCCAGTGTCCCTCTTCCTTACAGATAGTGCATTGGTTCCGACTCAGGCGAGGGCCCCGTCCCTTCCCCGGTGGCCCTGGCCGTCCCTTAACTTTGCCCCCCCCCTTCTTCATTTCCTTCCCTCAGGGCCATGGCTAAAACACGAGCCCCTTTCTTCCGTTCCTCATCGTCCCTTCGATCATAAACCTTCATGGCAATTTCCAAAAGTTCCTCTATGCCTGATGCCCCCTCCAACTTTTGCAACTTTTTCCTAATATTCTCATAGGACTGCCCAATAAAGAGGGGGATTAGTACCCGTTTCCCATTGGTGTCCTCAGGATCTGTATATCTTTTACAAGTATTACAAAGCCGCTCGTAAAAAGCGGCTGGATTTTCATTCTTTTCCTGTCTTATATTATATAGCTTGGCCCAATTTGGGGTTTTTCTAATACAGCGTTTCATCCCCTGTACTATGGCTGTGGCATATTGGCTATGATGAGCCTGGCCTTCGGCATTATGCGCCCAGTCAGGAGGGCTCTCGGGCAACCACGCAGCCACCTCGCCCGGGTTTACTCCTGTTTCAACTAGCCACTCGCGGGCCCTTGAGAGGACTAAACGCCTTTCTTCCGCGGTTAATAGGGTATTAAGAGCTACCCTCATGTCGCCCCAAGTAGGGTTATGGGCCGTAATTAAGGTTTCAAACACTGCTGTTAGTGGGGCGGGATCTTCCGAAAACAGGGGGTTCTGTTGTTTCCAATTATATAAATCACTAGTAGTAAAGGGGACATATATCATAGTGAGCTCACCACCGGGGGCTACAGTCTCCCTTAAGGGCATTTGGAGTATCGAGTTACCCTTGCCTGAGGGGCTCCTAAAAAGGGTGAACTTTGTATCCCCAGGATTATAGTTAGATGTCATGTTCCACTGCGTTCCGGAGTCCTGAGATGTCGAGGGGCCAGTTTTGCTCCTAGTGCGGTCAGACACCGGGGAGCTCTGAGAGGTCAGAGGGGGCTCCCGCTTGGAGGCGTCCTGGTCACTTGATTCATCCCTTAAATTTTCAGCTGAAGCATTATCCTCAGGGGGAGGGGGGCCGTCAATCGAGGCTGCCAGGACCGGGAGGCCAGGATACAAAGGGGGAGGAGGCATAGGATTAGGAGCAGAAGGAATCACAGCCAGCAGACAAGATTTCTTAACAGGGGGACCGGGCTTTTTAAACAGGGGCACGGGCCATTAGGGTTTTAATAGTTCATGATTTACACTTTTGCAACCATGGGGGAGGGTTGGCCATGAGGTCCTGCCAAATATCTATATAGGAATATTGGTCCCAATGTCCATCCCGGGTTACAATACTACGTACAGCTCGTACAATTTCTGGTTTGAGTGTCCCCCTTTCGGGCCATTCCACCCCGAATGTTGTCCATTCAAGAGTACAGAATTTTACAAGGTTGTCTTTACATAATACAATTCCATAATCAGCCTGGCGTCTAAATGCCTTCCAATTATCCAACATACATCCCAAGGGGGTTCCAGAAAAAGTGCTTTGAGAGGATCCCATTAGGCTTTGACCCACTATATCGAGGGAGGGGAAGAAGAGGAGGAGTATCATTCATTCAGGTATCCACTGGGTCACGAGGTTCGGCTGACCCCCCTTGCAATCAAGATATCCTGGTCATCGGGTTTCCCCTCGCAGGAGTCTTGGGGTGGCTGGAGTCAGCTTAAGTCCCAGACCTGGTCAGCGGCATTCACTACTCACACACACACAGGTTTCCTAATTGCTTGCTTGAGCGATTATAATTTTGGTCTCCAACAAAATATTAATAGGAAGAACAAAATTACTACTAGCAAGAACAGGAGCAATCCCTGGGGTTGTTCCAAGTCCCAGTAATTGTCCAAAACGGCCCACGAGCTAGTGGAGTTAGTCATTGGCCATTAACTGTTTCATTCCTTAACAAAGAACACAATGCATTTGATACAACAACAGGACATACACACAATATATCACAATATACCGTTCCGTGCACGTACCGCCTAGAGGGTTCCCATTGTCCAACCTACACTGCAGGGGCGTACCTGTAAGGTATTATATCTCAAACCCGACAGGTAAACGCACTTACCACCTGGAGTGGCCGCGTCCGGCAGTTGGATTCCCCTCTGATTTGACCGTCCTGCTTCCGTGTCCTTCGGAGTTCTCTGCAGAGAGGGCGCAGCCATCCCGGCTGATTGTGGCGACCCGGAGCCCGAGCAAACCAACAGCCCGAGGTGGCCACTCCCCAGAGTCATCCTCGGCCGCTGGTCAGCGCCCTCTACAGGGAGAGAAGTCCCGGCGGAGTCGCCATTTGTTAGCCAAACGGGCTCATTTCCCCCTGGAGCTTACCCAATCACCCCAAGGAGGCACGGAAGACAAGAAGACGGATACCAGATCCTTTATTGTCAGTCAGCTGAGCGGGTGCTCCCCTCAACTCATGCCAGAGGGAGAGGCACATCTTACAAGCACAGAACAGGTCCTTTTATACCCAGTAACAAACAACTTAGCGTGCTTAAATTCTGCTAGCCTATGCATTGTCTAAATGCCTTTCTAGGGGTAATCAGGATGCATCTGTCCGACTCACTCCCCCTCCCCTAGATATCCTGTATACGTGTATGCGGAAAGCAGCTACGTGCATGGGGAGCAGCTGGGATGATAAGCAAATGGTTAAGCTAAGCAAATATTTGACCTTTGGTCCAACAAACGGACCGCAATTCATCTCTCAGGAGTTTCAAAATTTTATGAAGGCAAATGTGATATATACCATCACTTCAGCACCATATCATCCATCCACCAATGGATTAGTTCAGTGGTCCTCAATGCGGTGCCCGTGGGCGCCATGGCATCTTAATGCTCCCACGTCCTGGCCCTCGGGAGAGCACCCGCCCGCATTTCGGCAGGGATGCCTCTCGCTGACGCCACTTGCCGTTGACAAGTGATGTCAGCGAGAGGCGTTGCCCCCGAATTTCGGCGGGGATGCCTCTCGATGATGACACTTGAGAGGCGTCGCCGCCGAAATACTGCCGAAATTCGGCGGGTGCTCCACTGCCACAGTGGTCCTTCGGCTGGCGCCTGCCAGCCAAAAAGGTTGGGGACCACTGGATTAGCTGAAAGATTTGTGCAGACAATGAAACAAGCTTTGAAATCGGTAGGGGGACAATTATCCATTCAAAAGCATCTGGACACCTTCTTACTATTCTCCAGAAACACATCTCATGCTACAACCAAGGCATCCCTGGCCTTTCTAATGATGGGACGACAGCTGCGCATTTGCTTTGATCTGCTGAAAACTTCTGAACCCCAACAAACTGTGCAACGTCAGCAGTAGGATCAAGTCATCAGGAATGCACCCAGAGAAAAAGACCAAACCTTTAGCCCGGGACAGCCAGTTTTGGCTTGGAATTATACCTCTGGAGCTAAATGGGTCCCTGCCACTGTCATCATCACTCAAACAGGGCTTTTTTCCTACACAGTCCAGACTGCAGAGGATCACACCTGGCAGCAACATGTTGATCAGCTGCTGCCAGGTCATACCAGTCCTCAGGACACATCTTCAGTTGAGTTGCCTGACCTCACCACTTCCGTCGAGACACCGAATCAAGAGTCACCTGTTCCTGACTTTTCTCCCTCCATTACTGCCGGCGGCAGAGATACCCCCCTGTCCAGAATGAACTGATACCACATCCTCACCCATTCACCCTATGAACCCTGAGCCCATTGTCAGGCCTGCGCCCAAGACACTTTCGAGTGCAACAACACCAGAAGTCTGCCATAATCCACGTAGAGACAGAAGGTCTCCTCATTGGCTGGATCTTTAGCTAGGGTGAACTCGCAGTTATGGGGCAAAATAATCCCCAGGGTTTAGCCAGGAATGGAGGCAGTCTACTCTCTTTCTCTAGTTTAGTGTTTGTTTTAGTTAGGGGCTGTTCTCATTAAGGGGGGAGGAATATGTTGTGTATTTGGTTGTGGTAATAGAACCTTGTTGTTGCTATGGCAGTGTGTGGCAATAAATGGCGCTCTTAAGGGTTACAGCTATCTGTGTCTCCAGTGATTTCTTCCTATAACTGTTGCCCCCAAGGATACAACAGCCTCCCTCTCCTGTTTTAAGGTTTCTTGTGTGTTAAGGTTCTGGATTCTAAGACATAAAGTTGTGTTACACTGCAACCTTCCAGCAGGAGTATTTATGTCTGTGTCTAACTGCTCTCTCTCTCTGTGTGACCACAATTCTCAGTGAGGGTGGGGGAGGGAATTCTCCTTTGTTCTCAGTGAGAGCTGCTGGGTGCTGAGTATTTATGAAAGTCTGGCTAATTAAGTCCTTTTTCCTAAACAGCAGAAGAGAGCCCTGGATATGGTCTGAGCATTGCTACATAGAATATATCTGAAAATACCTGCAATAAAAGGTTGAGGCCCAAAATTGGCTGAAACAAATTCTTACCTAGGAGCATCTTAATTTTTAGAATAAAAGGTTGTGATTTTATGTATTATCTACCAAATAACTTGGTTAATACTGAATGAATATTTCACTGTAATAGTAAGAAAGTTGTATCTGTAAAGCACTATTCACCTGAGGTGTCAGTGCTGCACTGATGGTTAGTCTATGATATGCCCAGTATTACCTAATTGTTATGTTCACAGCACACACACACACACACAGTTGAAACCACACACAAACACTCATCCCAAAAGGCTGCAATGTAGCACTGCTTTATTTCTGTAACCCTTCTGCCAGGCCGAAACAATAGCAGCAAGGGCCGGGTTCAATACATATGGGTCCCTTCCCTACAATGTAATGCAAAACCAGCTCGAGCCCCCACCCAGTGACCTGGGAAAATCTTACACACACCCCTGGGCGCCTCAAGGAGGCAATACTTCCCCTCTCGCAAGCACAGACTCTTGGTGAAGCAGAAAAGATTTAATTACATGAGGTAAACAACAAGCATTAAATTGGGAAAATACCTCAGCTAGAGTTCATAGATCAAACCGTGAGCAAAGACCCACCCAAGGAAATTGGGCCGTGTCCTTCTCTCTGGTCTCTTGAGTCCAGCAACCCCCCAAATCACCCACAGTCCCAAAAGTCCCACAATCCAAAAGTCTCTGTCCCGGGTCAGGCAGCCCCAGAGTTCGAGAGTCTACCTGCAGAGGTCCCCCTCCCCAGCCTCAGTAGAAAGGGGCCCCAAACCACGTAAGGTGCCAACTGCCCTGCCTCTTCATGGGGTTCTGCTTCCACTAGTCGTCCCCGCAACTGCTCAGCTCCGCTCACTCCGTGGGCTGCTCCACCCATCACACAGCTGCTCCGCTCTACCAGCTGCTCTGGTCCACCAGCTGTCCTGTGAGCCGCTCCAGCCGTCCTCAGAAACCGCTCGCTCCACTCTGCCAGCTGCTCTGCTTCACAGTATAGCTTCAGGCTCCCCCACTGGTTAGCATAGTACTCAGTGCTCTTAGCTCAGCGATTCCAGCTCTTAGTGATTTCAGCTCACAGTAGGGGAGCCCAGTGCCAGTGCACTACTGGTCCAAAGTGAGTTCAGCTCAGTAACCTGTATCTAGATTCTTAAGGGAATCAAAAATTAACTCTGACATTCCACAGTGGAGAGAGGCATAGGCAAAACTGGGGCCTCTGGCTCACACAAGGAGCCTACACCACCAAGTACAGATACCTGTCCCCAGCCTCTCTCAATTCACTGGGTTTTGGAACCCATGTCCCTTGTATAGCAAGTGCTAATTAGTTGATAATGAAACCCTTTATCATAAGACAGTTTTGTAGTTCCTCATTTACTTAATCAGGGTGACAACATTTTATTTCTCCTGCCCTAACAACAAAGAAATTGGGGATCCCACAGCTGTGAAAATAACCATCCCAGACTGCTGTGTGTTATGCTAAGTGGGGTGGGTGTGCTAATGCAAATACCTGGCATTCTTTCCACACTCCCCACAATTTACCATCAGATGTCAGGGTAGAGCTCATCCTGACTCTGCTTACATTTCTAAGAACCCAGAACTCTAACATGCCACAGCCAAATACAGAGAGAGACAAAGCAGGCTGCTCCCTAAGGCAGCGGGGCCGAACCAAACCCACCCTGCTCTAGGCTGGCTCTTTGCAGACTGAACACAGAGGACCCAGATACATGCTCCAAAAAGAGCCCTTTAGCCTGCAAGCAGGACCAGGAATCCCCTCAGGATTTCAAGTGTCAGCTTGTAATTTTTACACAGTTTTCAATATACACCACTAACCGCTTAGCAAAGGGCCCTCTAGTCAGCCATTTCCCCAAGGCCCAGGGAAGAGGACTCTGGAGGAATTTTTACTCTGAATCTATAGGCTCAAGTTTTGTTTTTATTAAAATCCTCCATTAACATATTTTGGGCCAGACTCTCCCGTGAAGCTGAACCCCAATCTGCAGCCTTGGGATCACTTAGAGCAACCTAGGGACTTCTTGAGCTTATGCCAGTGGGGGATAGGTGTAGCATAATGGAGCTGCACCCTACCTCCTCCCTATCCCTAACACACCCCCTCCCATTAATTAACCATGTTCAGTATCCAGGCTAAAGCTTGGGCTTCCATTGGTTTAATAGTAAAGCACAAAGCAGCCACATCTCCCTGTGTATTTCCCTGTGAGAGTCTTGTAAATAGTCACCACTGTCAGTGTCCTGCCTTCATTCTGCACATGTTTGCTCCCTAGTCAATGGCACTTTCTCTTGCAGAGCTGTTTTTCCCACGAGGCAATCCCTGGACGGTGGCTCTGGGGGTGATCCTGCCTCTCCTGGCTGTTCTCATGGCCCTGGCCAATTACTGCTTCTGGAGGCAGCACAGAGTGAAAGGTGATGTAATGAGAGGGGGTGAGGGGAACATGGTGAGAGACAGACAGATTTAAAAACCAAACCAAAAGTAAAGAGACAGGGATTAAGGGGCTTTGATTCAGTGTTCGGAGCAGTTTCAGGCAGTGGGAGCTGGGCTGAGGGTGAAGAGGGAGCTGAAGAAATTATGATCATGTTTGAACCAAGAATTGTCAAGTGGTTTCAGCCCTTCAGACTCACACATGCAATTGGGATCCTGGAGTGAGATCTGAACTGTTCCCTGAGGATCTGCATGGCTCAGTTTGAAACACCCATATGGGGCTCAGTGAGCTGGGCTGAGAGCACCAACATACGGAACTTGGCTGCTTGGAAGAAAAACAGAACGCAAAGTGGAAAAGAGGGGTTTGTTAGGGCCCAACTCTGGCCCCCCGTCTGTGCTTCTGAGTAGGAGCTGTGGATGGGCAAAGCAGCGGCTGTGCAAATGGAAAGGTTAGAACTTATCTACACTAAGGGTACGTCTAGACTACCCGATGTATCGGCGAGTAGCGATCGATTTCTCGGGGATCGATATATCGCGTCTCATCTAGACGCGATATATCGATCCCCGAAAGTGCTCCCGTCGACTCCGGAACTCCACCAGCATGAATGGCGGTAGCTGTTACTTCAGGACACAGGAGCCACGGACGTCGATCCCATGCCGTGAGGACAAGAGGTAAACCGATCTAAGATACTTCGACTTCGGCTACGCTATTCACATAGCTGAAGTTGAGTATCTTAGATCGATCCCCCCCGCTAGTGTAGACCAGCCCTCAGGCAGAGCAAATCTGAGTGTGCAAACCCCCAAGGCAGCTGTGAAAGTCCCACCCAGAAAGTTTTCTCACCAGAAGGGCTGTGAAAATTATGTAGAAATGTACCAGTGTTGGAAGAATTAGGAAGAGGAAATGTCTGTTACAATGATTTCCCAGTGGGGATGGAAGCGGGTAATTGAGAGAAGCAGAAAGGAGCTTTGTACTTGCAAAAGCTGGAACTGGATGCTGCACCTTTAGAACCATCACCTTCAGCACCCGGTGTGAACTGGTTTAGTTAGTAGCAGGGACGGCTCCAGGCACTAGCACGCCAAGTGCATGCCTGGGGCGGCAAGCCATGAGGGATGCTCTGCCGGTCACCACGAGGGCGGCAGGCAGGTTACCTTCGGCGGCATGCCTGCAGAGGGTCCGCTGGTCCCGCGGGCCTCCCGCAGGCAAGCCGCCGAAGGCAGCCTGCCTGCCGTGCTTGGGGCAGCAAAATACCTAGAGCCACCCCTGGTTAGTGGCTTTAGTTAACAGATACATTATGTGGGTTGAGTACACATTTAGGTGACAGGGATACACTTCTTTGAGTTATATGTAAAAGTCATGTATATGCCCAGAGAGAGAGAGAGAATTCTGCTGGGCTCATTTTGAAGCATTAAACACTCAGAACAATTAACTGTCATTGCCTTGTTCCTGGGGCCTTTCAGAAAATTCTCTGCACTAGCTGCCCTGGTGAGCTGTGGCTAGGATGCTGTAATAACACAAACACACTAAGGATTTGCACAGCTGGTCTGAGATGCTGCTCACACTCAGGGCCGGCTCTAGGTTTTTTGCTGCCCCAAGCAAAAAAAAATGTTGGCTGCCCCCTGTCTCAGCTCTGGGCTCCCCCTCGCACTCCCCTGCTGCCCCAGCCCTGGGCTTTCCCTACCACACACACCCGGCCGCTCCAGGCCTGGGCTCCCCTTCTTCCCCCCGACCAGTGCCCCCCACACACACCTCCTGCTGCCCCAGCCCTGGGCTCTCCCCCCCACACCTGCACCCTCCTTCCGCTGCAGCCCTGGGTCACTGGTAACTCGCTCCCAGGGCAGGTCATCCAGCAGGAATTTTGGATGTGCACAAAACAGATAGGATTGGTTCCCATATGGTTACAGAGCTGCAGTAAAGTGGAACAATTTTCAGATTGTATGATTGGAGGATATCTGGATGCATATTATAAGGCTGTCCTCCATAAATGAAGAAAAGTTGAGGTGCCTTTATTATTCTTTTGTTCCACTCTTTCTTTCTATGGGGAATTTGCCAATGCAATATCACTGTCTTTCCTTTAAACAAACAAACAAAAAAGCCAATGGCTATTGAAAATAGCAATTCCAGCCCTAATTACCACTGGGAAGCATTTCTTGCTCAATTTTATCCTACTTTTTCTACAGCAAGTTACAGTGGATCAGTATATTTGATTTGGGAGAAATGAAGTAACAGCTACCCAAACTGAGCTTGAGTGCTCCTGAATTTTGAGGTGTTCAAATCTGGAAGGCAGGTGCTGGGGGCAGGGGGCAGGGCCTGTGGCTCCGTGGGGGAGCACGGCAGCATGTATGCAGCAGCATGTCTGGCACTGCATGGAGCCAGACATGCTGGTCTGAGTAGCATGGTAAGGGGGCGGGGGGGTTGGAGAAGGGGTAGCAGGTTCCAGGGGGGGCAGTCAAGGGACAGGGATCAGGGGGGGTTGGATGGGGCGGAGGTTCAGGGGAGCAGTCAGGGGACAGGCAGTGGTTGGATAGGTAGGCATGGGAGTCCCAGGGGTTTGTCAAGGGACAGGTAGGGGTGGGGTCCTGGGGAAAGTTGGGGTGGTGTCAGGAGGGGCAGTTGGGGACAAGGAGAAGGAGGCTTAGATAGGGGGTGGGGTCCTGGGGGGCAGTTAGGGGCAGGGGTCCCAGGAGGGGGTGATCAGGGGACAGGGAGCGGGGGGGTGGATTGGTTGGGGTTTCTGTCGAAGGGACTGTATGGTGGCAGGGTGAGGCTACCCTCCCTCCCCATGTCCTGTTTTTTGAATGTTAAAATATGGTATCCCTACCATCCACAGTGCAACTCTCCACTCACAGCACGCTGCCGCATGAGGTCCCCCTCCTTCCTTTCCAGTTGGTAGTGGCCAATGGAATGCTGGGAAATATAGTTCTTTCCCTGCTCCAGGGCTGGCTCTATAGGCAGGGAGCTAACCAAGGAACTATGGCTCCCAGAGCCCCCTGTTGGTTCTCAGCTCCCATACTGGATCCCTGTGGGTTGCCGCCCCTGCAAATGGGCTGCCCCATGCAGGTGCTTGCTTTGCTCCTGCCTAGAGCCGCCCCTGCTCACACTGGGCACAAGATGATCTCGCTCAGGCTGTTCTCAGCAGTGACTGACAGACATGACGCTACCTCCATTTCCAGCAGCGTTGGTACCCCAGGGCTGACACATCAAGGGGACGAGCTCCGAGTAGGAAAGAGCTGATCTTAGAGGTGATGCCTGTAGGGGCCCATCCACACACCCCTCCTTGGCTCATGCTGACCTGAGCACCCAGCTAAAGAAAGGTCTCTCCACCCTGTTCTTAGCTGGGACCCTCCCCATCTACCCAGGCCCAGGGGGAGCTGTTCCCATGTATCACTAGGACCAGGGGACAGGCACCTGCCACAGGGTCAGGATTTGGCCTTGAATGTAGCCAATCAGACCCTGTCCCTTTCCCAGACCAGGTCAGTGCCCCTTTCCCATCGCTCACTTCCATCCTCCATCCCCACAGTCAGGAGCTGCGGGGGGGGGGGGGGCCGGGGGAGAAGCTGGGGCTGTTCAGGGGATGGGCCAGAGGGGAGCAGACAAGAAACTGGACAGACCAAAAAAAATAAAATAAAAAAATAAAAAAAAAGAGACCTTCTCCCCCTCAATAGCCAGATTAGACCGGATTGTGGCAGGGCCCAGGCAGGGGGGATGCTGGCTACAGGGATGTTGAGACAGATCTGTCTGTGTGTCCTGTTTGTCAGTCTGTCTGCCTCACTTTCACAGTTACAGCACAATTATGTTAATAGCAGGAACTACGCCTTAAACATGATGGTGAAATCTCACCTCTCACCCTTTTCTCCCTCTAGAAACTCTGCGATCGGATAAGGAGACCGAGAAAGGTCAGTGTTTGGGACCATCACATTAGTTGGCAGTAGAGTTATCCCCATAAACACAACAGGATGAAATCTGGCCAGCCATAATTAATCATTGGATCAATATGAACAATTTACTGAGGGTCCTGGGTGGTGGATGAAGCCCCCCTTTGGGGAAGCTAGCCCCAGCTCTGCCTCTTTCACCCATGCCCTCCTTCTGCAGCCAGATCCCTGAGACCCCCTGTCCCTCCCCCACACCTGGAGGAGCCCCAAGCATCCCCTCCCTCAGATGGAGGATCCCAGGCCTTCTGAAGCCCCGAGCCCTCCCCTCCCACGAGCCCGGAGCTGCCCTGGGTCAGCTGCAGCTGTGCTGTACTTCCCCTTCCCAGATTCCAAGCTGCCTGTGGAAAACCATCTCTCAGGTCCGGAAGACGCTTTTGCTATGCCCCACGCAGGTTCCAGGGTGGCCGAGGAGGCGGAATGTGCTACTCATCTTCCTGGGTTCCTCAGTAATCTCCAGTCCAGGGAAATTACTGATTAACCCAGGAAGCTGAATAGCACATACCACCTCCTCAGCCACCCGGAACCTGCATGGGGCCTAATAAATGAAAAACTTCCCCCCCAAACCCCACAAACAGAGGTCTGGTGGCTGCAGCAGTGGCAGGGGAGGCTGAGCCTCTCCTAGCCTATGATACCTACCGCCCATGCCAAGGGTCATGGCGGATTCTCCAGCACTGGCAGTTTTTAATCAAGATTGCGTGTTTTTCTAAATGATCTGCTGTAGGAATTATTGTGGGGAAACCCACTGGCTTGTGTTATGTAGGGGTCAGACTAGGTGATCACAATGGTCCCTTCTGTCCTTGGAATCTGTGAATTGATGAATCACCTCTTGCCCTTTTCTCTCTCTAGAGACCCTGCTGTCTGAATGGGAGGGAGAGAAAGGTCAGTATCTGTTATATTAGGTCTATCCTCATAAATACGACAGGGGGAAGTCTCACCTCTCCCGCTTTTCTCCCTCTAGAGGCTCTGCAATCTGAGATGGAGAGACAGAAAGGTCAGTGTCTGGGATCAGTGGGATCCGACTGATTTTAAATGTAACCTTAGTTCTGTATTTCCTAAGTTTATAACACTTGGTTTGGGGATAATTACAAGCTCCCTGTAATGTGCTTTACCCTTAAATTACAAGTATGTCCTCTCCACCTTAACCCTCACTAATCATAGAATTGTAGGACGGGAAGGAACCTTGAGAGGTCAATTAGGCCAGTCTCCTGCACTCATGGCAGGACTAAGTATTATCTAGACCAGAGGTGGGCAAACTTTTTGGCCTGAGGGCCACATTGGGGTGTGAAACTGTATGGAGGGCTGGGTAGGGAAGGCTGTGCCTCCCCAAACAGCCTGGCCCCCACACCCTAACCATCCCCTCCCACTTTCCACCCCCTGACCCATCCAACCCCCCCTGCTCCTTGTCTCCTTACCACCCCCTCCCAGGACCCTGTGCCCCAACCCCGATGCCACCCCTATCCAATCCCCCCTGCTCCCTGTCCCCTGACTGTCCCCCAGCCCCTATCCATCCCCCAGCTCCCAAACAGGCCCCCTGGGACTCCCCACCCTATCCAACCCCCCTGTTCCCCAACCTCTGACCACCCCATCCCAGAACCTCCACCTCATCCAACTGCTTCCTGTCCCCTGACTGCTCCCGGGACCCCCTACCCAACCCCCCCCCCTTACCATGCCGCTCAGAGCTGCAGAAGCTCACAGCCCCGCTGCCCATGCCATGGCATGGCTGCAGGGGTGGGGGACAGCAGGGGAGGGGCCAGGGGCTAGCATCCCTGGCTGGGAGCTCAAGGGTTGGGCAGGATGGTCCCACAGACTGGATGTGACCCACAGGCTATAGTTTGCCCACCTCTGATCTAGACCATCTCTGGAAGGTGTTCCTCTAACCTGCTCTCATGATGGAGATTCCACAACCTCCCTCAGCTTTTATCTCAGAATCACATTATGGTCCCAATCTACAAAGAGCCTTAGGCACTGTGACAAAGTTCCTCCTCTACCTTGGTGGCTCCTGCATTTATTAGCAGATTTGCTCACCTCAGTGATCTTCCCCACAGTCTGGGTCAACTTCTCCTGTGTCTGATCAGGAGTTGGGAGGCTTGTAGGGGTCCCTGTGGATTGCAGCTGTCTATAGTGCCTCCTGTAACAGCTGCATGACAGCTACAACTCCCTGGGCTACTTCCCCATGGCCACCTCCTCCAAACACCTTCTTTATGCTCACCACAGAACCTTCCTCCTGGTGTCTGATAACACTTGTACTCCTTAGTCCTCCAACAGCACACCCACACTCTAGTTCCATCCCACCTGACGGGGGTGAGCTTCTTTTTAAATGCAGGTGCCCTGATTAGCCTGCCTTGATTAGCTGCAGGTGTTCTAATCAGCCTGTCTGCCTTAATTGGTTCTAGCAGGTTCCTGATTACTCTACTGCAGCCCCTGCTCTGGTCACTCAGGAAACAGAAACCTCTGTCTCCAGTGGCCAGAAGACCTCCCTTCTGCTACTCTGCTGTAGAGGGTAGGAGGGAGGGGGCTGCTGCTACTGCTCCGGCTGCTCCCCTGGCTGGGCTAGACACCACCACCCACCCCCTTTCTCTGCTATCTGCTTGCTGGCTGGCTAGTAGATTTCCCCCCACCACCTCAATTGCTGCTGTTACTCCACCCACAGCCCCTTGGGGGGGGCTGCTGGCCTGCTCCCCGGAGGAGGGGAGTGAGGGACCCCAGCTCCAGCCCTTGTTGCTGAGGGCTCCACCACCACCATCTTCTGAGGGGGGTCCCTCCTGCCTGGCCACCAGACCACCGCCTGGAGCTGCTGGAGCTGCTGTGTTTGCTGCTGGGGAGCTGCTGGAGCCCCGAGGAGGGAGAGGAGGAGGAGAGAGCTGCCTGCTGCTGGAGGACCTCCTGGAGACTCTGCAGACCGCCGTGGAGGGGGCACTAAAGGACTGAGTATTTTTCAGACTGTGCTCTTGTGGTGGGGGTTTGGACTGTGTCTGTTGGGACGCCGGGGGTGTGGCGTGGAGCCTGCCCCCGGTCCATCCGTGTCCCCCTTCGCCCCCACCACCATCGTTGCCCCCTCCACCGCCCCCGCTGGCTGTTTTCCATCTACCTCGATCTCCTGCCTCTGGGACTGAGCTGCTCACCTGGCTTGCCGCGCCCACCTCCGCCATTTGGGCCTGCAACAGCAGCAGCCACCATTGACTTTTTTGCACAAGTGCCCGTGGGCGCACCCCCCACCCCCACCCCCTTGTCCTGGCCCCCTTTCCTTTGCCACATTTGTCTGCCCCACCCATTTCCTCTGTGGCCCTGACTGTCCTGCCCCAGCCCTGCGGCTAGCCCCGTGGTCCCTCTGCCCCGTTCCTAGCTCAACTTCCCCAGCCCTGTGATCCCCAGCCCTGCTTGGCCCCTCCCCTCGTGCGCCCATGCCCTCCCATGCACTTGTGCCCTTCCCCCATTTGAGTTTGCCCCTGTTCACTGCACCCCCCTATGCTGTTAGCCCCCCTGATCCCCTAGTGCAACTAGAGGAGCCGGAATTCCCCTCTGGGTCGGTGGCCTGCCACCCTCCCGCCCCTGGGTCCTTGCTTGTTCCCCTCGGTCCTTTAGCCTTCCCTTTCTGGCACCCTCCTCCCCTGCCTGCAGCCTAGCGGGGAGGGGCGGTCGCCTCCTTTCCCTCCCCTCCCCTCGCTGTTTGTCCCCCTCCCCGCTCTCGTTATGGCGGGGGACACGGCGGGGGAGACCCCTCGCGATGCTCCCACCGCCCCTCCTCCGGAAACCCCCATGTCCGTTCCCCGAGCCTCTACCTCGACCGCCGCTGCCGGTCTACCTGCCACTGCCCCCGCTGGGGCACCGGCACCGGCATGTATCGGGGAGACATCCGCTGCTGCCACGTCCTTCGCCCCTTCCGATTCGGAGGGGGCCCCCCCAGCCGGTCGGAAAGGTCGGGGTGGGAAGAAGGGTAAGGGCCCAGCTATAAAGACCAGGCCCTCCATGGCGGGGACTACCCCCGCTGCCGTGGTCCCGCTACTGGCCGCGGCATCCCTCCCCGCTGTTCCCTCTACCAGCTCCGCAGGTGTCCCTCCCCCGGCCCCCAGGGCATATGCCCAGGTGGCGGCGGCCCCCCCGCCTGCCGCTACTCCTCCGCCTGCCGCTTCCACTACCATCTTTAGCGGCCGGGGCCCCTTCCCCACCTTGACTAGGAAGCACGGCGTCCGTTGCCTCCTGGTGCCCGCCTCGCCCCACGTGGAGACCTACGTGCGGGCGTTGGCGAGGGTGGTGGGGCCCACGGCCATCGTGGCGGCCTCCAAAATGTACGGGAAGGTGGTCTTCTTCCTGGCGTCGGAGGCCGCCGCCCAGGAAGCGGTAGAGACGGGTCTGGCGGTGGGGGGCGTGTTTGTGCCCCTGGAGCCCTTGGAAGACCTGGGGGTCCGCTTGGTCCTGACCTCCGTCCCTCCCTTCCTGCCCAATGCCGCCCTGCTGCCCGCCCTTTCTGCCCTGGGGCGCCCTATCTCTGTCATCAGCCCTCTCCCGTTGGGCTGCAAGGACCCCGCCCTCCGTCACGTCCTCTCGTTCCGCCGGCAGGTGCAGCTTCAACTGCCGCCGGCGGCGCGTGACGGAGAGGCGCTCGAGGGGTCCTTTGTGGTCCCCTACCAGGGAGCCCGCTACCGGGTGCATTTTTCAACGGGGGAGGCCCGGTGCTACCTCTGCCGGGCGATGGGGCACGTCCGGAGGGACTGCCCCTTGGCCCGGCACGGAGGGGCGTCCGGGACCCCCGAGCCCCGGTATGGCGCCGGCCCCGTCACCGCCGGTGCCCCTAGCTGCCCAGCAACTGACGCTGCCCCTCCTCCTTCTCAGTCCACCGCTGTGGAAGAGGGTGCGGCGGAGATAACGCCGGGCGTGGGAGAGGGCCCGCCCCAGGGAGTCTCCTCCCTCATTCCTGTTGCCCCTCCGTTGCCTCCCCGAGTCCCTAAGCCGCTGCCCTTGCCCCCAGACCTGACCCCTGTTAGCCAGCCCCCGGATGATGCCATGGAGGGCTGGTCTCAGTGCAGGGAAGCGGGCAAGCGGAAGGCTCCGGTCCCATTACATCTTTCGGATTCGGAGGCCCCCCGGAAGAGCAGGAAGGGGGTCTCTGATGACGAGCCTTCCGCCTTGCCCCCCGACGATGCCCGTTTTGTGGTGCCAGCTGGGCGCGACGTGGCAGCACCGGACGGTGACGCTGCCCCTCCTCCAGGGTCCCTTCCTGAGGAAGCCCCCGAGGGAGCCCCCCTTGCCCGCTTGCCATCCGCAGCCTCCGCGAGGGCTGAGGTGGGCGCCGCTTCGGGTGTTGGCGGGGAGGGCCCCGGGGTGGCGGACGGCGATCTTCCCTCCATCTATGAGGAGATCGAGGCCCTGGGTCTGACCCCAGTTACGCAGGGGGCGGATGACCCTTTGCTAGCGGGCCTCGATCTGAGCAACCTCACCTCGGTCCCCCTGTCCCCGGGTTCCCTACCCCTGACTGATGCTTCTGCTCCCACCTCCGAGGGTCCCCTGGGCTCTTCCATCAGCCTGGCTGCTGGTGGCACCTCACTGATGGCCGCCAAGCCCATTGAGATGACGGCCGATGCCCCGCTACCCGGACCCGATTCCCAGGGGGTGTACCTCTTGGGTGTGGGCCAACCGACCCCTGGCCCCACCCTTGTCCCCTCCACCTCCCGTGATGCCATTGCCGCCCCTGGGGATACTCCCCAGGGCACGGCCTTCGTTGTTTTTCCCTGCCCTGACCCATCAGGGGCTGCTGTTCTCCTTCCGCCGCCCCCTGTTGAACTGGGGAGCGGGGCGGGCCGCGTGGCGTCGGCCCATCTGGCGCCATGTCGAGGGTCTGCCCCCTGCCTGCCCGCCTCGGTGGGCCACGGGGCTGTGATGGGGGCCCCGCTGGGGGACGGTCATCGATCCGTTACCCCGCCCCCCCGTGCGCTGCGGGAGGAGCTGCGGGCGTTCCTTGAGGACGTCCGTGGCTCCCGTAACAAAGTCCAACTCGCGCTCCAGCGGTGGGGGGATTTCCATCTAATCCTCCGGGCCGCAAAGGCCCTCATAGGGGAGGGTAAGGGGACCGGGAAACAGGCCGCCGTGACCTACCGGCGGGTCTGCCTCTTCCGTGACTCTCTTCTCACCCACGGGTTTGGTCACGGATTGCTGCGCGGCCCGACGGAGGCCGTGGGCGTGTCTGCTGGCGAGGATCCCCCCCAGCACTCCTTATGACGCCGATCATCTTTGCCACTTTGAACGCCCGGGGCTGTAGGATGGGTCTCCGCAGGAGCCAGGTGCTCTCCTTCCTTCGGGACTGGGGGTACTCTGTGGTTTTCCTGCAGGAGACCCATACGGATCCGGCCGCTGAAGCTAGCTGGCGGCTGGAGTGGGGGGACAGGGTCTACTTTAGCCACCTCTCAGTTCGCTCGGCAGGAGTGGCGACCCTGTTCTCCCCCGACCTACGGCCCGAGGTGCTGGGGGTCGCCGAGGCTGTGCCGGGCCGCCTGCTGCACCTCCGGGTCCGCATGGAGGGGCTTGTGGTTAATCTCGTCAACGTCTACGCCCCGACATTGGGCCTGGAGAGGTTGCGTTTTTACCAGCAGGCATCCACCTTCCTCGGCTCCCTGGATCCTCATGAGTGCCTGGTCCTGGGCGGGGACTTTAACACCACCCTGGAGGAACGGGACCGCTCGGGGACCGAGCAGTGCCCGGCTGCCGCGGACGTCCTCCAGGAGATCGTCGAACGGCACTTCCTGATGGACGTCTGGCGCGACCACCACCCGGACGACGTCTCGACGTTCACCTTCGTCTGGGTGGAGGCCCATCGGTCAGCGCCACTCCTGGCTGGACCGCATTTACCTGTCACGTTTCCACCTTTCACGAGCCCACTCCTCCAGCGTTCGGCCGGCCCCCTTTTCGGATCACCACATTGCCACCGTGACGGCCTCTCTCTGCGCGGAGAGGCCGGGGCCGGCCTATTGGCACTTTAATAATAGTTTGCTGGAGGACGTGGGCTTCGTAGCGTCCTTCCGGGAGTTCTGGCTGGCCTGGCGAGGGCAGAGGCGTGCCTTTCCCTCGGTGCGGCGATGGTGGGACCTGGGGAAGGTGCGCGCCCGGCTCTTCTGCCGCGACTACACCCGGGGCGCCAGCCGACGGAGGGATGCGGCGATAGAGCAGTTGGAACGGGAGGTTTTGGAGCTGGAGAGGCATCTGACCGCCAGCCCCGAGGATCCATCCCTCTGCGGAGCGTGCCAGGAGAAGCGGGAGGAGCTCCGGGCCCTCGAGGATCATCGAGCCCGGGGTGCCTTTGTTCGATCCCGCATCCGCCTCCTTCGGGAGATGGATCGCGGCTCCCGCTTCTTCTACGCCCTGGAGAAAAGGAGGGGGGCCAAAGCACACCTGCCTCCTGGCGGAGGACGGCACCCTCACGGATCCGGCGGAGATCTGCGGGAGGGCCAGGGCCTTCTACGCGGCTCTTTTCTCCCCGGATCCGACCGATCCTAACGCTTGCAAAGTGCTCTGGGACGGACTCCCGACGGTCAGCACGGGCGACCGGGACCGGCTAGAGCTGCCTCTCACTCTGGCCGAGTTCTCGGAAGCCCTCCGTCGCATGCCCACCAATAAATCTCCGGGCATGGACGGGCTGACCGTGGAGTTCTACCGCGTGTTCTGGGACGTCCTCGGCCCAGACCTAGTCACCGTCTGGGCCGAGTCTTTGCGAGCGGGTCCTCCTCTTCGTGCAGGCGAGCCGTGCTCGCCTTATTGCCGAAGAGGGGGGACCTCCGCGATTTACGGAATTGGCGTCCCATCTCGCTCCTCAGCACGGACTACAAAATCGTTGCGAAGTCCATTTTGATTCGGCTAGGGTCCGTGCTGGCGGACGTGGTCCACCCGGACCAGACCTACACCGTCCCGGGCCGCACGATCTTTGATAACTTGTATCTGGTCTGGGACCTTCTGGAAATAGGGTGTAGGGATGGTCTGTCGTTCGCCCTCCTGTCCCTGGATCAGGAGAAGGCGTTCGACAGGGTGGATCACGGGTATCTCCTGGGCACTCTGCAAGCGTTCGGCTTCGGACCCCAGTTTGTGGGTTTTCTCCAGGTGCTGTACGCTTCTGCGGAGTGTCTGGTCAGGCTCAACTGGACCCTGACCGAGCCGGTCAGCTTCGGGCGAGGAGTACGGCAGGGGTGTCCCCTCTTGGGTCAGCTGTATGCTCTGGCGATCGAGCCCTTCCTCTGTCTCCTCCGTCGGAGGCTGACGGGGTTGGTGCTCCGGGAGCCGGAGCTGCGACTGGTCCTGTCGGCGTACGCCGACGATGTGCTCCTCGTGGTCCAGGACCCGGGCGACTTGGCGCGGGTGGAGGCTTGCCAGGCCATTTATTCGGCGGCCTCCTCCGCCCGGGTCAACTGGGTCAAGAGCTCTGGCCTGGTGGTCGGGGACGGGTGGCAGGCGAGCTCCCTCCCACCCGCGCTTCAGGCCATCCGGTGGAGCGCGGGTCCGCTGCTCTATCTTGGCGTTTACCTTTCTGCCACGCATCCGTCTCTGCCGGAGAACTGGCATGGTTTAGAGGGCGGGGTGAGGGCGCGGCTCCGGAAATGGACAGGACTACTCCGGTGCCTCTCTCTCCGGGGGAGGGCACTGGTGCTGAATCAATTAGTCCTGTCCATGCTCTGGTACCGGCTCAACACCCTGGTCCCGGCCCCGGATTTCCTGGCCAACCTCCGGACGGCGGTTCTGGAGTTCTTCTGGCCAGGAATGCACTGGGTCTCTGCAGGGGTCCTTCATCTGCCCCTCAAGGAGGGGGGGCAGGGCCTGAAGTGCCTGCACACTCAGGTCCGTGTCTTCCGCCTCCAGGCCCTGCAGAGACTCCTGTATGGTGCGGGTAGTCCGGCGTGGAGCGACATGACGCCTTCCTCCGCCGCTTCCGAGGGCTCCGATACGACCGGCAGCTCCTTTATCTCGATCCGAGGGGCCTTCCGCGAGACCTCTCCGGGCTGCCGGTCTTCTACCAAGACCTCCTCCGGACCTGGAAGCTCTTTTCGACGACCAGGTCCGTGGCGGCCACCGTGGGGGTTGATCTCCTCGCGGAGCCCCTGCTACACAACCCCCAGCTCCGTGTGCAGGTGGCGGAGTCTCCCGCGGTGCGCCAGAGGCTGGTCTTGGCAGGAGTCACCAGGGTCGGAGACCTCCTGGACTATGACTGGGGAGACTGGCTGGATCCCCTGACGCTCGCTCAGCACATGGGGCTCTCCAGCCCTCGTACTCCCCGGCGCGTACTTCAGGAGGTGAAGGCCGCTTTACTGCCCGCTGCTCGGGCCTACCTCAACCGGGTCCTGCGAGAGGGCACGCCCCGCCCACCTTCCACCCCGGACCCCGTGGACCTTTTTATCGGGCCCCTGCCCCGTGGACCCAATCGACCCCCCTCGCCCTTTCACTGCGAGCCGGCTGCCCGATCTGCAGCCAGTTCTGTTCCAGACCGCGCCAAGAAAACATCTGTACACGCTCGTGCTCCACACGCTTCATTACCTCGCCCTCGCGTCCCGCCCCGATACAAAATGGCGGGACCTCCTGCCACCTCTCGAGGGTGAGGAGCCCCGGTGGGCCAGCCTGTATTCGGCCCTGGTCCCAAGACCCGCCGGGGATGTCAGTTGGCGGCTCCTTCACAGGGCCGTGAGCACGGGCGTGTACTTGGCGCGGTTTACGCTTGTCCCCCGCACCTGCCCCATTTGCGGCGTGAAGGAGACCCTGGCGCACATTTATTTAGAGTGCGCCAGGTTGCAGCCCCTGTTCCGGCTCCTCTTGGCTCTCCTCTTACGTTTTTGGTTGCACTTTTCCCCTCCCCTGTTTATCTATGCACTCCCCATCCGTGGCCCCACGAAGTCGCGGGATCTCCTTGTCAACCTCCTCTTGGCCCTGGCCAAACTAGCCATCTATAAAACCAGGGAGAGGAGGTTGGCCGACGGGATTTCCTGTGACTGTGGGGCCTATTTCTGCTCCTCTGTCCGTTCACGCATCCGGGCAGAGTTCCTCTGGGTGGCGTCCACTGGCTCCCTTGACGCCTTCGAGGAGCAGTGGGCGTTGTCCGGGGTTCTCTGCTCGGTGTCCCCATCAGGTTCCCTTCATTTAGCCCTGTGACCTCACTCCCGATCCTGTTTTTTTCATTCGTTGTCCCCCGTAATTGGTTGGTATCACAGACCTGTGGATCCTCCCCTTAGGCTGGGGGGAGGTCCTTTAGCAGTGGGCGGGCTTTGCCCGCCCACTTCCTGGATGCCAAATAGGACCAGACTCCTGTACCCCACTGGTCTGGGTCTGTCACAGCACCTAAACTCCAGCCACCATTTTAGACACCATGATCCACAACCCCCCGCTTGGCTGACACCTATCCCTGTAGGCACCTAAATTCACTCAAGACATAAATCTCTGTGTAAGTTCTCACACTGTTTAAGCTTCTGCCTCTGGACACGAAGAGTGCACTGCTGCCTCACTTTAGATGTTTGGACACCTATCTTCCACCTGTGTCCGCGGCGACACATAAACTGGGGAGAGGAGCATCTAGCTCACCCGTAGGCCTTGATCCAGTAGACGTGCACAGAGGCCACCCAGAACTGAGGTGAGAGACGGGGAGGAGAAGAACCTTCCTCCTGGGCAGTGCGTGAACCACCCCTCTGCCCCCTGCCCCTCTCCCCGAGCCCCTGCCCGAGCTCTGAGCTCCCCATCGAGGCTGCTGCCCTCCCAGTGCCCCCAGCCCCAGGGGCGGCTCCAGGTTCCAGCATGCCAAGAGCGTGCTTCGGGCGGCATGCTGCGGGGGGCGCTCTGCCGGTTGCCGGGAGGGCGGCAGGCGGCTCCAGTGGACCTTCCGCAGGCGTGCCTGGATGCCTGAGGGGGGTCCACCAAAGCCGCGGGAGCAGCGGACCCTCCGCAGGCACGCCTGCGGGAGGTCCACCGGAGCCCGCTGCCGCCCTCCCGGCAACCGGCAGAGCACCCCCCGTGGCATGCCGCCGTGCTTGGGGCGGCGAAATGTGTAGAGCCGCCCCTGCTTCATCTCTTTGGATAACACCACGAGCCCTCCCCGAGGCAGGGGGCTGTGACAGCTCTCCCTGCCTCCCATCCCGCACACTGGGCTGCCCCGAGCTAGGTACCAGGATCTCTGCCCCTTCTGTGGGCCAGGAATTGTGGTCCTGAGGTGGGGTGTGAGGCCTGAGCTGGCTGCAGGGAGACCAGAGCAGAGTGGGAGGCCTGGGGTCTGAGCCCTGCTCAAGGTGTCTCCTTATGGGAGGGGCCGGGGGGTATTTCCCCTGCCCTGGCTGGGAGAACTGCTCTATGAAGTAGGCCCAAGTCCGGGATTGGGTGAGGGGGAGAAAAAAACTGTCCTGTATTTTTGAAATACAGTGTTGGCCACCCGAACAACATCTCCATCAGCCCAGTCATTCTAGACATTATCTCTGAGTCAGCCCCTCTCTAGGCCCCCACGTCCTGACCTCACCCCAGTCTCCCTGCTCCTGCATGTATAACATGCAGGGCCGGCTCTAGGCACCAGTGCTCCAAGCATGTGCTTGGGGCGGCACTCTCCAAGGGGCAGCACTCCTGTCCTCCCCCCACCTTTTTTTTTTTCTTCTTCCTTGGGGCGCAAAAAGCCGGGAGCCGGCCCTGAACCAAGATAAGAACATAAGAAAGGCCGTACCGGGTCAGACCAAAGGTCCATCTAGCCCAGTATCTGTCTAACGACAGTGGCCAATGCCAGGTGCCCCAGAGGGAGTGAACCTAACAGGCAATGATCAAGTGATCTCTCTCCTGCCATCCATCTCTATCCTCTGATGAACAGAGGCTAGGGACACCATTCTTACCCATCCTGGCTAATAGCCATGACTTAGCCACCATGAATTTATCCAGTCCCCTTTTAAACATTGTTATAGTCCTAGCCTTCACAACCTCCTCAGGTAAGGAGTTCCACAAGTTGACTGTGCGCTGCATGAAGAAGAACTTCCTTTTATTTGTTTTAAACCTGCTGCCTATTAATTTCATTTGGTGACCCCTAGTTCTTGTATTATGGGAATAAGTAAATAACTTTTCCTTATCCACTTTCTCAACATCACTCACGATTTTATATACCTCTATCATGTTCCCCCTTAGTCTTCTCTTTTCCAAGCTGAAGAGTCCTAGCCTCTTTAATCTTTCCTCGTATGGGACCCTCTCTAAACCCCTAATCATTTTAGTTGCCCTTTTCTGAACCTTTTCTAGTGCTAGAATATCTTTTTTGAGGTGAGGAGACCACATCTGTACACAGTATTCGAGATGTGGGCGTACCATGGATTTATATAAGGGCAATAATATATTCTCAGTCTTATTCTCTATCCCCTTTTTAATGATTCCTAACGTCCTGTTTGCTTTTTTGACTGCCTCTGCACACTGTGTGGACATCTTCAGAGAACTATCCACGATGACGCCAAGATCTTTTTCCTGACTCGTTGTAGCTAAATTAGCCCCCATCATGTTGTATGTATAGTTGGGGCTATTTTTTCCAGTGTGCATTACTTTACATTTATCCACATTCAATTTCATTTGCCATTTTGTTGCCCAATCACTTAGTTTTGTGAGATCTTTTTGAAGTTCTTCACAATCTGCTTTGGTCTTAACTATCTTGAGAAGTTTAGTATCATCTGCAAACTTTGCCACCTCACTGTTTACCCCTTTCTCCAGATCATTTATGAATAAATTGAATAGGATTGGTCCGAGGACTGACCCTTGGGGAACACCACTAGTTACCCCTCTCCATTCTGAGAATTTACCATTAATTCCTACTGGAGCACTAAAAATGGGGTTGCAGGGGATGGAGGGGGGTGAGATTTGTAGTAAAGTGAAATAAAAATAGGAGAAACTGTTTGATCCCCACTGAAAGTGTAAACGGGGATTGCTGTGGTGAATGAGGAGGTCACGTTTTGTGGGGTGGAGCCCAGAGCTGGGGCAGCAGGAGGTGTGGGTGGGGGGGGGAAGAGAGAGCTCAGGGCTGGGGTGGCAGGGGTGGGGAGGGCACTGGTGGCGTGGGGAGAGCCCAGGGCTGGGGGGCAGCCAAAATTTTTTTTGCTTGGGGCAGCAAAAAAACCTAGAGCCGGCCCTGATAACACGTCACAGATCCAGCCTCTTGTGTCTGTCCCAACAGCCCAGGCTCTCGTTCACCCCATCATCTCACACCTCCACTGCTGTGATCTCCTCCTGCCCGGCCTCGATGCCAGCCGCTTTGTCCCCTCAGCTGCACCCAAAGCCCGGCTGCTGGGCTCAGCCCTCAGGCTCGTCTCTCCTGCCACATCCACCACTTAGTTCCACTGAGGCCCCTCCAGCACCGCTCCAGCACAAGCTCCTTTGGGCCTTTGCCTTTAGGCCCCTCAATGCAACATTTAGTCCCACCCTGTCTGAGCGATTGGCACCGCTTTCCCTCTTCCAGCGATAGCTGGATCCAGGGGTGGGCATGCAGAGCCGGTTCCAGGGGTGGGCGCGCAGGGCCATCGTCCTCGGCACCACTTCCAGGGGGAGCTTTATTGCTGCTGGGCTTTTTATTTTATTTTTTCTCCTGGCAGCCTAGGTAGGGTGACCAGATAGTAAATGTGAAGAATCAGGACACTTTTTTTTGTGCGGGGTCAGGGGGGATAGTTGCATTTATAAGACAAAGCCCTAATATTGGGGTGTCTGGTCACCCGCCTGTCTGCTTCTCCCTTAAACACCTCAGTGTTTTCTCCCACTCCCAATCCATGTACAGAAAAACATCCCTTCAGTATTTGTAAAGCTGCCCCTTCTCTCGTCAATCCCTCCTCCAAACCCAGCCGTGCTGCACCCCCTGGAATCTCTCCTGGCTGGGCATGTGGTCAGCCAGGCCCTGAGTGTGTGTGTACAGGACCTAGCACCATGGGGCCTGGCACACTGTGTGCAGGACCTAGCTCAGAGAAGCCTGGCCCTGAGTGAGTGTGTGTGTGTGTACAGATCCTAGCACAGTGGGGCCCGCCCATGAATGTGTGCACAGCACCTAGCCCTGAGTGTGTGTGTGCAGGACCTAGCACAATCAGCCTTGGCCCTCAGTGTGTTGTACCGGTCCTAGCACCATGGGGCCTGGAACCGTGTATGTGTACAGGATGTAGCCCAGTGGGTCCCAGCCCTGAGTGTGTGCATACAGGACCTACCACAGTGGGGCCTGGCCCTGAGTGCAACCTCTGGATGCTACTGGAATGCAAATAATGTGCAGTGGGGCAGGAGACTGGAGTTATGGCCTAGGGTTGGGCTTAAAGGTGTGTGTCTGTGTCTGTGCGGAGGACGGGGGATGAAGAGGGGCAGGTGGGTGTGGGGTTACAGGGAACAGCGTGGCATGGCCAGAGACGAGTAATGACATAGAGCCAGGAAGCCCTGCTCTCTGGGCCAGGTTTACCTGTGCAGTATCTGAGGTTGATAACGCAGTAGATAAAACAGATGGGGCAGGACAGCTTCAGTCCATTCGCTCATAAGAAGCTGGCTCCTGGGCTGTGCTTTGCTTAGTGCCTTATGGGCAAATCTTTCAAAACATTTGTATCACTCGTGAGGGAGACGTCTCTTTTAGCTTGACTGTTGCCCATTAAGTTTTGAGAATCAACATTAACTCCCGATGTCTTTGACTTTCCAGCGGAATACGAGGCAGCGAAAGGTGAGGGCATTTTTACTAGTTGTGATTATGCTTTAAATTGGAAAAGGAACACTCAGAGCTGTGTGTGCAAAGACGTGTTAGTATAAAACATTAATGTGTTACAGAGACCGGTAACATACACAACAAGGGGAAATCCAGATATTATCCAGACATAATGGATGGGAAATTTGTGGCATTGAAATATGAATATTAACAGTTTTATTTTTCATAACATCAACCCTTGGAAATACCCTTAAAAAGCAAACAAACAAACAAACGTCACTTACTGAAAGTTGAGAGACCCTGGAATGAGGACAATGATTCTTTTATACCAATAGGGCCCAGCCCGGTGAGCTCCCATACCCCTAGGTCTCTTTGGAGCAGGCTTGGGCCCTGTTGGCCTCCACACACAGCAGCTGTAGGATCGGGCACATGGGTCTGATCCCACTGAACTCAGCAGGAGTTGTAGGCGCTCGGCACCCCTTGGGGTCACCCAGCATCACTCAGAGGATGGAGACACTCATGAGAGAAGAGTTCTTTGAGCAGCAGTCCCAGGTTCTCTGCTTGGCCAGGACCTGCCTGGGGTGTGGGCAGTGAGGGAGCTGGTTATGGCTCCCTGGTTCTTGGCTGCCCCAGGGGTTGCTCTAATTCGCTCCAGCTGGCTGTGGTCCCTGAGAACTGGTGATGTTCCCTGCCCTGCCCCAGCACACACACCCCAGCCTCGACACTCCCCCTACACCAGGATGGTGGGGGGAGGCAGTTGACACAGGAGCCAGCTATGCTGCTTTATCCCATCTGGGCTCTCCCTGTGGCAGGGGAATTCTCTGATGTCCAGGGCCTGGTTCCAGCCAGTCTGCACCATCCCTGCACATAGTTACCGGAGCAGGGCAAAGAACTGGGCCCTTTATCTGCCCTCCTGACTCACATGAGTGATCCCCACAGGTGCGGCCCTATTGATTTCTGGGGAGAGGGCTTGCAGGATCAGATACAATAAAGGAAAAATCATATCTATTGATTAGGATCCCAGTCCTGCTGTCCTTACTCAGGCAAAATTTCCACTGAAGCCAATGTAATGCAGGGTGAGAACTGGGCACTTTTGTTACTGAGAATCTCTCCTGTTGATTCATTTATGTTCTTTTTTCCCTTTTCTCTCCTCTCGTTCCCATGGACCCTCTGCCAGAACTGGGTAAGTTGTTTCTGGTTGTGTGGTTTGTTTTTCCCAGTATGTGACTTGCTGAGTCTGCATTTCGTTTGTGTAAATTGTCATTTCTGATTATTTCAGGACTCGCCAGAGCCCAAGGATACGCAGGTAACTAACGCTGATACTGCTGCAGTCACTGTCAGACCCATTCCTCTGGGATACTCAGTCGCTGCTCACTGTTCTTACAGCTCTCTCAGTATCTAAGGGGTCGGGCAAAATGTCATTGTCTGCGTGGAACTTTGAGGAGCTTGGTTATTCACAGTCCCCCAGGGTACCTGCTGTGGGGCAGGGGCGAGCTGGTGCAAACAGATAATTGGTTAACTGCTCGCTGTTGCTATTTTATAGCCTCTAGTTACTCCATTGTTTGTTTCAATCCTGGCCATTTTTTGGCAGAAACCTCCAGCCAATAAGCTTATCCAGCCCTGCTGGATGTAGTGGCAGAGTGGGTGGAGGGCAGAGGGGCAGCTGGTGGCTCTAGAAGGGTTGCTGGGGTGAGGAACAAGGAATTTAAATCTCTCCCCACAATTAGGGCTTCTCAGTGTGGGGAATTCATAGGGAAGAGCCCAGAATTGCTAGTGTGGAATATTCTGCACTTGCATCTTCCAATGTGGATTAACCCAAAGCAGACAGGGGCACTCTTAGCATGGAGTAGAGTGTCTGCACAGGCAGTCAGTGCTGATTAGCTGTTCTGCACTAGCTACTCACGGCTTTTCCCCATGTAGACAAGTCCTTAAATTTACTTCCAAGCAGAGGTGAAAGTGAGCCGGGGTGCCCTGGTGCAGTGCAGTGCACTGGTAAGAGATTGGCCGGCTGGGGGCGGGACTCTGGATGCTGCCGGCAGGATAACACTGGGCGGTGATGGGCATGGGCGGCGATGGGCATGGGCGGCCCATCCCTCCCCTTCTACCCTCCTCCCCCACAGGAGCCCAAACCACCCCCCATGACCCCCAGCGCCAGACAACCAGGGGCAGAGGGGAGAGGCCCCAGCCCGAGCCAGCACATACACTCCCTAGGTGGTGCTGCCCCAAGCTCCCGCCCTGACCTCCCTCCCCAAGGGGCAATTGCCATAGGACAGTACCTGTAAGAAATTTAAGTTACTTTCATACCTGCTTCCAAGGGAAAGAGGAGAAGCCTCCCATCAGCCCCCTCCCAGGGGCCACAAGCCCTGACTCCCCCCTGCTGTGGCAAAGCTGGGCCTAGATCTGCTGGTCCCTGGGTCAGCACTTTACCCACAAGATCATCTGTTCACTACCTCGATAACAGACAGGACACTGGACTGGCCAGGGAGGGGCAGTGACAGGGGAGGGCTTGGGGAGCAGAGCCCCGTAAGGCCAGGGGACTGTCACAGAGCTTGGGTCTCATGTGCTATCGTCGGACATGGACCTTGCACATATGCACTGTGTTAGTGCCCAGTGCCTGGGTGTGTGAATTAAAGCAGCACAGGAGTGTGGGGGCGGGGCAGTCAGAGCTGGGAAGCAGGTGAGAGCAGGGGGTTCTGAGGCAGGAAGGAGGAGGAGGTGGTTGGATGCTGCTCAGCAGCAGGGAGTTTGTTTGGGGTGTAGGGGGAGCTGGTGGGAGAAGGGAACAAAGGGAGAAGGAGGGTGAGTGGGGCTGGTAGTAGGGGAGGAGCAGGAGATGTCAGGTGAGGGGTGGGCAGGGGAGAGCCTGAGGGGTTGGGGACAAGGAGTGGAACCAGTGAAGGGGACTGCAGTGGGTGTGAGGGGGCCTGTAGCCCAATCTAGAGATTCTATATTGATTATACTGATTACTTACGAATTTGTAGTTGTCACTTTGTGGGTTGACCGGTTTTTCTCCCAAGATCAGGAGCAAAGTCACAGACACCCCAGCTCAGGAAGGGAGACAGAGATGCTATACAACGTCCATCGGCACATTCTTATATTTAGATAATTATTTGCAGAAGAGCCTAAAACGTGAGCCATTGTTGTTTATGTGCGGGGCCAGAGTGAGGAGGAGGAGGAGTTGCTGGCAGCGATCAGGTCAGACTGGCCGGGCAAGGCTACAGTCAGGAAAGTCAAATGCTCCTTCTGGGTTATTTCAGACTCTCACCACTGCCAGCCCTGCTTCTCTTTTCGCCCTTGCTGCCCCCAGCCCAGCACAGTCTATGGGCACAGGGCCCTGGGCAGGGCTGGGCTCTCTGGGCCATTCCACACCCTTGGCCCCCGAGCCTGTCAGGATCCTGAGCCAGTCAGCTCAGTGCCTCATTCTAGGGGATCACCAGCCCCTGGGGAGCCTCCTGCCCCCACATCCCCGCAGCTGCCCTGTCCTGGGCAGGCCAGGCCCGGGGTCTCGAGCAGGGCCATTGGTTCTGGTACTGCACTCGTTGCCAAAACTCCCAGCCCTTGACCCAGCCGGGCCTGTTGTCCCAGCGCTGACCCCTCCCCTGCGGGTGGAGACGCTGCTGCTCTCAATGGCTGAGCCCCTCTCTCTGCCGCTGCCTCTGCTGCTGCGCTCGCAGGCTCAGCCCGTGCCAGGGCCAATGCGGCGCTGCTGGGGCTGCTCTTTCCCTTGGCACCTGGATTCTCTGTGTCTGGGGCAAATGGTGGGTGAGTGGGCAGGGATCTCCTCAGAAACACACCCCCTGTGCTGCATCCAGAGGGCGGATACCAGCCAGAGCTGGGCAGCAAAGTGCCACTGTTCTGGGATTAACCCTTTCCTTCCACCCACCCCAGCAGCCCCAGCCGGTCAGTGCCACTCGACTGCCTGCACTCTGACCCCAGGGACCCTGGTCCAGCAGCTCAGGGGAGTTGCTGGGTGAATGTGTGGGGCAGAGTAACCAGGGCTCCCTGCACCCTAGGGTCCCCGTGTGCAATGGGGAAGGCCCCATGCTGTCACACAGCCCTTAGGGGCTGAGCAGTGAGTGTTGTTATTGATATAGCGCCCACGAGTGAGCCAGGCGCTGCAGAGACAGAACAAGGGGCTGCCAGCCCCAAGGGGTTCCTGGTCTGAGTGCGGACAAGGCCCCTCAAGGGCAGCAAAAAACACTGAGATGGTGCAAGGATCCCAGTGCACCCTTGGGCCTGTCTGGCTGGGTCTGACAGAGTATTGTAGTGACCTTGCTGGCTCCGTGCTGGGCCCTGGGTCACCCTAAGTTCAATATCCAGCCATCAGGGGACTCAGTAGCCCCAAGGCACAGAATCATAGAATATCAGGGTTGGAAGGGACCTCAGGAGGTCATCTAGTCCAACCCCCTGCTCAAAGCATGACCAATCCCCAACTAAATCATCCCAGCCAGGGCTTTGTTAAGCCTGACCTTAAAAACCTCTAAGGAAGGAGATTCCACCACCTCCCTAGGTAACTCATTCCAGTGCTTCACCACCCTCCTAGTGAAATAGTGTTTCCTAATATCCAACCTAAACATCCCCTACTGAAACTTGAGAACATTACTCCTCGTTCTGTATCTGCCACCACTGAGAACAGTCTAGATCCATCCTCTTTGGAACCCCCTTTCAGGTAGTTGAAAGTAGCTATCAAATCTCCCCTCATTCTTATGCAGACTAAACAATCCCAGTTCCCTCAGCCTCTCCTCATTAGTCATGTGCTCCATCCCCCTAATCATTTTTGTTGCCCTCCACTGGACTCTTTCCAGTTTTTCCACATCCTTCTTGTAGTGAGACACAGTACTCCAGATGAGGCCTCACCAATATCAAATATAGGGGAATTATCACATCCCTCGATCTGCTGGCAATGCTCCTACTTATACAGCCCAAAATGCTTTAGCCTTCTTGGCAACAAGGGCACACTGTTGACTCATATCCAGCTTCTCGTCCACTGTAACCCCTAGGTCCTTTTCTGCAGAACTGCTGCCTAGCCACTTGGTCCCTAGTCTGTAGCAGTGCATGGGATTCTTCCATCTTAAGTGCCGGACTCTGCACTTGTCCTTGTTGAACCTCATCAGATTTATTTTGGCCCAATCCTCTAATTTGTCTAGGTCCCTCTGTATCCTATCCCTACCCTCCAGCGTGTCTACCACTCCTCCCAGTTTAGTGTCATCTGCAAACTTGCTGAGGGTGCAGTCCATACCATCCTGCAGATCATTAATGAAGATATTGAACAAAACCGGCCTCTGGACCGACCCTTGGGGCACTCCACTTGATACCAGCTGCCAACTAGACATGGAGCCATTGAGCAGGGGCAGCCAGAGGGCAAGGGCAGCAGGCTCAGAGATAGCCGCAGGCCGCAGGCAAGAGAGAACAGCCTGGGAGCTGGGATGCGGAGGCCAGGAGTCAGGTGAGAGGCACCACCCTGTGCTCAGTGCTCAGTTGCTCCAGGTTCTCACTCAGGGACGCAGGCTCCATTGGGCCCAAGCAGACAGACTGGAGAGAGCGAGGCTCTGTCTGCCTGAGGAACGGGCAGCAATTCTGTTAAATGGGGGCCAGTTGTGCAAACTCATCATGGGGTGGTACCCCCAAGTTCCCCCTCAGCTGGCTCTGGGTGGCCCTGCAACTGCCCTGCCTCTGTTTACTCTCTTCAGCCCTCCTTAAACTGCTCCCCATAGTCCGAAAGGGGTGAGACCTTCTGGGGTCCACACCAAGTCCAAGTAAACCCCAAAATAAAATCTTTTCCTTCACTCTGCTCCAGCCTCTGGCTCTAATTCAAGGGCCTCACTCTCCTCGCGTCAGGAGCCCCCAGCCCCCGATCCTGGAGCTGGGCTCAGTTCAGACTGTACCTTTGTTCCCTGCAGCCCTCACCTGCAGGGCTCTGTCCTCATACAGCTGCTGTTCTATCAATGTCATATCTGGCAGCTCCTCCCCCTCAGAGGAGTTCTTCTCTCTAGGCGCACCCCTTCCAGGCTCCTTGCTTTGTGAGCTCTCCTGGGATCCCCTCTCCTCAGCAGCTTCCTGTTTCTGGGATCCCTCCAGCTGAGCCCTGGTAACTCTTTATCAGGCTCATTAGCTGTTTAGCTGCCAACCAGCCACCTAGGGATTTAGTTACTTCCAGGTGGGGCTGGGTCGGCTGGTTCTCCCTTACAGGAGCCTGTCACAGGTAGGCGGGTCCCTGATTCCCCTTAAAGGGCCGACCCCCATGACCTCCCTTATCTCTTTCCACAAGGCCTCTGGGCTCTCCTGCTTTGTATGTGTCTCAGAGCTGAGCTTAGGTCTACCTAAAAGCAGGCTTGACCATGGCTAACACTTGGTTATGTTCTGCAGCCAGGGGCACTTCCTGCCCTTCTGCCACAAGGAAACCTACAAGGTCCTTGGCCATATTTTTATTCTTGTCACTGAATTGTGAAAAAAAAATGAAGAGACCAGGAGTTGTGTTCTCTACATTCCTGTGTAGCTCATGTGATGGGCAAAATCCCCCATAGTCTTCAGCATGGCCTAGTTCAGAACAACTTGTACTCTGTGAGTCAGGCCCTCTGGCCATAGCAGAAGTAGGCAATAGCACCAGGCTTCCACCATTGCTGTCATGCTGCTGTAACAGATATGGGCTGGCTACAGAGCCAGATACACACCAGATGAGCTCATCACAAGGCCCTTTAATGCTTTGCCAGGTATGGCTGAGGTTAGCATAAATAAGGTGTGTTACACACAGCCCCACCTAGCTACAAGGTCCCTCCAACAGCTGCCTCCCAGGACACACTCACACACGTGCCTTTGGAGTTAAGTTTGTCTTTCATTCAGATCGTTCCTGATTAGCATCTCTAATTATTACTGAGCACAGCTTTTTTCCCTGCAGCCTTCAGTAAATGAGTTATGGGAGCATATTTCAGATCCTCTTCTGTCCACATGGCTGGTGTAACGTTATCAGCTGGGAAAGTGCCTTTCTGCTCCTCCCCTTTTCCTGTAGGACGGACTTCGGCTTAGCTCAGCTCTGGTTTGGGCTTTGTGTTGCTCTTTCAGGTCTCTGTGGGGAGAGGTCCCCAGTCTCTTCCTTTTCTATTTCAACTTCCTCTTGGAGGTGTGTTTTATGGTGGCTTTTCCCTCCAGCTCAGTTGCAGACACCCTCTGTTTCAAGTTTGCTGGGTTTCTTCCTTCTAACCGGTGTGGCAGGCTCCTGTGTCCCAGCAAACCCTGCTCTAGGTTTCCAGCTGCACCACTCATGTCCTGCAGCCTTTTCTGGGCCCCTCCTTCACAAGGCCTAGGGCTTGTTCAAGCCCTTTCAGTTTTGGCTCCTGGGTAACTTTCCTCTTGCATGGCTCATTTCCTACCATGGCTGCCTGCAGCTTGGCTGCCTTGAGACTGTTGTTCCCCAGCTCCCTGATGCTTTGCTCCTCCAATGGCTGAACTATTCTGGTCTCCAGGTGCTGATTCTCCTCTAGGGCCAGGGCTCCTTGACCAGGGGTATTGGCAATTCCAACTGCCACTTCCTCCCTGTGGGGTGGTGCCTGGTGCTTGGTGCATTCTGTTATATCCTTGGGGCAGCCGGTGTAGGAAGCAATCACTTGAGGCCAGAGAGCAGGCAGCTAACCAAAACCTCCATTTTATTTACAGATATACAGAGAGCTCACTCAGCCGGTTGAAAACGGTTGAGCTAACCCATAATAATCTAACTCAGTTGCCATAGCAACAAAAACCATGACAACCAAATACACAACATATTCCTCCCCCCCAATAAGAACATCCCCTAAATAAAACACACACTAGACTAGAGAAGGAGGGTAGACTGCCTCCATTCCCGGCTAAACCCTGGGGATTATTTTGCCCCATAACCGTGGGTTCGCCCTAGCTAAAGATCCAGCCGATGAGGAGGCCTTCTGTCTCTAGGTGGATTACGGCGAACTTCTGGTGTTATTGCACCCAAAGCACTAGGGGCTCAGGGTCCAGCACGAACAGGTGAGGAGGTGGTATCAGCTCGTGCTGGGCAAAGGGGTATCTCAGCCGCCGGCAGTAATGGAGGAGAACAGTCAGAAACAGGTGACTCGTGATTCGGTCCCTCACTAGAAGAGGTGAAGTCAGACCCCTCAACTGCAGATGGGTCCTGAGGACTGGCATGACCTGGCAACAGCTGATCTACATGTCGCCGCCAGGTAAGATTCTCTGCAGTCCGGACTGTGTAGGAAACAGGTCCTGTTTGAGTGATGACTGTGGCCGGAACCCATTTAGCTCTGGAAGTATAATTCCGAGCCAAAACTGGCTGTCCCGGGCTAAAGGTTCGGTCTTTTGCTCTGGGTGCCCGTCTGATGACTTGATATTGCTGCTGATGTTGCACAATTTGTCGGGGTTCAGAAGGTTTCAGCAGATCAAAGCAAGTGCGCAGCTGTCGTCCCATCATTAGAAAGGCCGGAGATGCGTGGGTCGTAGCATGAGGTGTGTTTCTGTAGGAAAGTAAAAAGGTATCCAGACGCTTTTGAATGGAGTGTTGTCCCCTTGCTGATTTCAAAGCGTTTTTCATTGTCTGCACAAATCTTTCAGCTAATCCGTTGGTGGACGGATGATATGGTGCTGACGTGATGTGGTGTATCCCATTTGCCTTCATAAAATTTTGAAACTCCTGAGAAACGAACTGCGGTCCGTTGTCGCTCACAAGTTGTTCTGGCAGACCAAAACGACTAAAGAGTCCTCGTAATTTTTGGATAGTACTCTCTGCAGAAGTGGACTGCATTATAGAGACTTCTGGCCATTTAGAATGGGCATCTATTGCCACCAAGAACATGCTTCCTTCAAGGGGGCCAGCAAATTCAACGTGAATACGTTGCCACGGGTTTTCAGGCCAGTCCCATGGGTGTAGGGGTGCCCACTGGGGTGCATTCCTCACACCCTGACATGACATACAAGCTTTTGCCTTCTCTTCAATAGCGCTGTCCAGTCCAGGCCACCAAAAATAGCTTCGTGCAATTTCCTTCATGCGCACTATTCCACAGTGACCGGAATGTAGCTGTTCTAACATCTGTGATCTCAGTGGTGGTGGAATAATGACACGTCTCCCCCACAACAAACAACCAGATTGGACCGATAACTCTGTCCGCTTGGACATGTAGGGAACAAGGTCGGATGAGACCGGAGAGGTTTGTCGAGATTTTCCATGCATCACCAGGTCCATAACGTGGGACAATACTGGGTCAACGCGAGTTGCCTTCTTTATCTGAGTAGCAGTGATGGGTGTATTCTCTACCTGTTTAAAGTAGAAGATTTCCTTTTGGGCACTATCTTGGTGTTTGACCGGCAAAGGCAACCTTGAGAGGCCATCTGCATTGCCGTGCAGAGTGGATTTCCGATATTTGATTTCATATGTGTGTGCTGAAAGTAACAATGCCCAACGTTGCATACGACTAGCAGCTAATGGGGGAATGCCTGTGTAGGGTCCAAAAATTGATGTCAGAGGTCGATGGTCTGTGAGATGAGTAAATTTTCGCCCAAACAGGTACTGATGAAACTTCCGAATTCCAAAAACAATTCCTAATGCCTCACGTTCGATTTGGGCGTAGTTAGTTTCTGCTTTGCTTAGAGTGCGTGAAGCAAAAGCAATAGGTCTCTCTTCTCCTGAAGGCATAATATGTGACACGACTGCTCCCACTCCATAAGGGGAGGCATCGCAGGCCAATTGCAGTGGTAAGGATGGATCAAAGTGCGTTAGAACTTCAGAATTTAGCAATGCATCCTTAGCTTTGTTAAACGCAACATCACAGGTTTCCGTCCACTTCCAGGCCTTGTTCTGCCCAAGGAGCTCATGAAGTGGTTTTAGCAGTGTGGCTAACTGTGAGATGAACTTTCCATAATAATTCAGGAGTCCTAGAAACGAGCGCAGCTGGCTTACATTTTGAGGTGGGGAGCCTCACAATAGCTTTAACTTTTGCAGGGGCCTTATGAAGACCTGCAGAATCAATGATGTGTCCCAAATATTCAACAGAGGGCTTGAAGAATTCACACTTGTCTTTGCGAACTCGTAGGCCATACTCTTCCAGTCTTTGTAGAGTAGCCTCTAAATTCTTTAAATGATCCTCTTCATTTCTTCCAGTGACCAGGATATCATCCAGATAGCACTGAACTCCTGACAAGCCACACAAGATCTGGTCCATAGCCCTCTGGAACAGGGCGGGAGCAGATGTTATTCCGAAGGGTAGGCGACAGTATCGATAAAGCCCCTTATGAGTCACAATAGTCAACAGCTCTTGGGACTTTTCATCGACGTGCATCTGTAAATATGCTTGACTCAGATCAATCTTACTGAACTTTTGTCCCCCAGCCAGGCCTGCGAAGAGGTCATCGATGCGGGGAAGCGGGTATTGCTCTGCACACAACACTGGGTTGACAGTGACTTTAAAATCACCGCAAATCCGGAGAGAGCCATCTTTCTTCACGATTGGAACGATAGGAGTGGCCCATGAGCTATGGGTAACTGGTATTAGGACTCCATTGGTGACCAGGCGCTCCAGGTCTGCTTCAACTTTTGGCCTGATGGCATATGGCACAGTTCGGGCTTTCAGATATTTTGGTGGACTGTCAGGTTTAATGTTCAATGTCACAGTGATTCCCTTCATACTTCCCAAATCATCTCCAAAAACAGCAGCATGTTTCCTTAGAATAGGGGTTAGACTGGTTTCTTCTTTAGTCATCCGGTGCACTTCTGCCCAGTTCAGTTGAATCTTCCCAAGCCAAGACCTACGCATTAAGGCTGGGTAGTCACCTCTCACCACAAACAGTGGCAATTTAGCTGCCTGTCCATTGAGCTCCACCTTAACATCAATAGTGCCCAACATGGGCACAGCTTCACCTGTATATGTCTTCAGAACAGTTTTTGTTGCCTTAAGCGGAAGATGCTATAGCTTTTCCTTATACACAGTCTCAGGAACCAGCGAGACAGCTGCACCGGTGTCTAGTTCCATGCGTATAGGTTTGCCCTCCAATAAAGGGGTTACCCAGTATTCATGTGAGCCCGCTGCCAAAGACAAAACATGCAGTGGCACTTCCTCTTGTGAGGAGGTGTCACCTTGATCATCCTGGGTCTGCTCTAGGGTATGCAAGGTTCCTCTTTTTGTCGGCCAGACCACAGGCCTCTTTTTCTTTTGTTTACAGGCATACTCAATGTGTCCCTTTTTGCCACAGTGTCGACACACCAGGTCCTTACACCAGCATTCTGATGCCTGGTGACCCAGCTTACCACAGCGGTAACATTCTTGACTCTGCACCGTTTTGTGGGTCAGTTCTTGTGACACTTTTTGTACCCTAGGGGATGCACCGATGTATTGTGCCTCCCTTGTAGCCAGTTCCATGGAGACAGCAATATCAACAGCCTTCTGTAATGTAAGCTGAGCCTCTGTCAGTAGGCGCTTCCGTATAGCTTCACTGCAGAGGCCACACACTAACCTGTCACGCAGGGCATCATTTAACATCTCTTTAAATTCACAGTGTTCTGCTAGCTTTTTTAAAATGGCTACAAATTGTACAACTGTTTCCTCTTCCTTTTGGTCTCTTTTGTGGAACCTATATCTTTCAGCAGTTACCAGTGGTTTTGGGGAGAAATGAGACCCCAGGATTTCCACATTGTCACTGTAAGATTTAGTCTCAGGCTTAACAGGGTGCAGTAAGCTGCGTAGCAGAGAGTAGGTTTTAGCCCCTACAACAGTTAAGAATATTGGCACCTTCTTCGCTTCTGTAAAGTCATTTGCAATACCAAAAAGCTCAAAACGCTCAGTTTGCCACTGCTCTGTATTCTCATCAAAAGGCTCCAGGGGCCTGGTCAGAGTAGCCATGATTTTTAGTTTCACTTTCACAGTCAGTGCAAACAAGCAGCTTTTTTTGTTTGTTTGTTCTTTACCTTGACTTCTACTTCCTTCTGTTACTGGAGCAGCACCAGGATCCCACCCTCGTCGCCAGTGTTATATCCTTGGGGCAGCCGGTGTAGGAAGCAATCACTTGAGGCCAGAGAGCAGGCAGCTAACCAAAACCTCCATTTTATTTACAGATATACAGAGAGCTCACTCAGCCGGTTGAAACCGGTTGAGCTAACCCATAATAATCTAACTCAGTTGCCATAGCAACAAAAACCATGACAACCAAATACACAACACATTCAGCAGCTGTGAGTTTCTCCTGCATTTGAATAATCTCATCAGTCCTTCACTTACGCAGGTGCTGAAGCTTTATCTCCAATGGCTGGGCCTCTTGGGAGCTAGAGCAGAATTTCTTCTGCCGAAAGCCCTGTTCCTTTTTCAGGGCCTTGACCTGTTTGCTCTTTGTAGCCTCAACCTGGTGGCTTCTCTCCTGCTCTGTGAGTAGCTCCTTCTGCCTGTCCTCTGGTCATTGGGTTTGCTCCTGTTGCTTGGCCAGTTTCAGTAAGAAAACCTGCACCTGGGCCTGCAAATTACAGAGCTGTTCAATAGCCCCGTCAGAGCTCTTGTCACACTCCTCTCCTGGGACCACCAGAAATGCTGAATCACATTTAGCTTCTGCCCCAGCTCCCCTGGCCCAGAGAGCCGGCTGTCCCCTAGAGCTGCTGGTTGGATCATTTTCCAAGGGAGTCCTTTCAGGTTCTTGGGGGAAGCTACTCAAACGCCCCCAGTTCCCAAGCTTTGAATCTGGGAGTGAGGCTAAGGTATCCCTGGTAAGCGGAGGGATGTTTGAAACCCATGGCTGGCCTCTCCCTCTGACGCTTATACTCCAAGGCCTGCTTTCTTAGCAACCCATTTTACCAGTACTAGAAATTCTCACTGCCCCATAACAACAGCCCCTCTGCCCCAAATCCAAAGTTCTTGTAGAGCAGCATCTTTTTATGTGTCCCTTTTCCCTGTAGTCAAAACAAATTAACCCTGGGTGGGGGGGTTCACTCTTTCCAGCCCAAAATGGGGTTCCCACAGTCCTGGGCCTGACCTCCCCAGGGCAGGGTGTCTTTAACAATCTGGGACTTCCCTGTTCCCCAAGTGTTCTAGGAAACCAGGCCAGTCTCCCCATCCTTGCTCCTGGAGGCAGCCCCATCATATGTGCCCGTCCTGCCCACAGTCAGTGCACAGCATTGGACGAGCCCTGTCTGCGGTGGGTCAGGGTGACTTTTTCCAGTCACTAGCCCTCCTCAGTGCGTCGCTGTGGGTGCCTGGGCACTTCCAGCAATGGGAGCTGGAACACCCCTGGCTGTTGCTGGCCCTCCAGACACCAGCTTGGGAGAGTGAATGTCCCTCCGGCGTGGAAGGTGTCTGTGCCGTGCTGCTCTGTCAGCCCCCCTGGGTGAGTCTCGGAGCCGGGGGAGACAGACGTCAGCTTGTGGGGTTTGTGCTGCAGCAGTAAACACAGCTGTGTAGATGTTGTGTTTGGGGCTGGAGCCTGGGTTTGAAGCCCCCACTTACTCCCTGGGCTTCAGAGCCCCAGCTTCAGCCTGAGCCAGAAGGTCTGTACGGCTCTTTCTAGCGCCATAGCAGGAGCCCCACAAACCTCAGTCTGTTCTCCCGGCTCTGAGACTTGCTACCACGGGCTGTGTAGATGAACCCAAAGTGTCTCCAGAGTCTGGGTGTGAAAGTTCCCAGCGTGTCTGACCCAGGGCCGGTTAATGAGAGCGAGGGGGGTGGCTGGCGCAGTTGTTAGATGGAGACACCTGAGCCCTGGGGCTCTGAGACGGTCTCGGTGACCATTATCCTCTCTGGGAGCTTCCCTTCTAGTCTTTAGTGGGCCCTCAGCTGGGAGCCCCAGGTTCAATTCCCCCCCTGTATTATGTGGGGCAGAAATTGGAATGGGGGTCTCCCCCCTCAGGTGAGGGCTGGAACTGCTGGGCTCTGGGTGTCTGATGTGGGGCTCCCTCAATCTCTCCTGCTGAAGACGCCCCCTGTGTCTAAACACTGCCATGGGCACTGAGCCAGAGCGTGGGAGTGAGAATGACTCTGACTCTGCAGCCCAGTGGGTCGGGTTCCGCCTGGGAGTCCAGAGTCCAGCTCCCCTGCCTCAGTGACCCTGTAATTATTGATCCATAACCCCAGTGAGGGGAGGGGTTACGGCCCCTGGCACAGCAGTGCTTCAGCCATGTTGGTGCCCCCGTGCAAACCCCTCGTGCAGACGCGCTGCGCAGGTGTGAGCTGGGATTGGCCCCGGTGCAGCTTCTCCCAGATGGAGGGGGCAGGAAGTGGGGAGATGCCCCCACCTCCTCCACTGCCCCAACCTCATTAATAATGGCTCCTGTTCCCCGCATTACCCAGTTACACCTCCAAGCATCCCCCCATGCCCATCCCCCCCACTGTTCTGCCCCCACCCAGGAGCCAAGCCCAGATCCACTTCCCATGGCCTGGGGGAGGGGCTGGGCCGGACGAGGGAAGGGACCGGCTGTGGGGTTTGCCTGGCTGGAAGGTGGTGCCCGTGGGGCCGGCCGGCATGGAGACTCCCAGCTCCACCCCTGGGGCAGGGCTGCCTGGCCAGTGTATGTGGGGATGGCACCAGCCTGCTCTTAGTAACAAACCAACCACACATGGCTCCAAAGCAACAGAGATGCAGGCCTCCCCCTTCACCCCTCTCTGCCCCCTGGCACCTGCCAATCTGTTCATTGCCCTCCGGCCCCTAGCTCCTGCCTCTCCCTTCCCTCAATATCTGTGCCCACCTGGCCCGTGCTTCTATCCTCCCTGGCTCCACTTTGCCCCACCCCTCCCTTCACCCCTTTCTGCTCCCATGGTCCCCTCTCCACCCACTTTGTCACATGCCCCCTGCCCTGTCACATGCCCCTGCCCCCCTGCAGCCCACCCTCTTCCTGCCCTCCTGGACTGGCACTTGCCCCCTCTTCCAAACACTCTTTGCACATGGTGCCCACCCATCACTTCACTCCCCCACTCCCTGGCCTCTGCTCTCCCCTTTCCCCCTGCTCATGAACCCCAGCTCTCCCCTCACCCCCATCTGCCCCTAGTGCCCACCCCAGCTTTCACCCTCCTCTGTTGTCCTGGCTCCTGCTCTTCTCACTCCAGTGATGAGCTGCCAAAATCTTAATAACCGGTTCCCTATAAAAGTTCTGATTTAAGTGGGGGAGGGGCCGCAGCAGGGCCTGGGGCAAATTGCCCCACTTGCCTCCCCGGCAGCCCTAGAGCTTGCAGCCCCCTCCCCCATTACCTTGCCGGCAGCTCAAAGCAGCAGGACGACTCAGGAGCTCAGCTGAGCTGCCCAGCTGCTGGCCACGCTGCAGCTCTTAGGAGTGGGGAAAGTGGGGGAGGGCCCAGGGGAGACATCCTCATGGGGCCAGGGGCCCCTGCAGTGCCCAGGCTAATTGACCCACTTTTCCCCTCCCCTCCGGCCAGCCCTGGAACTTGCAGCAGGCCCCCTACACACCTTGCCGGGCCTCTCAAAAAGCGGCAGCAGGATGACTCCGGAGCTCAGCTGAGCTGCCCAGCTGGTGCCGGCGGCTGGCCACACTGCAGCTGGGGGGAAGCGGGGGAAGGGCCGGGGGAGCCTCAGCCTCCCCAGCTGGGAATCCTGGGAGCAACAGGATGGTCTGGCCACGGACCGGAGTTCTTTGCCTACCCCCTGGCCCTTTAACAACCGGTTCTCCACGGAGGTCTAATTTTAGCAACCAGTTCTTGGGAACCTGCTCCAGCTCACCACTGTCACTCCCCTCAGCACTCCTGGAGCATGCTCCTCTCTGCATCCTCTCTGCCCCCCTGGCACCCGCCCCTTCCCTCATCCCCCTGTGCCCAGCTCTCCTCTAGCCCCACTCTGACCCTCTGGCTCCTGCCCCTTCCCAAGCCCGTCTCCTAAAACCTTCTACCCACCTCCCCTGCCTCCTCACCCCTCTCTGCCCCCTGGTGTTCATCCCTCCCCGCTCAGCCCTCCTTGTGTCTGCCCCTCTGCTCACCCCCTCAATCCCCCTGTCACCTGCCCCTCCCCTTGCCCTCTTCCTCCCTGGTGTCCACCCACACACACACACCACCCTCTGCCCCCATCACCATGACTCCATTCCCTGCCTCCCTGGTGCCTACCCCTGCTTTCACACCATCCTGCTCCTAGCACCCACTGCTCCCCTCCCCCTTCCCTCCTTTTGCCTGCCATGTCCTTTCCCCCTTCTGTCGCCCAGCACCTGCCCCTCTGGCACCCGCCTCTTACCTTGCCCCCTGCGCCCCCAATGCCTCCTCTTGCCCCTTGTTGGCCACAGTGCCTGCCCCTTTCCATGCCGCACCACTGTCCCCCTGGCAGCTGCCCCTCCTCCTGCCCCATAGCTGCCTGCCCATCTGCTTGTCCCCTCTACCCCCTGACTTGCACCCCTCTCCTCATGCCCCTCTAGCCCCCCGGCACCCAGCCCTTCCCTTGCCCTCCCACCCCGTGATGACCACCCTTCCCTCAATCTTCATTTGCCCCGGTGCCTGCCCCATCTCATGCCACCCCAGTGCCCACCTCTCCCCCACTCTGTCCTGTCAGTGCCTGTCCCTGACCCCATCCCACCCCACACCCGCAGGCACAAGCCCTGTCCCTCGCCCCCCCCCCGGTGCCTGCCTCTGCCCTGGTCCCCCCTCCCCCTGCCACCAGCCCCTGAGTTCGTCCTCCCAGGGCCAGCTCCAGGCACCAGCCTACCAAGCACGTGCTTGGGGCAGCACCTTGGGAGAGGGCGGCGATCGGGGTTTGGTTTTGTTGTTTTTGGAGGCGCTGCAGGGGGGCGGGGACTTGGGCGGCACGACGCTGCGCTCGGGGGGGGCGGAGACTTGGGCGGCGCGACGCGGTGCTCGGGGGGGCGGGGACTTGGGCGGCACTCTTTTTTTTGCTTGGGGCAGCAGAAATGTGAGCGCCGGCCCTGCTTCCTCCACCCCTCCTGTTGCCCCCTCTGCCTCCCTGACATCTGCATCCCTCCCCCCCCCTCTAATGTCCTGGTACCAGACCCTTTGTTCACTTCTCTGCCCCCCCCCGAGGCCCATCTCTACCCTCGCCCCCATCTGCCTCCATGGTGCAAACCCCTTCCCTTGACCCACTTTGGGCCCCCTGGTGTCAGACCTTCCTTCCCCCAATCTCTGCCCCCCAGGGCCCACCCCTCCCCTCATCCTCCCTCTGTCCCCAGGTGCCCACATCTCCACACCCCTGTGCCCCCCTAGGGCCCCCCCCTCTTCACACCCCACAGTCAACCCCGTGTGCACCTGTTCTTTTCCCCCACTCTGCCCCTGGTGCCCACCCCTCTCCTGTCTCCCCTCCTTACATCTGCCCCTGCATCCCTCCTGGTGACTAGCCCTTCCCCCACCCCACCAGCACCCACCCCTACCATCATGCCCCTCTCCCACTTGATGTCAGCCCCTTCTCTCTGTCCTCTGTTTCCCCCTGGGGTCTGCCCCATGCATTGCTCCCCCCCATGGCCCTCTGGCCCCTGCCCTACCCCTCACCCCTCTTCCTCCCCTTGAAACCTGCACCTTCTCCCCTCCTTTCCCCTGGTGCCAGCCCCTCCTTCTACCCCCCTCTGCCTTCCCAGTACCTGCCCCACTCCTCCTCCCCACCCCATTGAAGCTCCCCCCATTCCTTCACATCCCTGGTGCCCGCCCCTTCCCTTGCTTCTCTGTGCCCCTAGGGTCTGTCCCCTTCTTCTGCACTGGCACCCACCCCTCCCTTCCCCCAGACCGTCCTCCTGATGCCCACCACTTCCCTTGTCCCCCCTTGCACTTGTGTCTGCCCCTCCCCTCTCTCCACCCTTCGCCCCCTGCAACTCCTTCTAATCTGCCCCCTTCACCCTCCCCTGCCCTCCTGGTGCCGGCTCCTCGTGCCTCCCATTGCCCTTGTGTCTGCCCCCTCTGCCCCTCCCCACTGGCCCATCACCTGCCCCACCCCTTTCCTCTCCCAGCATCAAGCTGTCCTCCCCATCCCTCTGCTGCCCTCCTCCCTTCCCCACTTACACCTTCCCACCCCTTCCCCCGGCATCTGCCATTTCCTCACAGGCAGATGGGCCCTGACTCCCCTCAGGAAACATCCCCCCCGCACCCGCACAGTGATTAACAGGAACGAAGGTTAATTTCCCTTTGATCCCAGTGACCAGCCCCTGCCCCCGGCCCTGACTCTGTGACTCTCTCCCCAGTGGACGTGACTCTGGATCCAGACACGGCTCAACCCGACCTCATCCTGTCTGAGGATCGGAAACTCGTGAGATACGGAGACAAACGCCAGGATCTGCCCGACAACCCTGAGAGATTTGATAAATATCCTGTTGTCCTGGGCGCTGAGGGGTTCACGGGTGGGAGGCGTTACTGGGAGGTGGAGGTGGGAGACAAGACTAGATGGACTCTGGGGGTTTGTAGGGAATCTGTGAGCAGGAAGGGGAAGGTCACATATGCCCCTGGGAATGGAATCTGGGTCGTGCGGCTGTGGGATGGGGAATACGAGGCCTGTACCTCCCCCCCGACCCCGCTCCCCATGAGCGTCAGGCTCAGCAGGGTGGGGATTTTCCTGGACTATGAGGCGGGCGAGGTCTCGTTTTACAATGTGACTGACAGGTCCCATCTCTTCACTTTCACTGACACCTTCTCTGGGACGCTCCACCCTTATTTCAGTGCTGGTTACAAAGCTGGGGGTACAAACGCGGCTCCCCTGATCATCTGCCTGGTCCCAGCTCAGGCAGGAGGGAATCTCGGTCCCGGACAGTGACCCCGCGGCACAGACTGGCCCCTCACAGCCCTGATGCTCTGCCCGCCCCCTGGTGGTGAAGGCCGGTTACTGCAGGGAACTGGATTTTTTTTTTTTGTGCTGACCAGCTGCTGCCAGTTTCCCTTTTCAGCTGGAGTAGAAACCCAGACACCTGGTAACCCCAGCCCAGGCTGGGTGAATGGGACCCACTTGCTGGAAGGAGCCAGAAAGCTTCCCCCCCCCACCCCTGCTCCCCCTGTGTTTGCTGCACCACTGGTAAGAAAAACTGCCTGACAGCTAGTGGGTTTTGCTGCCGTCACCTTTCCCCGTCCCCTGCTCAGGGGTAGCAGATGGTGACGGACGGGGATCATTCACTTCTGTCAGAATATTCTACCCCTGTGAAATCTCAATGCAAAATATGAAAAAAAGATTATAATAAATTAGAAACTGTTGTTATTGTAAACAAACATTTTCATTTACATTTCAACAGTATTTCAGAAACAAGCATCTAAACATATTTTTAGAAATGAAATTATTTACATTTATTTTTTGATTTTCCCCTCAAATCTAAATTGAGGTTTAACTTCTCTACATAGCATCATTTGTATTTCAACTGTGTTACTTCATGAAATCCAAAATATTTCTCTTATCAAAATAATTATTAAAAACTGTCAGACTCGGTTGTTCAGTTACAATGTACATGTGTCATAAACATCACAACTACACATGTGCAGCTGCTCTCTGGCTCTCTTTATTGTCTTGACTGGTTCTCTCTGGAAGGCAGGGCACGTACACTCGCCTCCTGCACTACACCTTTGAAAATTAATAGGTGAAAAAATGATAGAATTAATTAAGCAATATATTTAAGTTAACTCACACAAGATTATAAAATAGTCTTTGAACTTTTGTCAGCATTAATTCATGTGATTTTTAACTTTCTAGCTACATATAATCGGTAATCAAGACATGACCCTTCCTTTCTTGTTCTCACATCACTTAACAAAACATGGCCCCGAACCTCAAATGCTATCTTCCTGTAGATAGAAATCTCTTCTACAATATTCTCTTTTTTAGTTTATTTTTCTTTAGAAATATTATTTGCAGGCAATGTACTGTCAGTGTCCACTGTTGATTTCAATGTACTGCTGGGCTCTTCATGTTCTTGGTTCTAAGGACGTAACAAATGTATTTTTGTAAAAAAATAGAGAAGGGGGTGTATTCCTTTACTGAATCATCACAAATTAACTTAATTGTAATAAAGATGCTGGCACTTAATGGCCCATAACATGAAATTTGGTGAAGCTTTATTGGGAAACCTTTCTTCTCAGCCATAAATCAATTGAAAGGGTGATATTTTTGTTGTCATGTGAGGTTTAGAGTACAAAGAAAATAAAGTTGCTCCAGGAAATTTATCACAGTTCCTCTGGGTTCTCTGTCCACCACCTTCCTGGATGCTGTGTACAAATAGTGACTGATTGGTCTAATTCCTTGAAATTAGCAATTGAACCTCATTTCCTGAAGAGCTAGCTGAGCAGAGTATGAGGGGAAGCACATCGCATGGCATTGCTAGGACTACTTTTTGTTTTCAATGTGATGTCTTATGAACATTTTCAATGTAATAATTCAGTTTTAAAAATTCATTTATGCCCTAAACTTACCTTGATTATTTGAAAATAAATACCCTAAAGTTATCTTGTGATGGATTCATTTGTGTTTTTATCCAGTCTGCTGCTGTCTAGGTGGCATGGGGCTGCTGAAGCCAGGGCCAGCTCTAGGCACTAGTAAACCAAGCACGTGCTTGGGCGGCACATTTTCAGGGGCGGCATTCCAGCCAGCCTTTTTCTTTTTTCCTCCGCTTGGGGTTGCAAAAGCCTAGAGCCAGCCCTGGCAGCAGCAGCGCGTCCTGTGCAGGAGGCACCCTGGGGCTGCTGTGGTTCATGTCGGGGAGCAGCGCCTGCACCTTGTGACCAGGCAGGCTCCGAGCGTGGGACACTTGGGCTGGGGGCCACCCCACAGGGCACACAGAGCTGCCTGCAGGTGCCGCAGGGCAGCCACTCCCCAGTGCCACAGCCAGGGCTGGGCGAAGTGGCCCGAGCTGCCCAGGGGCTGCAGCAGGGTGGCCAGGAGCAGCAGCAGCAGCGGGGACATAGAGAGGACCGGTACCCGGGATGCTGCCATGCGGGACCCGCGTCCCATTCTCCGGGGCTCCACTCCCTCTGGGGCTGCCCTGCCCTGGCTCTTCAGCCCCCTGCCGAGGCGGTTCCCCCGGCTCTGCCCTCCCGGGTCCCGGCCGATCCTGGAGGCGAGAGCCCCAGCTGGAGGGTTTGACGTTATGAGTGTAATATAATATTTCATTGAAAGGTGACAGGGTCAGCAAGAGTTAATTAACTCACCTCACAGACTGACCTAACCCATGGGTGAACCTTAAGGGCTGGTTAGGAAGATATGTAAATGAATAGAGCTTTGAAATGCAAGTCTGAATTGTTAGAGGTAGAAGGGTAGATGTTTACTCAGGTCTTGTGATGTAATCAAACAAGTCTTGTCTATTGCTATAGTTTTAATTCAAAGATCAAAAAAGGAATATTAACATTTATGATGATACTTGAGTGAAATAGTATTATTGTCTATGTGTCTCTTTGAAGGTTGTGGTAACCTGTACCTGAACTGTTTAATGGATAAATTACCCTGTACTAATTGCCAGGATGTTTGGAAGGAGAGTTAAGCCTATTGTTTTCTCAGGCCGAAAGGCTGCTGGAAGTGTATAAGAACCCTGGGACATGATCCTGCTTCATCTCAGATCTGCTTTGGGTTTCAAGATGGGGAAACCTTAAGCCACAAGGTTTGAGATTCCCCAGTCATTGACTGGAGCCATCCTGAATATGGAAATTGGACAGTAACCTATGGACTATTTCTAAAAGGACTTTTGGCAACTACAAGCTCACCTCTACTATGCATCTGAACCTCGAGAACTGAATTCAAGTCTGTACGTATATTGATCTTTTAACCAACACTCACTCTCTCTTTTCTTTTTAAATAAATTTTAGCTTAGTTAATAAGAATTGGCTATAGCATTTATTTTGGGTAAGGTCTAAGTTATAATTGGACCTGGGTATGTGGCTGATCCTTTGGGATTGGAAGAACCTTTTCTGTTATATGATGAGGTAAGATTTTCAGTAATCATCATCATATCTGACAGGTGTGTCTGGATGGAGGCCTGAGGCTGGGTACTTTAAGGGAACTGTGTCGTTTGGACTTCTAAGTAACCAGTGAGGTGCTATAGAAGCTGCTTTGTGCTGGTTGGTAAATCTAAGTATTGGAATAACCACCAGCATTTGGGGTTTATCTGCCCCGTTTTGTTTGCAGTTCACCCTGATTGAGTGACCTCAGATGGCTCCCACGGGCAGCACCATCATAGAGGGACCCTGGGCTTAGATGCAGCCTGGGAGCCCTGCTGCTTACCCTGACCCTGCCAGCACCGGACTGGCTGGAGGCAAGGAGGGAGCGGGCGGAGTCAGCACTGGTGGTGGGGAGCCCAGGGCTGGGGCGGCAGGGGGTGCAGGTGAGGGAGGGCACTGGTGGTGGGAGGGGTGAGAGCCCAGGTGTGCAGGGGTAAGCCCAGGGTTGAGGTGGGGGGCAGCCAAAATTTTTTTTGCTTGGGGCGGCAAAAAACCTAGAGCCAGCCCTGGCTGAAGCTATCTGTTTTTTCTGGTTTTTAACACGGGAAGTGTTAATCTAAAAATAGATAATTTTTCCTAAAATTTCCTCCAGAAATATCTGCGTTCCTTTCCCTATTTCCCATTGAATTATATGTAATTTCTGTGATTTCTTACCCAATCATATTGCATTATTACATGGGAAAATATGTTCGCAAATAGTAAAAACTATGTTGTATGTTAACATATCTGACAAGACATAAAAGTGTGTTGTCATTAAGAGATAGAAATTTAAAAATGAACATTGCCAGCTAACTATGAATGCTCCTGCATCAGTTCCTGCAACCCCTGGCTGGCAGACCTCTGTGTGAATTAAGCAGCCTCCGGTCTGCCGGGGACCCTCCACCAAATGTCTTTATTACCATTTATCGTGCATCACAAGATAGCAGCAGTTACGTGAAGGCCCCTTCCTGCTCCCTGGTTCAGCCTTTCATACTACTGCTTTCTTCTCAGCGCTGAGCTAGTGACCTCATCAGGCTCCCTACAGGTGCAAGTGATCCCCTCTGCCCTTCCAAACCCAAACTGCTCAGTCCCTCCTACTCTAACTGCACCCAGTGCCCTGGGTGTGCTCAGTGACCAGGGTGCTGGCTTCCAAAGGGCTCAGTTTGTAGCTGCTAAAAGCCCCTGTCACACTGCCATGATTGTGTAGGTGACCATGTAGTGAAAATAACACCAAATGTAAACTGTTACCTCATTATTATATTCAGAACCCAGATCTGCCAGTATCTGCTCTGGACAGCCACGGTGATATATAATTTTACATGTCCTCTTTCCACCTCGCATGCCGTCAAGTTGGAGCGCATTAAATTAGTCCCAGGCACTATAACTCTCGAGGTGTCCACACTGGCAAGGCACATAGAGTGCCTCGACTCCACGGCTGGAGCGTTCCTAGTAATCCACCTCGACGAGAGGTGTACAGCTTTCTGCGCCCAGGCTAAAGCGCCACAGTGCCAGTGTGGACACCCTTCTCTATTGCTGTGCTCTCATCAGCCTCCGGGACATGTCCCACAATGCCTGTTCTAGCCACTCTGGTCATCAGTTTGAACTCTACTGCCCTGGCCTCAGGTGACCCACTGTCAGACCCGCCCTTTAAATTCTCTGGGAATTTGGAAAGTCCCCTTCCTATTTGCTCAGCAAGGCATGGAGCGCTCTCTGCGCATCTTTCCAGGTGACCATGCCTCCACGCGCCAGGCGATCCTCAGCATGGAGCAATGTCGAGATGCTAGACCTCATCAGTGTTTGGGGGGAGGAAGCTGTCCAGTCCCAGCTGCTCTCCAGCCATAGGAATTACGATACTTATGGACAGATTTAAGAGCCATAACCGAAAGGGGCCATGACCAGGACGCAGTGCAGGGTGAAAGTGAAGGAGCTGTGCAATGCATATCACAAGGTGCGGGAAGCAAACCACTGCTCCAGTACTGCCCCCATGACATGCTGGTTCTACAAAGAGCTGGACGCGATACATGGGGGCGACCCCACTGTGACATTGCACTCCATATGTTTATGGAAATATGCTTATGAATGTGAATATAGTAACTCCTCGCTTAACACTGTAGTTATGTTCCTGAAAAATGTCACTTTAAGCAAAACAGTGTTAAGTGAATCCAATTTCCCCATAAGAATTAATGTAAATAGGGGGAGTTAGGTTCCAGGGACATTTTTTTCACAGAGAAAAAATCTATATATTATATAAATATATATACACTGTGGCAAATTGCTGGCACTATTATGATAGGTCTCATGCTTTCTCTTCTTTGTGGGGGGTTCAGGGCACCATTTCTTGCCCCTGAATTGGAATATTAATTGCCCCACTAGTGTCTTTGAGGAGGGGAGTGGCGAGGAAGGGACCTGGGCCCGCCCTCTACTCCAGGTCCCAGCCCAGGGGCCCTGAGGATAGTGGTGAACCACTTGAACTGGCAGTTCCTTCCCCTGGGCTACTTCCCTCTCCTGCCCTTCAGCTTGTGGGGGGGCTTCCTGCCCTCCCTCTGCACAAGCCAGGTGCCCCTTACCTAGGGTCTTGGACTTCTTAGCCCACCACAGCACTTCTCCAAACTGTCCTCTGCTTCTCTTCAACCTGTTCTCTGCTCCAGCACCAATCCTTTCTGCTCCAACTCCTACACTGTCTGATTGAAGCAGGGATTTTTTATCATGTGACTGACTGCAGGTGCACTAATTGGCTTCAGGTGCACTAGTTAATCTATAGCAAACTTTCTTCCCCTGACAGGGAATAAGGCTCCCTTGTAACACTCTCCTGCTGCCCTCTGGCCATGCTGTATCACAACACACAGTATAAGTTTTAAACAAACAATTTAATACTGTACACAGTGATGATGATTGTGAAGCTTGGCTGAGGTGGTGAAGTCAGAAGGTGGAAGAGAGTGGGATATTTCCCACGGAATGCCTTACTGCTAAATGATTAACTAGCTTTTGGCTGAGCCCTCACTTTACAAGGCAGCAGGAATGGATGGAAGGGAGACAGCAAGCATGGCAGACAGAGGCAAAGACACACACCCTGTGTGTATTGGCGAGAGAGAGAGAGCGCGCTGCGCACTGCCCCTTTAAGTAAGCTGACCCCACATTGTCTTTTTAAGTGGATCTGGAAGTTGAGACAGCAGCTGCTGCTGCCCCAAGCTCTCTCTGTCTGTGTCCCCAGCCTGCTCTATATGGAGAAGGGGTAAGTGGGTGCAGGAGCAGGGGAGAGGGCTACACCCTGACATTAGCCCCCCGCAACACACACAGCAAGCAGAAGGCTCCTGGGAGCAACTCCAAGTCAAAGGGCAGGAGCAGCACAGGGCAGTTGGGGGAGGGACAGCTGAACTGTTGGCAACTACTAGCCTGCTGGGCAGCTGCTGCACAGGGAACTTAGGGGAGTGGGGAGCTGATAGGAGGAGCTGATGGGGGGCTGACGGTCCACCCTGGTTCCAAGCCCCCCCCCACCAGCTAGCTGCAACAGGCTGCTCTTCTGCAAGCAGTGGACAAAGCAGGCGGCTGCCAAACAACGTTAGAAGGGAGCATTGCATTGCAGAACTTTAAACGAGCATATTGCCTAACTGATCAGCAACATAAGAACGAAACAACGTTAACTGGGATGACTTTGAGTAGTTACTGTATGACATAACTGGAATATGCTTTATGCTAAGTATGCCATGTAACATATCTCTGAAAAGGTTATGATCTACTGAATATATTCATCCTATTTGTATGCATGTATCATTTTCATATCTAAAGTTATGAGCGTTGGCTCTAGTCTAGTATGTTAAGTATTTGCTGTGGGAAACACATAAGGGAGGGTGAGCCAACCTATTGTGAAGACTATTCAAGTAAATTGGAAATAGGTGACTAACAATGGACAGTGGGAGACACCAATCCACATGTGCTAAGCTAACATGTAAACAATGGCATGGGCCTGCAGAAAGCTGAATCATTCATGGACATGTGACTTGCCCATGTGGCTCCAAATTCCATCTAGCTGCTGTAATCTTGCAAAGGGGTTTTCTCCCACAAGGCAGAGAATATAAAAGGCCCCTGGAAACCCTCCATTTTGTCTTCAACTGGCTCAAGATTGCTGGACCCAGGCCATAAACTACAGCTTTGGTCTGAAAAGGATTGGGCCCAGGCTAGGAAAGAATCCTGTCTGTGCAGTATGCTTTTATTGGAATAGCTTTGAGAGTGAGATATTGCTTTTAATCAGTTTCTTAATGTATTAGGCTTAGACTTGCATTTTGTTTTATTTTACTTTTGTGACCTTCCTTGCTCTGTCTGCTATTACTTGAAACCACTTGAATCTTGCTTCTTACATGTAATAAAATCACTTTTGTTTATTAATAAACCCAGCGTAAGTGATTAATACCTGGTGGAGCAAACAGCTGTGCATGTCTCTCTATCAGTGTTATAGAGAGTGGACAATTTATGAATTTGCCCTGTATAAGCTTTATACAGAGTAGACCAGATTTATTTGGGGTTTGGATTCCACTGGGAGCTGGGTATCTGGGGGCTGAGGCAGGTAACTTGCTGAGCTGTTTTCAGTGAAGCCTGCAGCTTTTGGAGCTTAGCGCAGACCCTGGGTCTGTGTTGGGCAGGCTAGCATGTCTGGCTCAACTAGATGGGGTTCTGGGGGGCCCAGGCTGGCAGGGAAAATGGGCTCAGGGGTGATTTCAGCAAACCAGGTGACAGTCCCAAGGGGATCTCTGTGACCCATCCTGTCACACCCACCTCCACTCCAAGGAGCACCGTGGACACTTCACAGGCCATGCCAGCCCAGAGTGCAAGGAGCCAGGAGGAGGAAATAGGGAGCGAGGGTTCTGAGGAGGAGGGGAGCCCAGAGACAGAGGATGACTTGGCATCCATAGATGCATGCATCCAGGAGCTGTTTTCAAGCCCAGAGGAAGCTAGCCAGTCAGAGCAGGTGGAACTTGGGGAATCGCAAAGATCAGAGGAGGCACCTGGTAAGCGCCTTTGATTTTGGGAAGCAAGTTGCTGGGAGCGGGTTGGTGGAGCGAGGACAGTTGCAGAAAGCAGGATTGGGTCTGTGTGGTGCCTAGAAGCGGAACAGGGCATTGATGCATCTCTCACATCTTGGCAGTCGGCCTCACAGATCTCATCAAAGGTCTCATGCAGATACCAGGCAATCCGATTCTGTAGGTTCCTCGGCAATGCTGCTTTGTTCATTGTCCCATTAAGAGTAACATTCCCGTGCCATTCTGCCATAAGAAGTGGCGAGACCATTGCTGCACAAAGAGAAGCCACATAAGGGCAAGGGGAGAATCCGCAGACTTGCAAAAAACCCTGACTTGCTTCCCTGCTCACCCTCAGCAGCGAGATATCTTGAATGATGAACACAGCCTGTGGAAAATGTGTGGATAGTGTTGAGTATAAGGCCCCCCTGCAGTGTTAGCTCTCCCCATTACACACGGTCCCTGAGCAATGAGTTCCCCTGGCCCCTGAGGTTACTCTCCATTTTGGGGGTCTTGTGGCTTATGTGCTCTTGCCTTGGGACAGACAGTTGTGATAGGTATGTGAGTTGTGTTTGTGTTTAAGTCCAGCTGTATCATTGCTCTGTCTAGTGTTAACAATGGTGCCTCTGTAAAATGTTGCATTTTGCCTTCACAGAGGCAGCCTTGGCATCCCAGTCATCCCCGTTATCGCCGGCTGAACAGCTGTGCAGACTCAGGAAGCAGCCTCGACAAAGTAAAGAGGACCTGCTGCATAACTGAGAACAGAAAAATGCAGGAGTGATGTGACAGCAAGATGAGGGAATGGAAGGAGAACACAGAGCAGCTCCTAAACATTGAGTGGCTAGCGGACTCAATGCAGGTGCTTGTAGAACTGTATATGGAGTAGTTTCATGCCTGCCCTCCCTGTAGCCTGTGTCCCAAAACTCTTTCCCTTGCACTCCATGTCACCGCCAACACAGTAGATCATAATCTTTCTAATGGTATGTTACATGGGGCATTTAGAATAAAGCATATTTCAGTTATGTTATATTCATGTTCATAAGCATATTTTCATAAAGTATATGGAGTGCAATATCACAATCGCATTAAGTGAAAGCAAGCATAGCCCAGGAAAGCAACAAGCACTGCTAGTCAGTGCACCATATGGAGCACTAGATACCTACTAACATTACTATCACTGCACTCCTGTGCATGGCACCAAACATTACTGGCTTTCAGCATTGAATTGCTGCTTCAGAGCATCTCGAATACTCATGACCCCACGCTGTGGCCCTCTAATGGCCCTGGACTCTGGCTGCTCAAATTCAGCCTCCAGCCAATGAGACTCAGCACTCCGGAGTTCGGAGTGAAACTTTCACCTTTCCCTTCACAAATATTATGCAGGGTACATCATGCGGCTATAACCATAGGGATGTGGTCATCGGCCAGGTCCAGCTTCCCATACAGACATCGCCAGCAGGCCTTTAAACTGCCAAAGGCACACTCAGCAGTCATTCTGCACCAGCTCAAACTGTTGTTGAACTGCTCCTTGCTGCTCTCAAGGCTTCATAAGCCACAGCATCAAGGGGTAGGCAGGATCTCCCAGGATCACAATGATTATTTTGTCTTCCCCTATGGTGATTTTCTGGTCTGGGAAGAATGTCCCCGCTTGCAGTTTCCTGAACAGGCCTGAGTTCCGAAAGATACGTGCATCATGCACCTTTCTGGACCAGCATTAATGGCCATGAAATGCCCATGGTGATCCACAAGCGCCTGGAGAACCATTGAGAAATACCCCTTCCAATTAATGTACTCGGAGGCTAGGTGGTCTGGTGCCAGAACTGGAGAATGCGCCCCATCTATCGTCCCTCCGCAGTTAGGGAAACCTATTCGTGCAAAGCCAGCCACAATGTCATGCACATTGCCCAGAGCAATGTTTTTTTCTGAGCAGGATGCAATTAATGGCCATCAACATGAGTCCAACATGAGTCCATCAACATGAACATGAACAGATCACTCTGAACTGGTTAGTGACCGATCAGTAGCTGTCTGGAGTAGCCAGCTTCCACAGTGCGATCGCCACACACTTCTCCACCAGCAAAGCAGCTCTCATTCTCGTGTCCCTTGCACCGCTCAGGGACACGAGAATGGGGAACTCAGCACACAGTTCTCATCTGAAAGTTCTGCAGCCACTGCTCATCATCCCAGACGTATATCACGATGTGATCCCACCACTCGGTGCTTGTTTTCCGAGCCCAAAAGTGGTGTTCCATGGTGGTCAGCACATCCGTGAATGCCACAGGCAATCTTGTGTCATAGCTAGTCCACGTGGCGATATTATCGTCGGATTCCTCATCTGTAGTTTAAGAAGTAACTGGACTGCCATTTGTGATGTGTTAGTGAGACCCATCAGCACATTCCTCAACAGTTCAGGATCCAGTCCTGCAGACAGAGAGCACAGTACAAAAACCATTGAAAGATGGCACCAAGTGCAGATGGAGACAAAGGGGCTGCTGGGATGCGAAGAGATGCATGATGGAGCATTGGGACAGGACCCAGGATGCCCCGCGATCCCCCCCTCCACCTTCCCACAAGCCTCAGCAGCAGAAGAGGATGAGGTGCCCTGTGAGATAGCTGTCCAGAGTGCACACATGTAAGCAGAGTCAGGATGAGATCTACCCTGACATCTGGTGGTACATTATGAGGAGTGGGCAAAGGAATTTTAGGAATGTGCATTTGCATTAGTAAACCCACTCCACTTAGCATAACACACGGCAGCATGGGATTGTTATTTTCACACTGTGGAATCCCCAATTTCTTTGTTATTGGGGCAGGAAGGAAAAAAAAGTGCTGTTACCTTAATTATGTGAATGAGGAACTATGAGACTGCTTTATGACAGAAATGACTCAACCTACATTAAATAGTACTTGCTAGACAAGGGACATGGATTCCAAAACCCAGTGAATTGAGAGAGGCTGGGGACAGGTTGTGACGTTATTGATATAAATGGGGACCATATAGAACATGGGTTGCAACCAAGGTCCTGTAGTGGCACCAAATCCTAAGTAAAGGGGGTCATATAAGGTGTCTAAGACCAGGTTCTGGGTTGCTGGTTATGATTATGCTGTCTGTATGTCTGTGTATTATTTTGTAGTTGAAGTTATAAGTATTGGCTCTGTAATGTCTGTAATTTTGTATTATGCTCTGCCTCTGGGAAGTGTCCCAGACAAAGCTGATGTTAGCCCGGCATAGCTGGCTTGATGGCCCATTAAAGGGCCATCAGCTACACAATTGACCCATGGAGAGAAGGCAGACACGCCTTGTGACTCAGCAAAGTATGCAGGGACTGGCCCATGTGACTCCAGACTCCATTTTTTTTTTTGCTGTAAGTTTCCACCGTGAGGACAAAGGGATTCTTACACCTGGAAAAGTCTATATAAGGCTAATGCCTCATCTCCATCTTGTCTTCAATCCTGCTTCTGACCTCTGGAGGAACTTTGCTACAAACTGAAGCTCTACACCAGGGACTGAGGACCCATCCCAGCGGGGGATGCATTCCAGAGACTTAAACTGAACCTGCAGTTTACTCCATCACTGCTGCAAGCCTGAACTAAGAACTTTGCCATTACTGTATGTAATTGATTCCATTTAACCAATTCTACCTCTCATCTCTACCTTTTTCCCTTTGTAAATAAACCTTTAGATTTTAGATTCTAAAGGATTGGCAACAGCGTGATTTGTGGGTAAGATCTGATGTGTATATTGACCTGGGTCTGGGGCTTGGTCCTTTGGGATTGAGAGAACCTTTTTCTTTTATTGGGGTGTTGGTTTTCATAACCATTTATCCCCAGGACGAGTGCACTGGTGGTGATACTGGGAGACTGGAGTGTCTAAGGAAATTGCTTGTGTGACTTGTGGTTAGCCAGTGGGGTGAGACCAAAGTCCTTTTGTCTGGCTGGTTTGGTTTGCCTTAGAGGTGGAAAAACCCCAGCCTAGGGCTGTAACTGCCCTGTTTGAGCAATTGGTCCTGATTTGGCACTCTCAGTTGGGTCCCGCCAGAATCGCTCCGTCACACAGGTATCTGTACTTGGAGGTGCAGACTCCTTGTGTGAGCCAGAGGCCCCAGTATTGCCTATGCCTCTCTCCACTGTGGAATGTCAGAGTTAATTTTGATTCCCTTAAGAATCCAGGTACAGGTTACTGAGCTGAACTCACTTTGGACCAGTAGTGCACTGGCACTAGGCTCCCCTACTGTGAGCTGAAATCACTAAAAGCTGAAATCACTAAGAGCTGGAATCGCTGGGCTAAGAGCACTGAGTACTGTGCTAACCAGTGGGGGAGCCTGAAGCTATACTGTGGAGCAGAGCAGCTGGCAGAGTGGAGCGAGCAGTTTCCGAGGACGGCTGTAGCGGCTCACAGGACAGCTGGTGGACCAGAGCAGCTGGTAGAGCGGAGCAGCTGTGGGACGGGTGGAGCAGCCCACGGAGCGAGCAGAGCTGAGCAGTTGCGGGGACGACTAGTGGAAGCAGAACCCCATGAAGAGGCAGGGCAGTTGGCCCCAAACCACGTAAGGTGCCCCTTTCTACCGAGGCTGGGGAGGGGGACCTCTGCAGGTAGACTCTCGAACTCTGGGGCTGCCTGACCCGGGAGAGAGACTTTTGGATTGTGGGACTTTTGGGACTGTGGGTGATTTGGGGGGTTGCTGGACTCAAGAGACCAGAGCGAAGGACACGGCCCAATTTCCTTGGGTGGGTCTTTGCTCACGGTTTGATCTATGAACTCTAGCTGAGGTATTTTCCCAATTTAATGCTTGTTGTTTACCTCATGTAATTAAATCTTTTCTGCTACACCAAGAGTCTGTGCTTGCGAGAGGGGAAGTATTGCCTCCTTGAGGCGCCCAGGGGTGTGTGTAAGATTTTCCCAGGTCACTGGGTGGGGGCTCGAGCTGGTTTTGCATTACATTGTAGGGAAGGGACCCATATGTATTGAACCCGGCCCTTGCTGCTATTGTTTCGGCCTGGCAGAAGGGTTACACACACAAGTGCCGCAAGTGTGGCCACACCATTGCCCTGGCAGCTGACAGTGTGAACACACAGCAGTGCTTTCCCTGGAGCGCTCTCTGAGGGGTGGTTTAACTTCCAGCGCTTTACATCTGCATGTGTAGACATGGCCTCACTGGCTTAAGCTACACCAAAATGAACCACTCGGTACCATGATAAGCGCTTTGATGTGCGAGTGTGGTCACGTTTGAGCGCTGGGAGAGAGCTCTCTCAGTGCTCCGGGTAATCCACTTCCACAAGGGGAATCGCTCAGAGCCTGTCCCCACTAGACAGTGCTCAAACTTGCTGCGCTCGGGAGGAGTTGATTTTTCACAGCCCTGAGCCAGCAAATTAGAGCGCTTTAACTTGCCAGTGTAGACATGGCCTGAAATTTTGTTTAAACCAATTTAGTTAAACCAGAGCAAACCCCTCTGTGGATGCTCCTCTTATTTCATTTTAAATACATCTTATGGAGGTTTATATTAACCTGATTCCTAATTGACTTGAGATGAACTGAAATAAGCCTTGTTCAAACTGAAATAAGAGTGTCCACACGGCCTTTCGCACAGGTTTAACTAAATGAATTTAAAAACTTATTTAAGGCTCATCTCTGCAGCCTGTGACCCATTTCTCCAAATGATAACCCAGTCCAGCCTCCCAGCTGCCCCTCCCAGCTGCTGCCTCCCCCCAACTCATCAAAGGAGCTTCCTGTTCTGTCCTGCTCTCTGCCCCAGCATCGCCCACGGCTCCCTGCCTCCCATGTTAATGGCAGGGCAGGGCAGGGGGTTAAGTGCAGATTTTCAGCCACTCTGGGCACTGCCTGTGTGGAGCAGGGACCCAGTCACACACAGACCAGCCCCCCTTGGGTGGGGAGTGACCCCTCATCCTGCTGCATCTGAGGCTAAAACCAGATCAGGTCTGGCCAAGTGTCCCACTAGCAGCTGGGAGACCCTGTTTTGCAGCTGGGGGAGGCTGCTGGCTCTGATCAGGGCCAGCGCTACCTTTTTTGCCGCCCCAAGTGAAAAACAAAACAAAAACAGGCCGACGAACTGCTGTTTCCTGCATAATCGGAATACCACCCCTTAGAATGTGCCGCCCCAGGCACCTGCTTCCTTGGCTGGTGCCTGGAGCCAGCCCTGGCTCTGATAGTCGCCACCAACAGGTCAATTTTAAAGTGTGTAGAGGGGGAAACAATTTGATTCTGAGACGTGAGAGGGAAGGTTGGTCACTGGGAAGTTTGACCCCCTTTCCCTGCAGCCCCCCAACATGAAGAATGACTCAGGGCAACAGCTTCCCTCCAAAAAAGGCGATGCTGCTGCACTTAAAACAGGAGGGGCAGAATCCCAATCGGAGAGAATTTTCTGTCAGTAACTGAGGCCTGGTCTACACTACGCGTTTAAACCGGTTTTAGGAGCGTTAATCCGATTTAATACCACACCCGTCCACACTAAGAGGCCCTTTATATAGATATAAAGGGCTCTTTAAACCGGTTTCTGTACTCCTCCCTAACGAGAGGAGTAGTGCTAATATCGGTATCACCATATCGGATTAGGGTTAGTGTGGCCGCAAATCAACGGTATTGGCCTCCGGGCGGTATCCCACAGTGCACCACTGACCACTCTGGACAGCAATCTGAACTCGATGCAGTGGCCAGGTAGATAGGAAAAGCCCCGCGAACTTTTGAATATCATTTCCTGTTTGCCCAGCGTGGAGCTCCGATCAGCACGGGTGGCGATGCAGTCCGAAATCCAAATCCAAAAAGAGCTCCAGCATGGACTGTACGGATGTGATCACTGTATGGGCAGACAAATCTGTTCTATCAGAGCTCCGTTACAGAAGATGAAATTCCAAAGCATTTTTAAAAAATCTCCAGATAGATGCCATAGCAGGGACTCAGTGCACTGCTGCGTGATGAGCGTAATGGAAAGCCAAAGAATCAAATGGACGCTCATGGAGGCAGGGGGGAATGAGGACTCAAGCTATCCCACAGTTCCTGCAGTCTCCGAAAAGCATTTGCATTCTTGGCTGAGCTCCAAATGCCTGTAGGGTCAAACATATTGTCTGCAGTGGTTCAGGGCATAGCTCGTCAATTTACGCCCCCCCTCCACCCCCAGAAGTAAAAGGGAAAAAAATCGTCTCTTGACTCTTTTAAATTTCACCCTATGTCTACTGAATGCTGCTGGTAGACGCAATGCTGCGGCACTCAATTGCAGTATCCTTTTTCCCCCTCAGTGGGGGCAGATGGTGCAATATGGCTGATATCCATCATCATCATCATCATCATCAGTCTTGTGGCAGATGTTGTAGTAAAAAAGGACTGGTATCTGTCCTCATTATCAGCCCCTGGCCTCTGGTGAGGTCAGCTGGGGGTGCCTGGGTAAAAAACTCCTGATCATTCCCAGTAGATGGTGCAGTACGGCTGGTAACCATCTTCATCATAGCAACAGGGGGCTGAGATCCATCAGCCCCTGCCCTTCATGTGTAAAGAAAAGATTCTGTTCTGCCTGGACTATCATAGCAGCGGGATGCTGGGCTCCTCTCCCCCACACTGCTTAATGTCCTGTCTGGACTATCATAGCAGCTGGAGACTGCCTTCCCCTCATATCTCACTAACAAGTCGCTGTTTGTTATTCCTGCATTCTTTATTACTTCATCACACAGATGGGGGGACACTGCAACAGTAGCCCAGGAAGGCTGGGGGAGAAGGGAATCAACAGGTGGGGTTGTTGCAGGGGCACCCCCTCTGAATGGCATAGAGCTCATCATTTCTGCAGGATCTGACACAGAGCAGCTGTGCTCTTTGGTTTTCTGATACACTGGTTCTCTAATACCCTTGCCTCATATTCTAGGCAGGACTGATTCTATTTTTAGATACCATAAAGAAGGAATTCCCCATTTTTGTCTTTTGCGCCCCCAGCCAGTCTCAGCCAGGGGCACCTATGACAGCAGCAGATAGTGCAGTACAAAAGGACTGGTAATCATCATCTCATTGCTAATTTACAATGGTATGGTAGATGGTACAGTATGACTGATAACCATCTCTGCTATCGTGCAAAAGCAAATGAATGCTGCTGTGTAGCACTGCTGAATCGCCTCTATCAGCGGGCATCTACTACACATATGGTGACAGTGACAAGAGGCAAAACAGGCTCCATGGTTGCCATGATATGGCGTCTGCCAGGGCAATCCAGGGAAAAAGGGCGCGAAATGATTGTGTGCCGTTGCTTCCCCGGAGGAAGAAATGACTGACGACATTTACCCAGAACCACCCATGACAATGATTTTTGCCCCATCAGGCACTGGGATCTCAACCCAGAATTCCAAGGGGCGGGGGAGACTGCGGGAACTATGGGATAGCTACGGAATAGCTACCCACAGTGCAACGCTCCAGAAATCGACACTAGCCTCGGACCGTGGACGCACACCACTGATTTAATGTGCTTAGTGTGGTCGCGTGCACTCGATTTTATACAATCTGTTTTACTAAACCAGTTTATGTAAATTTGGGATAATCCCGTAGTGTAGACGTACCCCGTTAATTACATGGGAAAGAGCAAACCCGGAGCAGATTTTATATCAACATTCAATTATTAAAGAGGAAAGGGTGGGGGGGTTCACTGATGTAAAGGGGGAAACAATCTGATGCTCAGACATGAGGAGAAAGCTGGTCCTTTTAGCCCCCCTCCCCTGCACTAGGGTAATGACTCAGGGCAACAGTTTCCCTCCAAAACAGGAAGTGGCAGCAGACAGAGACTGGGGAGCCCAGAGCCGGAGAGGATTTTACATCAATGTTTGAGAATTAGACAGAAAGTGACACAATCTGAGGAGATTTTACATCAGTCACCAGTAACGAGAGAGACGGGGCCGAGCTGCAGGGGATTTTACATCTAATTTGGGAATTCAGTGGGAAATGGGGGAAGTCTGTGGAGATTTGATCAATATGGGGTTATCAGAGAGAAAAGGGTGAAATCCAAGGGAACTTTTCATCCACACTCAGTCACTAACCGGGACATGCTGGGTCCCCAGGCCCTGCCATTGACGCAGGCAGCCGGGAGCCCTGGGCAATGCTGCGATACCAGGGCAGGGGAGGCTGTAACCCCCTTACCACAAGGGGGACTGTGACGCTTACTGGGGCCTGGCCAGGGCTGAAGTTTGCATCCTAGGTTTTTACTGCCCCCTGCCAGGTGACCCTCCCTGAAGCAGGGAGGAGGCTAGAAGGAGGGAGCTGAAGCAGCAGCTCTGCTGAGCACTGAGGGTTCCTGACCCCAGAGCCCAGGTGCCAGAGAGGAGCCATCCCCTCCCTCGAGTGACAGCCGTCAGGGAAGAGAGAGGGCGGCATGAGCCAGAGAGCAGGGACCCTCCAGCTCCCCTCACTGAGTGGCTGTTTTCTCACTGTTCCCAGGCCTCAGCTGGGAAACTCTCTGGAGCTGAAGAGGGGAGAACAATGGAGTGGGAGGCTGAGCCCCTGTGAGCATCTCTCAGGGCACAGGGGAGGCCTGACAAGATCCCGGAGCTTTTCCATCCTGGAAAAAGTACAATTCTGTCATTTGTCTGTTTCCCTTTAGCAGCATCCAGGGAGCAGAGCCTGGTCTTCCCTGCTGCTTCTGTGGGCCTTCATGTGCATCAGGAGTTTTCTTAGACTATAATTGGAGATGGAGGGGCTGAATCTGGAACAAGCAGATCTTTTCCCCCAGGTGTTTTGCAGTAGAATAAGTGTCATAAAAACAAACAAATAAAAAAATCTGTTTAAACTGACAGAATGAAACTAACTCCCCTTCTCATTTAAAAGTATATAGGCACATAAGGATGCACATAGATGCCTTGTGGGATTTTTCAAAAGTGTCTGGGTGCCTAACTCCCAATAATTTCATCTGTATCAACAGGCACCTATAATGGAGGGACCTTAGCACTGTAGAAACTCCAGCAGTCTGGAGCAGAATTGAGATAATCCCTGCCTCAGTTTCCCTTAGTTGGTTCAGTCTTTGTCTGTAACTCCAGTCCTCCAGATGGTTTACTTCTCTCTTCACTTTCAAGTCTGAAAGGAGTCTGGCCCCACCCACAGTGCTGCCAGCCCCGTTAGTGGGACTTTTGTCCCAGGGGTTTGGGCCTTTGTATCAGGGCCTCTCCTAACCCCTTTTCTGCTGTTTCCCCCTTTACAGGTTTCTTCCCTTCTTTCTTCAACAGGGCAGAAATAAAGTAAGTTACAGCAGAAACACAAAGTCCAGTATTCCTGTTCCTGTTGCCACCCCTGTTCAGGGATCTCAGCAGTCTCTATCCCCAGCCCCGTCCATCCCTTGGTGGTGGGGGGACCCAGGCCCACCCTCTCCTGTGGGTCCTAGACCAGGGAGCCTGAGAGATGCAGTCAAGGACTGTGTTTAAATCACCTCCTGTCTCAGGACCTGGTAAGCTTCTCTGATCCCTTCTGGCAGAGAAATGCTTTCCCTCCAGGCCTCCCCTTCCCTGGGTCTCCCTGTAGCTCCCCTGGGCAGTTCCTGAGCAGAGCTGAGACCTGGGTGAGGGCAGCGGCTTCATGATGTTCACACAGCTGAGATCCCTCCTGCTGGCTAGGGAAACCCGATTTCCCAATTTTATAGAGACAGTCCCTATTTTTGGGTCTTTTTCTTATATAGGATCCTATCACCCCCCACCCCCTGTCCCAATTTTTTGCATTTGCTGTCTGGTCACCCTACTGTTGGCGCATTGACAACAAGGGGGCAGATTCCCAGGGGCAGCGAGATCTCAAGCTCCCGGGGTCCTTTGTGCAGAGTCACTTTCCTGCCTGGCCCTGGCCCTTTCCCCCAGGTCTCTCTCATCATCTAGGGCAGGGGTCAGCAACCTTTTAGAAGTGGTGTGCCAAGTCTTCATTTATTCACTCTAATTTAAGGTTTCACTTGCCAGTAAATACATTTTAACATTTTTAGAAGGTCTCTTTCTATAAGTCTATAATATATAACTAAACTATTGTTGTATGTAAAGTAAATAAGGGTTTTCAAATGTTTAAGAAGCTTTATTTAAAATTAAATTAAAATGCAGAGCCCCCTGGACCAGTGTCCAGGACCCGGGCAGTGTGAGTGCCACTGAAAATCAGCTCGCATGCTACCCTCCGCACATGTGCCACAGGTTGCCTACCCCTGATCTAGGGCTTCCAGCTCACGAGTTGGTGTCAGCAGAGCCTAGAGGTACCCTAGGGACAGGACCCCCTGTAATGATGCTGGTTCTGGCGGGACCCAACTGAGAGTGCCAATTCAGGACAAATTGCTTAAAGCGGGGCAGTTACAGCCCAAGGCTGGGGTTTTCCCACCTCTAAGGCAAACCAAACCAGCCAGAGAGGACTTTGGTTTCACCCCACTGGCTAACCATGAATCACACAAGCGATTCCCTTAGACACTCCAGTTTCCCAGAGTCACCACCAGTGCCCCTCGTTATGGAGACAAATGGTTCTGAAAACCAACACCCCAGGAAAAGAAAAAAGGTTCTCTCGATCCCAAAGGACCAAGCCCCAGACCCAGCTCAATATACAAATCAGATCTTACCCGCAAATCACACTGTTGTCAATCCTTTAGAATCTAAAATCTAAAGGTTTATTCATAACAGGAAAAAGAGATGAGAGCTAGAATTGGTTAAATGGAATCAATTACATACAGTAATGGCAAAGTTCTTAGTTCAGGCTTGTAGCAGTGATGGAGTAAACTGCAGGTTCAAATCAAGTCTCTGGAGTACATCCCCAGCTGGGATGGGTCATTAGTCCTTTGTGTTGAGCTTCCGTTTGTAGCAAAGTCCCTCCAGAGATAAGAAGCAGGATTGAAGGCAAGATGGAGATGAGGCATCAGCCTTTTATAGTCTTTTCCAGGTGTAAGAACACCTCTTTGTTCTTACTGTGGAAAATTACAGCAAAATGGAGTCTGGAGTCACATGGGCAAGTCCCTGCATACTTTGCTGAGTCACAAGGTGTATCTGCCTTCTCTCAATGGGTCAGTTGTATAGCTGATGGTCCTTAATGGGCCATCAAGCAGGATAGGCAGAGCTGACACCAACTTGTCTGGGTGTCACCCAGAAGCATAGCACAAGTTTGAAATACAGACAGTATAGAGCCAATATTCATAACTTTAACTACAAAAATTATACACACATATAAACAGCAAACCATAACCTTGTCTTAGACATCTTATTTGACTCCCTTTATACAAGATTTGGTGCCACTACAGGACCTTGTTCGCAATAATGATCTCTCCGGTCCCAGATTATGTCAATAACATCACACTCGCCCCCCACTCCTCAGCTGGGCACAGAAGGGGCTTTAATGAAGGTCTCTCCTCAGAGGTGAAAGTAAGCTGGTATGGCGTACTGGCAAGAGCTGGTCTGCCGTGCCGGACTGGACCGGCTTCCCCAGTGGTGATTTAAAGGGCCCCAGGGCTCCACGCAGCAGCCGGAACCTCCAGCCCTTTAAATCCCCGCCGGAGCCCGGAGCTCTGGCAGCCAGGCTCGGGCAGGGATTTAAAGGGCTTCGTGCTCCTGCCACTGCGGGAGCCTCGAGCCCTTTAAATTCCCACCCGAGTCTGGCTGCTGGAACCCCAGCGGTGGCAGGACTCCCGCGATGCTTTAAAGGGCCCAGGGCTCCGGCTGCTGAGGGGAGCCCTGGGCCCTTTAAATCACCACTGGAGCCCTGCCGCCCTGGGGTGGCAGCAGCAGGGCTCCGTGGTGATTTAAAGGGCCTGGAGCTCTGCGGCGGCCAGAATCCCAGGCCTTTAATTTGCCCCTGAGCCTCGGGGCTCCCAGCCACCTCTGCAGCTGGTAGCTCCAGAGTGATTTAAAGGTCCTGGGGCTCCCAGCCACAGCTGGAGCCCCAGGGCCTTTAAATATTGAAATACCCGACCTGTTCTGGTTGAGGCCACGCCTCTCCTGGTTGAGGCCACGCCCAGCTCAGGACTCCGGAGTACCAGTACTAGGGGCTGCAAGGGTGGCCAGCACATCCGTTGGCCCACGCCGCCTCCCGCAGCCCCCATTGGCCTTGAGTGGCAAACCGCAGCCAGTGGGAGCCGCAATTGGCTGAACCTGCAGATACAGCAGGTAAACAAACCGGCCTGGCCTGCCAGGGGCTTTCCCTGAACAAGCAGCTGCCCTAGTTTGAGAACCACTGCTTTAAGTTACTTTCACCCCTGTCTCTCCTTGGCACAGACCCCACTGGGGAGCAGAAGTAGCTGCTCAGCCTGGGATCTCAAATCACAATGGAGGTGGCAGCGTCTTGTAACAGGCTTTACTCAGACCCAGGGGCTGCAGGGTTTCTAATTCCTGTTCTTTATTCTCCCCACTTCTCCCAGCACCAGCCACAAGAGCTCTCAGCTGCTTCATCCCCTTCCCCTCCATCCCAACCACAGCTGCCACCTCACTGGGACAGGGACTTTCGGAACCAGCCCCCAGCTGCACAGATTGTTTGGGGGAAGAGCTGGTGTTAACCCTTTGCTAGCCCTGGCTCTGTCTCCCTGGCCCATGGCCTGTGGCACTGGGGGAGGCTCACTGCAGCTCAGCACAGGAGCTGCTAGGAACAGCAGGAAGGAAACACCCCAGTTCCAGCCAAACAGGCTCCTCTGACCTCAGGAAAGTGAAACTAACCCACAGAGGCTGGTTCCCGGTTCGAATGGGCCATGGCTGCCGGGGACCTGGCCGGGAGCTTTCAGGACAAAGTGACGTGCTCCGTCTGCTGGAGTATTTCACAGACCCGGTGACTATTGAATGTGGGCACAACTACTGCCAGGCCTGCATCAGCCAGTGCTGGGGGGAGTCGGAGCCAAACTTCTTCTGCCCCCAGTGCAGAGAAACTGCCCTGCAGCGAAACCTGCAGCCCAACAGGCAGCTGGGGAACGTGGTGGAGTTAGTGAAATGCCTGGGGCTGTGGCGGGGTCAGAGCCCGAGGGGCAGCGCGTCTTTGAGAGGCACCAGGAGGCTCTGAAACCAGGAGCGGATTTACCATTAAACATAGGGGGCCCTGGCACGGGGGCCCCCTACCAAAGGGGGCCCCAGGGCCAGGCATTCGGGCAGCTTAGCCCCAGCACCCCCCTGCGGAGGGGTGCTCCATGTGGCAGGGACTGGGCAGGGGAGCAGGGAGGGAGGCTCACCTGCAGCCTCAGGGGAGCCAGCGGGAGCAGTGGGTGGAGGACTCAGGGGGAGCAGGGGGCGGCCATGCAGCAGGCCGGAGAGAAGCGGCACTTTGCAGGGGAAACTGCCCCTTCTCTCCAGCCTCCGGCTGCCCCCTGCTCCTGCTGAGTCCTCCACCTGTGCTCAGAATTCCCTACTGCGGGTGCACTGAGCATGCTCCCCCGAACTGAGCATGTGCAGAAACATCTGCTGTTGCAGCTGCCCTACCTCTAGTCAGACTTTGTGGCCTGCTCTTTTGAGGGGTTAAAAAGGGGCAAAGGGGGCAAATCACACTGGAGGGAGGGATCAGGGTCTGAGCAGGGGGCAGAAATTTACTGGCCGGTGGGATCAAGCTACTGTAGGTAGAAGGGGGGCTGGAGGGGAAAAATTGGGATGGGGGGTGGTAGCCCATGGGGGAAGACGCTGCCAGACCCTGTGGGGGGACAAAACCCCTGTCCAGGGAGGGGGAGAGGGGGGAACAGTGACCCCCTGGGTTGAGCCACCTGCTGTTCTTGCAGATCTGGGGGCGGGGGGGCGGGGAGAGGCTTTTAGTTCTCCTCACAGGACGCTGCATGTCAGCCCCAGAGCAGAGGGCAGGTTCCTAGACTGTCAATGCTTAGACACTGCAGCTCCTCTCTATCTTATATAAGTGCTGAGGTGCTACTTTACCGTTACAGGCAGGAGACTGAATGCCAACAGGAGGAGGAGGAGGAGGAGGGTGGTGGTGGTCGGGGACTCTCTCCTCAGGGGGACTGAGTCATCTATCTGCAGCCCTGACCGGGAAAACCGAGAGGTGTGCTGCTTGCCAGGGGCTAGGATTCACAATGTGACGGAGAGACTGCCGAGACTCATCAAGCCCTCGGATCGCTACCCCTTCCTGCTTCTCCACGTGGGCACCAATGATACTGCCAAGAATGACCTTGAGCGCATCACTGCAGACTATGTGGCTCTGGGAAGAAGGATAAAGGAGTTTGAGGCGCAAGTGGTGTTCTCGTCTATCCTCCCTGTGGCAGGAAAAGGCAAGGGTAGAGACCTTCGAATCGTGGAAATCAACGAATGGCTACGCAGATGGTGTCGGAGAGAAGGGTTTGGATTCTTTGACCATGGGATGGTCTTCCAAGAAGAAGGAGTGCTAGGCAGAGACGGGCTCCACCTCACGAAGAGAGGGAAGAGCATCTTTGCAAGCAGGCTGGCTAACCTACTTAGGAGGGCTTTAAACTAGGTTCACCGGGGGAAGGAGACCGAAGCCCCGAGGTAAGTGGGGAAGTGGGATATCGGGAGAAAGCACAAGTAGGGGAGTGCAAGAGGGGAGGGCTCCTGCCCCATACTGGGACACCAGGACGATCAGTGAGTAATCTTACATGCCTATACACAAATGCAAGAAGCCTGGGGAACAAGCAGGGAGAACTAGAAGTCCTGGCACAGTCAAGGAATTATGATGTAATTGGAATAACAGAGACTTGGTGGGATAACTCACATGACTGGAGTACTGTCATGGATGGATATAAACTGTTCAGGAAGGATAGGCAGGACAGAAAAGGGAGGGGAGTTGTGTTGTATGTAAGAGAGCAGTATGACTGCTCAGAGCTCCAGTATGAAACTGCAGAAAAACCTGAGAGTCTCTGGATTAAATTTAGAAGTATGAACAACAAGAGTAATGTCGTGGTGGGAGTCTGCTACAGACCACCAGACCAGGGGGATGAGATGAATGAGGCTTTCTTCCAGCAACTAACAGAAGTTGCTAGATCACAGGCCCTGGTTCTCATGGGTGACTTTAATCACCCCGATATCTGCTGGGAGATCAATACAGCAGTGCACAGACAATCCAGGAAGTTTCTGGAAAGTGTAGGGGACAATTTCCTGGTGCAAGTGCTGGAGGAACCAACTAGGGGAAAAGCTCTTCTTGACCTGCTGCTCACAAACAGGGAAGAAATAGTAGAGGAAGCAATAGTGAATGGGAACCTGAGAGGCAATGACCATGAGATGGTTGAGTTCAGGATCCTGACACAAGGAAGAAAGGAGAGCAGTAGAACAGAGACCCTGGACTTCAGAAAAGCAGACTTCGACTCCCTCAGGGAACTGATGGGCAAAGTACCCTGGGAGAATAACATGATGGGGAAAGGAGTCGAGGAAAGCTGGCTGTATTTTAAAGAATCCTTATTGAGGTTGCAGGAACAAACCATCCCGATGTGTAGGAAGAAAAGCAAATATGGCAGGCGACCAGCTTGGCTTAACAGTGAAATCCTTGCTCATCTTAAACACAAAAAAACAGCTTACAAGAAGTGGAAGATTGGACAAATAACCAGGGAGGAGTATAAAAGTATTGCTCAGGCATGCAGGAGTGAAATTAGGAAGGCCAAATCACACTTGGAATTGCAGCTAGCCGGAGATGTTAGGAGTAACAAGAAGGGTTTCTTCAGGTATGTTAGCAACAAGAAGAAAGTCAAGGAAAGTGTGGGCCCCTTGCTGAATGAGGGAGGGAACCTAGTGACAGAGGATGTGGAGAAAGCTAGTGTACTCAATGCTTTTTTTGCCTCTGTCTTCACAGACAAGGTCAGCTCCCAGACAGCTGCACTCTGCAGCACGGTATGGGAAGGAGGTGACCAGCTCTCTGTGTGGAAAGAAGTAGTTTGGGACTATTTAGAAAAGCTGGACGAGCACAAGTCCATGGGGCCAGATGCACTGCATCCGAGGGTGCTAAAGGAGTTGGCCGATGAGATTGCAGAGCCATTGGCCATTATCTTTGAAAAATCATGGCGATCAGGGGAGGTCCTGGATGACTGGAAAAAAGCTAATGTAGTGCCCATCTTTAAAAAAGGGAAGAAGGAAGATCCAGGGAACTACAGGCCAGTCAGTCTCACCTCAGTCCCTGGAAAAATCATGGAACGGGTCCTCAAGGAATCAATTCTGAACCACTTAAAGGAGGGGAAAGTGATCAGGAACAGTCAGCATGGATTCACCAATGGCAAGTCATGCCTGACTAACCTAATTGCCTTCTATGATGAGATAACCGGCTCTGTGGATGAGGGGAAAGCAGTGGATGTGCTATTTCTGGACTTTAGCAAAGCTTTTGACACAGTCTCCCACAGTATTCTTGCCAGCAAGTTAAAGAAGTATGGGCTGGATGAATGGACGGTAAGGTGGATAGAAAACTGGCTAGATGGTCGGGCTCAGCGGGTAGTGATCAATGGTTCCATGTCTAGTTGGCAGCCAGTATCAAGTGGAGTGCCCCAAGGGTCGGTGCTGGGGCCGGTTTAGTTCAATATCTTCATTAACGATCTGGATGATGGTGTGGACTGCACCCTTAGCAAGTTTGCAGATGACACTAAACTGGGAGGAGTGGTTGATACACTGGAGGGTAGGGATAGGATACAGAGGGACCTAGACAAATTAGAGGATTGGGCCAAAAGAAATATGATGAGGTTCAACAAGGACAAGTGCAGAGTCCTGCACTTAGGACGGAAGAATCCCATGCACTGCTACAGACTAGGGACCGAATGGCTGGGCAGCAGTTCTGCAGAAAAGGACCTAGGGGTTACAGTGGACGAAAAGCTGAATATGAGTCAACAGTGTGCCCTTGTTGCCAAGAAGGCTAATGGCATTTTGGGTTGTATAAGTAGGGGCATTTCCAGCAGATCGAGGGATGTGATCATTCCCCTCTATTCAGCACTGGTGAGGCCTCATTTGGAGCACTGTGTCCAGTTTTGGGCCCCACACTACAAGAAGGATGTGGATAAATTGGAGAGAGTCCAGCGGAGGGCAACAAAAATGGTTAGGGGGCTGGAGCACATGACTTATGAGGAGAGGCTGAGGGAACTGGGATTGTTTAGTCTGCAGAAGAGAAGAATGAGGGGGGATTTGATAGCTGCTTTCAACTACCTGAAAGGGGGTTCCAAAGAGGATGGATCTAGACTGTTCTCAGTGGTAGAAGATGACAGAACAAGGAGTAATGGTCTCAAGTTGCAGAGGGGGAGGTTTAGGTTGGACATTAGGAAAAACTTTTTCACTAGTAGGGTGGTGAAGAACTGGAATGGGTTACCTAGGGAGGTGGTGGAATCTCCTTCCTTAGAGGTTTTTAAGGTCAGGCTTGACAAAGCCCTGGCTGGGATGATTTAGTTGGGTTTGGTCCTGCTTTGAGCAGGGGGTTGGACTAGATGACCTCCTGAGGTCCCTTCCAACCCTGAGATTCTATGATTCTATGATTGTGCATACACTCCCTCCCTCAAACTCTGCCTTACACATTTTGGGTATTTAAAAGAGTTTTCTATCAGTTTCTGTGTGTATATGAAGTCACTGCTTCTCCTTTCTCTTATATAAGTGCTGAGGTGCTAAACTCCCGCCCAGAGTCCACACAGCCGCACCCCCTCCTGCTCCAGGTCGGAGTCTGCATCCCCCCGTACCCAAACTCTGTCCCAAAGCCTGCACCCCAAACATGGCTGGATTAACCTTTTGTGGGCCTGGTGCTAAACATATTTGTGGACCCCCTTGGGGGCAATGGGGACATGGGGTGGGGGACCAGAGTCCTCAGAGTGAGGGGCTGGCCGGGCGCAATGAGAGATGGGTCATGGCATTGCAGGGACAGCTCCACTCAGCCCAATACAAGGGCACTGTTTACAAACCAGGAGCTGCCAGATGAAACTGGCAGCTGCTGGACGCACACTGGACTGCCTGGCCCTGGGCTGCCATTGTGCTTCTTCCCCTTTGGGGCAGGCCCATGCCGCCCCATGCTACCCCCTGCCCAGGACCCCTCTGACCCCCTATGCCCAGTGCCACACCACTCAGAAAGCCCCACAAACCCCTATGCCCAGTGCCCTCCCACAGACCACTATGCCCAGCACCCCCCCACCCAGAACCTTCCCCACAGATCCTCTCACTGCCCAGTGCCCCCCACAACCCCACTGCCACAACTGCACAGTGCCCTGCACAGACCCCACCCACTTCGCAGCACCCTGACACACACAGATCTCCCCTACTGCACAGCCTCCCAACACACACAGAACTCCCCACTCCTCACTGCCCAGTGTCTCCCAAAGCCCCCCTCTCCTCAGCACCCCCAAAACATGCAAACCTTCCTCACTGCTGTGTACCTCCCACTCCCTCGATGCCCAGCACACACCCCCAGACTCCCTAGAGACCTGCTCTCCCACGCCCTGCCCCCCGGCCACAGTAGCCGGCCCTGATGGGAGGTGACTGTGTGTGCCAGGCTGAGCCAGCAGCGCAGCCAGAGCTGGTCCTGGGGCAGGATAACTCCGGCCCCCTTGGGAGTGGTGCAATCAGCCAGGCTGGAGCAGGAGCAGGGCCTGTCCGGGCCAGGCTCCCTCAAGACCCACATGCCTGGCACGACCCAGGTGAGCTCCCCCCCCCCCCCCCCGCACTGTCTCCTGTGACTGGCTGAGACTGGCCTGGCCTCTGCACCAGTCCCAGATGGCTCTGCTTTTGGGGAGGCAGGTGGGGCCCCACAGGTCCCAGGCAACAGAGACAGCTCAGAGCTGGAGCAGTGCTGGGGAGCAGGGCAGATCCCTTGGACGTGTTGGTGGCACCAGGCATGGCCCAGTGTTAACAGAAGGGTGGAAAAATGACAGTGCCAATGAAGGCTCCCTGTATTAGGCCTCTGCTTGTCCGAACCGCGTCCATGTTTAGACTTTAATTAACTCCACAGGCTAGATGGAAAGAATGGAATGTGTGGCAACTAGTTATCAGTACCAGGAGGCAATTATACAGCCTGCTTGCACCTGGCTAAAGGGAGTGAAACAGAATGACCGGTCAAGAAAAGTTACTAACGAGATAATATGTTTTTTGCCAAGTATGATCTAACCTGTTTAGAGTAATTGCTGCTTCATAATGTATTTGCTGTATGGGAACTGAAAAGGAGGGAGAAGAGGGGGGGGAGGGGGGAGCTGGGCATTGGGGGTAATAGACATGCTTAGCTAAGATCATGTATAAAGACAGAGAGCTGCTTGTATGAGGTGTGCTTGATCTGAGGTGTGTACCTCCAAGCATCCTGCGCTTTGAGATCTCAAATAAACCTTTTTTTGCTTCTCCACCCTGGTGTGTCTAATTGGAGCGAGGCACTCCGGGCAACGAATCACTGTTTGCTGTAGCCTCAGGCCTTGTGCCGGCAACAGACGTGACTCCCGAGATCCCACCCAGCCCACCCACACCCATTGGCCCTGTGGCCAGCAGCCCTGCTGAGCCCGCATGGTGGCCCCCAGCTGCTGGGTGATGAGCCCCCTACAGGTGAGTGGAACCTGCTGGCTGAGAGCTGCTCACACAGCAAGGCCTGGGTGCTGGACTGCCCCGGGCGAGGGACCAGACCCTGCTGTGTGGATGGGTTAGAGGGGTCTGTAATGGGCCCCTTCCCAGCGTGGGCCTGGTGCCATGGCACCTTGGCACCATTGTAAACCTGGCACTGACCCCAAGCCCCCTCCCACAGTTAAACTCCCTTGGACCTTTTCTGGATGCCACCAAAAAATATACAAACCTGCTGCCCCTGGTGCTACTTTACTGCTACAGGAGACTTGATGCAGTGAAATAATTTACCTACATTCCCTCAAACTCTGCATCACACTTTTTGAATATTTAAAAGAGTCTCTTATCACTATATGTCTAGGGTTTTCTATCATAGCAGTTCACAAATTTGTCTTATCTGCTGCTGTGATTCCCTGAATTGCTCTTTCTTCCTTGTAATCCATTTTAATTGTAGTTTTGCTCCTTTAAAAATGTTATTTCTATTACTCTGAACACTTAGCTATTCCGTCTGTGTTTCTATTACAGCACTTGCTATGGTTTTTGTACTTTGATTTGTAATTTTTAATTCTACCTTTTTTTTCTTTTTATAGCACAAGTTTATTTTGTTGGCCCTAACCCCCACCTCCCATCTTTGCTCGGTTTTGTCCTGGTAGAGCTTTGGCCAGTTTACCCTCATCCATGCCCCAGCTCCAACCACTTCTAGTCCAGGGTGCTTGACTGAGTTGTCTGATTCATAGATTATCAGGGTTGGAAGGGACCTCAGAAGATCTAGTCCAACCTGCTGCTCAAAGCAGGACCAATCCCCGGACAAATTTTTACCCTAGTTCCCCAAATGGCCCCTTAAGGATTAAACTCACAACCCTGGGTTTAGCAGGCCAATGCTCAAACCACTGAGCTATCTCTCCCCCTCCAAGAGGCTGTACAAGGCAGAGCCAGGCTCCCCTTCCCAAGCAGTCCAGGCACTATATTTCCCTTTCAGGTACTAACAGGGTTCAAACCCATGATCTTAAGTTTACAAGACCAACATCTTACCACTTGGCCACCACACCTAATGGGTTCTACACTTCTAGCTTGCTGGGCTGATGACAAAGCACAGCCCTCTACAATAATTACTGGCTCAGAGCCTCTCTTGTTTTCTTGACTGATGTCAAGGTATGAGTTTCTGTGAGGTCACTGACTTGCCACATCTAGATGGTGACTGTGAGACCTGTGGCTCAGCAACTCTAGCATGCAGATCTGATGTCAACACGCAGACCTTTGTGAAGTTTAAAAGCAAAGTGGCCATAGCTTGCTGCACTGGGTTAAAGATATAAGCCTTGTTGATGGTCCAGTGCTTCAGCTCTTTGAGGTAGCTGGTCTGATGTCAAGGCAGGAGGAGTCTTGCTGACTTCGGGCCTGTAGCTTGTTGGTCTGACATCAGGGAACAGGGTTCTGTGAGCTCTTGGGCTGAGGGTCTCCAATTGGCTGGGTAAATTTCAAGGTTCGGGTTTCTTTCAGGCATCCGAGTCAGCTCAAGAGCTGTAGATAGCGGTGATGTCAATACATGGGCCTCTGTGCAGTGGCAGATTAACAAATTTGGTGCCCCTAGACCCTCAAAAAATTGCCGCCTCGCCCCCCTGCCAGCTCACTTCTGCTCCCCCACGGTAAGCCTGGGAGGGAGCGGGGAGAAGGAGAGTTGTGGCGTGCTCGGGGGATGGCAGTGGTGGAGTGGAGGTGATCTGGGGCAGGAAGCAGTTCCCTGCCCCCGCACCAAGAGTCACTTCCTGTGCCCCCCGGCCCCAGCTCATCTTTGCTCCGACTCCTCCGATCGTGCCGCTACTCACTTCTCCCTCCCTCCCAGTGCTTTCGTGCAGCACACCTGGGAGGGATGGGGGAGAAGGGGAGTTGTGGCACACTCGAGAGATGGCAGCGGAGGTGAGCTGGGGCGGGGAGTGGTTCCTGGCCCTCCCAGGTTACTCCCTGCACCCGCAGGCCCCAGCTCACCCCTGCTCTGCCTCCTCCAAGCACACTGCTACTCGCTTCTCCCTCCCTCCCAGCGCTTTCGTGCAGCAAGCCTGGGAGGGAGGTGGAAGGAGGGAAGCGCAGTGCGCTTGGGGGAGGAGTCAGGCCGGGGATTTGGGGAAGAGGCGGAGTTGGGGAGGGGTCACGAGCAAATTTGCCGCCCCTGCAAATTTGCCGCCCTAGGCCTAGGCCTTGTTGGCCTAGGCGATAATACGCCGCTGCCTCTGTGATGTCACTATCTCAGGAGTTTTAGCATCCTGGTCTGATGTTACAGTTCAGGCCTCTGTGATGTCTGTGGCTCAAAAAGTCTCACTTGCTTAGATGACACAAATGCACAGACTTTGACAGTGTTGCTGAGCTAGCAACTCAGAACCTTGCTGGATTGTTGGGCAAATGCAGTTTTGTGTGTGGTTACTGGCTCAGCACCACACCTCCATGATATCATGGTATTTCCTTCATCATCAAGATCTCAAAAGAGGGTTTCTGTGATGGAATACAGTTGCTTTAAGGCCACCCTGGGACAGACTTTATCTACTGCACCAGCCTCTTGATGCCACTCTGGTAGAAAAAGGGGGCTGTAATAGCCCCCTGGAGAGTTCTCCCAGTGCAGGGGTTGCCATGGGGGTTAATTGGGATGGAAATGGGAGTGGAGAGCACTCTGTTTTTTCTGGGCTGCAGAGCAGCCTACAGGCAGTCATATAACGGTCTTGTAAGGTTGTTTGCTATCCTAGAACTAGGGTGGCACTACAGTGACTTGAAGCCAATTTTACCTTCCTGCCCCCTTTTTGCTGGGGCTCCAGTTTCTGTGCCTTTCAGTGGCAGGCAAAGACATTTGTGGAGTGTAACAGTTTTTCCCTCATTGCACTGAAGATGAGTGCTGTGTGGGTGTACTAGGCAACACTAATTAAAATACAGTCTCGCCTTGAAATGTAATTTTGTTCCTCCTCTTTGCTAGCCTATGCTAGGCTAATATTTGTCTTTATACTGTTTTCCAGGATTTTAAGTGGAATTACAGTAGCTGAAGGTTACTGAATATTAGGAAAAAATTGTAATTCTGTTCATATTTGAAAGTATCTATTTCACATTCCAAAACAAAGTTGGTGTGTGTAAAATATTCCTGGTAAACATTCACTGTTTTTTCATAGGTAACTTTAGATGTGGGTTTCACATATAGACCACAAAATTATGATTGAATATTTAGTAGGAAATTTTACTTGATGCTAAGAGGGCCATCATGACTTTGCCTGCTGGTACTTGGTTTTTGTTTGGTATTATACAGTTGGAAATCATATATCTTAACTGCTTGAAGAAATGGAAGGATTTATCTATACTTTCACTATTTATATGAAAGTTTTAAAAATTACATGAATTTCTCTCACTAATATCAGCAATAATATTGCCATTCCACCCATTCAGAGAGATGAATGAAAGTTAAAGAACTTGTCTACACGTCTGTAGTTCTAAAATTCCACTTGTAGTGTAGAAAAAGATTGTCCATTTTACAGAAATTCAAAGCTTCACCCTGCAGTAAAAAAGTGGCATTTTTGTAAAGCCAGTATAATTGGTTTGGGTTGTTAATTGGGCTCCATTCAAACATGCTTTCAATCTTAGTTGTGTGTTAATTACGTTTTTATTGTTTGTGAGCCTCTGAAATGTTTTCAAGCTCATTCATAAAACCAATGCAGCAGTTTTCTTCTAATTGAAGAAATAGGGGGTGTGTAATATGTAACCGATGCATCTAGCAGTGAGCGTCTGTGAGCAGGTGCCTTTCTTAACCTACTATAAAACAAAATTCTTACAATGCATAGTATCAAAAGCTTGCCCATTTCCTCTCACTTGGCCGTATGTTTTAGTGAATTTCTTTGTTAATAAAATTCAGCTCAAGAATTCTCGCTAGGCTTGGCTATTCCGGGAGTGCCTACATCAGGAATGCTCAGCCCAGGAAAAGATGCCTTTTCTGACAGCCACTCTCCTCTTCCTTACATTTACTTCAGTAATAAGCCACTTGCCTCAGTGAGGAAACTAAGCTCGCTTAACCCTTTTCCAGCAGGATCATCTTCTGACAGTGTCCTCCATTCTCAAGCCAGCCTGCTGAGCAGGTTCACAATCTGGGAGTTCAACAAAGAAGACCTTTTTTCTAGATAGCCAAAGAAAGGGCATTGGCATATTTTCTTACAAGGCCAAACCACTTATTAGATGATACTGTCCTCAAAGTGCTGAAGAAATTCAGAGAATGGGGCTAAGATCTATTATAACAGCTCTGGTGGCCTTATGCATATCTACAGATCTTCTCTCTATTCCTCTGCTTTAACTCAAGTTCCTTTGCTTTAAAGTTTAATTTTTGATACTAAGATAAGATTTGTGCTAACAGCTTAACAGTTTGGTTCATGAAAATGAAACTTTTTAAAGAAATGTTGACTCCCTGGATACGTGATTTAAGAATTTATCTCCCTTCATTCCCTCCTCCAGTTTTATTGTGAACTTAGGGTGTGTGGGTTGATCTGGAAGTCTTTCATCATGCTAAGACTTGTCCTCATGACCATTTGAGACCATTATTGGTGAATGGTGGATATAGTCTCTTGTGCTTCTTCAGCATGGTTGGTAAGATCAAACCTAGAGTCCAGCAGCTGCTGACAATGCAAAATATCAATATGGTTCCTAAGTATTTGGCCTGTGAGCTATGATTTTCCTTGCATTTCTGTCCTATAAGGTAATATTTCTAGTGCTGTAAGCCTGGTTTTTAGAGATGCTGAGCAAAGGGAGTGGTGGATGCACAAACCCTCTGAAAAACAGGCTCCTAATGACTGACAGGGTTCAGCAAGACTACTTACATGAATAAATAATCCTCAGCATGAGTGAGCATTTCAGAATTGTGAGCTGAGCAAGGATCTACGTGCAGGTGGAGAGTTTTTGCCTCGGCTTGCTTTAAGCCATGAGGATACATTTTCAGCCTCATAACTATATACATGAAAATTATAACCTATAACATTACTATAACATTACTGTAACAATAATGAATATAACACCACTATAACAACAATGCTCAGTGCATCATGAGCCTTCTGAAGACACCTGACATGACAAATTTTGCATTGGATACCACACAATCTTATTATAAGGATGAACATGGGGATGTAGGGTGCTCCCACAAGGTGCATAACGTCACAGCAGGTCTTGAAAAACTTTTCAGAAACCTACTATCCAGGAGAGAGAGGGTATGTTTACACTGCAGTTAAACATCTGTGGCTGGTCTGTGCCAGCTGACTTGGGCTTGAGCTAAGAGGCTCTTTAATTGTGGTGTAGATGTTTGGGCTCAGGCTGCAGCCCGAGCTCTGGGACCCTTTCACCTTGCAGAGTCTAGAACCCAGGCTCCTGCCCAAGCCCAAATGCCTGCACCACAGTTAAACAGCCCTTAGCCTGAGTCAGGTGACACAGGCCAGCTCCCAGTTTTTAACTTTAGTGTAGACATACCCAGAGAGGTCAGTGACCTCACTGAGAGGTCCAGCAGAAATGCTCTGGTGATAAGCCCAGCCTCCTGCCTTTCCCAGCTGGATGTTGGGATTTCTGTCAAGGTGTTGTCTCTGGGCCTTGACCAGTGGGGAGGGAGGAGGTGTGATAGTTCTCAGGATAGCCAGGCCCCATCTACACTGGCAAGTTGATGCGCAGTAAAGCAGCTTTGAGCACTGTAAATCCCAAGGTGTACACTGCCAAGCCACTTAGGCCTGGTCTACACTAGGACTTTAATTCAAATTTATCACCGTTAATTTGAACTAACCGCTCAACCGTCCACACCAGGAAGCCATTTAATTCGAACTAGAGGGCTCTTTAGTTCGAATTTGGTACTCCACCCCGGCAGGTGGAGTAACGCTAAATTCGACATGGCTAGCTCGAATTAGGCTTGGTGTGGATGCTAATCGAACTTAGTAGCTCCGGGAGCTATCCCACAGTGCACCACTCTGTTGACGCTCTGGACAGCATTCCGAGCTTGGATTCTCTGCCCAGCCACACAAGAAATGACCCGCGAAAATTTGAATTCATTTTCCTGTCTGGGCGGTTTGAATCTGACGTTCTGGTTGCACATCAGGGCGAGCTCCGCAGCACCTGCAACGATGCAGAGCTCTCCAGCAGAGGAGTCCGGGCAATCCCAGAATAGAAAGAGGTCCCCAGCATGGACTGACAGGGAAGTCCAGGATCTGATCGCTGTGTGGGGCGAGGAGTCTGTGCTCTCGGAGCTGCGCTCCAACAAGCAGAACGCGAAGACCTTCGAGAAGGTCTCTAAAGCCATGAAAGAGAAAGGATACAGCCGGGATGCGATGCAGTGCCGCGTGAAAGTGAAGGACCTAAGACAAGGGTATCAAAAAGTCAGAGCGGCAAACGGACGCTCCGGAGCCCAGCCCCAGACATGCCGCTTCTACGAGGCACTGCATGCCATTCTCGGTGGGTCTGCCACCACTGTCCCACCAGTGACGGTGGACTCCGAGGACGGAATAGTGTACCGGGACAGTTCCTCCTCCATGTTCGCCGATGGGGAAGATGAGGAAGGGTCTTTTGAGGACGGCGCAGGCGACATCGAACCCACTCCCGCTTTCCCTGACAGCCAGGATCTCTTCATCACCCTCACAGAGATCCCCTACCAACCGTCCCCGCCCGTTAACCCGGACTCGGAATCAGGGGAAGGATCAGGCGGTAAGTGCTACAAACAGGGAAACATTTATTTTTTTAAGAAACAGGGATATATATAAAAAATAGAAATACTATATAAAAATTTTTAAATATGAAACTATACAAACAGCAGGTCTACACATATTGCAATGGAGCTATAGTCCTCTGGGGACAGTTCAAAAAAGCTCTCAGAGAGCAGCTGGAAAAGCCTCAGCAGGAGGTTCCTTGGTAGAGGTGCCTTGTTGGGTGCTCCGTTGAAGCACACTCTTCCGCGCCAGGCCATCCTCAGGTAAAGGGGGACCATCGCCTCGACGAGCATGGCAGCGTATGGTCCTGGTCTGTGCAGGGCTTCTGTTAGCATCCGCTCTCTCTGAGTCCGCCTGACACGCCTCAGGGTGATGTCGTTGTGGAAGTGCTGCATCTAATTAGTGGAATTAGTGTACTGTTACTATTGTGAATGGTAGACTTTTACTTTGCATAAGAATGACCCTCGCTTAACAGAGTTTTACTTTGCATAAGAATGACCCTCGCTTAACAGACTTTTACTTTGCATAAGAATGACCCTCGCTTAACAGCCACGTGTTGGAGGCCACAGAGGAAAAGCATACAGTGATCTTTCCCGTGCACTGGCGGGAGGGGCCGCAAAACGGTCATCTTTTCTGCTTTGCACATTGCCTCCAGCAGGAGAGCACAGCTAAGCACTAACTGATAAGCACTCTGTACTGTAAGGCTTACCAGGACTTTGTGCAAGAGGGATGCAGCTGTCTCTCCTCGCTTGTGCGCTATCCAGTGCAATGGCGCCGCCAATCAGAGCGTATTCCGAAATCTCGGACTAGTTCTGAGATCTCCTGAGACTTGGTTCCCTCTTTGGTCTTCTTTACTGAAACTGACTAGACTGTGTTTACTGTTGGCAAACATGTATTTGTTCAAGGAAATCACCTACTTTTTCGCATCACACAGCTTCGGCTCCTTCCCGGACTGCCCCGGCATCCCCCTCGCAGAGGCTGGCTCAGATTAGACGCCGAAAGAAAAAGACTAGGGACGACATGTTCCAGGAACTGATGGCCAGCTCCAGAGCGGAGGCGGCAGAGCAGAGACAGTCGAGGGAGAGCCTGTGTCAGCAGCATCGCACACACCTGGAACGGGAGGATAGGTGGCGGCAGGAAGACCAGCAGGCGACTCAAACGCTGCTTGGTCTAATGAGGGAGCAAACGGACACGCTCCGGCGCCTTGTAGATGTTCTGCAAGACCGCAGGCAGGAGGAGAGAGCCCCCCTGCAGTGCATCTGCAACCGCCCTCCAACGCCAGGAAGTCCTGTCCCCCCCTCACCCAAAGTTACAAGAAGGAGGGGCGGTAGGGGCCGTGAGAACTGTCCCTGCACCTCAGCACACCGATAATGTTTGAGACAACTCTCGCGCTGTAAATTTGTACAAGCTCTTTCCTTACAGCATCAACCAGTCCCAACTCCAAGTTCAAACCCCCCACTGTGTACTACATTATTAAAAGCGGTTTGGTGTTACTGACTGTTTCCCTCACGTTTCTGGTGTCAGAAGACTTTCTGTTGTTGTGGGGGGGGGGAAACTGTAATTTCAGTGCATAGCCCACAGTGCCATGCTACAGACTTGGCTGCAGGGTCAACTGCAGGGCACACACAGACTGCAGTCACTAGGCACCAGGGACAGTCTGTGTGGTGTATGCTGCCCCGGGTCTTTCCTTGATGTGTATGCTTGTGCAGGGTCCTGGTGCCTGCCATCCCCGAATGTAAAGGCAGGCTTCCCTTCACATGCACTTGGACCGTAGTCACGATCCTCCCCGGTGCCCTGAGCCCCAAAAAGAGACCTCATCCAGGGGCAGATACTCACCCTTCCCCCACACCCCTCACCCCTTCCAACGGCCAAACCCACAGCCGTCATGTTATCCCCTATCCAAAGACGGCACCCCTCGCCCCTTCCTGCAAACCCCCCATCAGTGCACACCTTACCCAGCACAGAATGCTTCCATGTTTCAACCAAGAAACAGAAATGCAAAGTCAACGAAAGATTTATTATTAATTACTAAAACATGTCCTTAGTTTTAAAACGTCCTTCGGAAGTGGGGGAAACTTGGTTTATGATCAGGCTCTCTTAAAATCAAGTGGACAGTCACAGGTTACCCTGCTCTGCGAGGAAACTCGCTTTCAAAGCCTCCCTGATGCATATCGCTTCCCGCTGGGATATTCTCTCAGCACGGGTGTCTGGCTGATCGTAAACAGCAGCCAGGCGATTTGCCTCAACCTCCCAAGCGGCCAAAAAGGTCCCGCCCTTGCTCTCACAGAGATTGTGGAGCACACAGCAAGCAGCAATCACTACGGGATATTCTTTTCGCTGATGTCCGAGCGAGTCAGTAAGGTCCGCCATCTCCTTGAGACGTCCGGAAGCACACTCCACCACCATTCTGCACTTGCTCAGCCGGTAGTTGAAGAGTTCCTTTTCACTGTCCAAGGCGCCTGTATAGGGCTTCATGAGCCAGGGCATTAGCGGGTAGGCCGGGTCCCGAGGATCACTGTAGGCATCTGCACATCCCCAACCGTTATTTTGTGGTCCGGGAAGAAAGTACCTGCCTGGAGGCGTCTAAACAGACCAGAGTTCCTGAACACACGCGCGTCAGGAACCTTGCCCGCCCACCCGACGCGTGGATGTTGGTAAAACGTCCCCTATGGTCCACCACAGCTTGCAGCACCATTGAAAAGTAGCCCTTTCGGTTAATGTACTCGCTGGCCTGGTGGGCTGGTGCCAGGATAGGGATGTGAGTCCCATCTATAGCCCCACCGCAGTTTGGGAATCCCATCGCGGCGAAGCCATCTATGCTGACCTGGACATTTCCGAGTCACTACCTTTGAGAGCAGTTGCTCAACGATTGCGTGGGCTACTTGAATCACAGCAACCCCACGGTAGATTTGCCCACGCCAAAGTGGTTCGCTACTGACCGGTAGCTGTCTGGCGTGGCAAGTTTCCAGAGGGCTATGGCCACTCGCTTCTGCACACTCAGGGCTGCTCACATCCTTGTGTCCTGGCGCTTCAGGGCAGGGGACAGCAAGTCACAGAGTTCAAGGAAAGTGCCCTTACGCATCCTGAAGTTTCGCAGCCACTCTGTGTCATCCCAGACCTGCAGCACTATGTGGTCCCACCAGTCTGTGCTTGTTTCCCGGGCCCAGAATCGCCGTTCCACACCATGAACGTGACCCATTGCCACCATGATCTCCACTGCCCGGCGTACCCTGGTTTCTGAGAGGTCTGTGCCACTCTCCTCACCGCGCTGCCGGAGCCTCCTCGCCCGGTTTCTCAGCAGCTGACTGTGGAAGAGGTGGACGATAAGGTGCGAGGAGTTAACAATGGCAATAAGTGCAGCGATGATCGCAGTGGGCTCCATGCTCGCAGTGCTGTGGCGTCCGCGCTGTAACCGACCAGAGAAGGGCGTGAACAGATTTCCCGCCGGCGCTTTCAGGGAGGGAGGGCGTTTGTGAGTGACGGTTGAATGATGACAGTTACCCAAAACCACCCTCGACACATTTTTCCCCCCAGCATGCATTGGGGGGAAATCCCACAATTCCAATGGGCAGCGGGGAGTGCGGGAACTGTGGGATAGCTTCCCACAGTGCACCGCTTCCAAAGTCGAAGCTGGCCCCGTGAATGTGGACTCAGAAGTTCGAATTTGTGTATTTAGTATGGATACACAAATTCGACTTATTAAGGTCGAATCCACAAATTCGACTTAAGTAGATTCGAAATAGTCCTGTAGTGTAGACAAGGCCTTACTGTGCAAAAATTGCGCAGATGCAGCGCTCTAAAAGACACACCCCAATGAGAGGCGTACAGCTTTCTGCGCTGTGGCTACAGCACTGCGGTGTCAGTGTAGACATCATGGTGATTACAGTTACGATTGGCCTCTGGGAAGTGTCCCACAATGCCTGTTCTCACTTCTCTGGCCATCGGTTTGAACTCTACTGCCCTGCCCTCAGGTGACCAACCGTCAGCCCACCCCATACATTCCTTTGCAAATTTGAAAGTCCCCTTCCTGTTTGCTCGGTGGCCTCGGTGCACCTTTCCAGGTGACCATGCCTGCTTCATGCACCAGGAGATCCCTCACTTGGAGCAATGCCGAGCTGCTGGACCTCATCGGCATTTGGGGAGCGGAGGTTGTGCAGTCACAGCTACGCTCCAGCTGTCGAAATTATGATACCTATGGACAGATTTCTAGATGTATGATAGGAAAGGGCCATGACTGGGGCACATTACAGTGTAGGGTAAAAGTGAAGGAGCTGCGGAACGCCTACCACAAAACGCGGGAGGCAAGCCGCCGCTCCGGTGCTGCGCCCATGAGCTGCTGGCTCTACAAAGAGCTGGACGTGGTACTCGGTGGTGACCTCACCTCCACTGCGAAGTCCCCTGTGAATACTTCATTGCCAGTCGAGAGTGGACCAAGCCAGGAGGAGGCAATCTTGGATGAAGAGGGCGAACCAGAAGCAGAGGATGACTCGAAGGCCAGAGATGCATGCAGTCAGGAGCTCTTTTCTACCCCGGAGGAGCCTAGCCAGTCACAGCAGTCGGATATTGGTGAAGCACAAACAGGAGAGGAGGCTCTGATTTTGGGAATTGCTGAAGCGAGTTGTTTGGGGCAGGAGGGTTGCAGAAATCAGGCTTGTCTCCCACCTCATGCCTAGTTTGAGCAGCGGAACAGGCTATTGATACACTCCCTCACTTCACGGGAATCTCCCTCAGAGATCTCCAGGAAACTCTCGTGGAGATACTGGGCAATCTGCTCCTGCAGGTTTCTGCTCGGCACAGCAGCTTTGTTTCTTGACCCATTAACGGTAACTTTCCTGCGCCACTGTGCCGTCATGGGCGGGGGGCGGGAGGAACCATTGCTGCACACAGGCTAGCTGCATAGGGGCCAGGGTGGAAGCCGCAGGCTTGGAGAAGACCCTCCCTTGATTCCCTGCTCACCCTCAGCAGCGAGATATCTTCCATAATGAACACAGGAATGATTATCAGGCCCCCCCTACAGTGCTGGCTCTGCCCAAGAGCCACATGCCCAGTGTACAGCAGGGTCTGGGAACAGTGATTTACCTGCCTCTGCGACTACTCACCATTGAGGGTCTTGTAGCTTATGTGTGCTTGCCTGGGGTCAGCCAGTTAGTGACAGGTGTGTGAATACTGGCTGTGTTTTCAAGCACTGAATCAGTGTTGTCTGTGTTTCAAACAATACTGCTTCTGTAAAATGTTGCATTTAAACGTCACAGAGCTGACCTTGGGAGCATAGCCTCCCTCTTTGTTATCAGCGGCAGAACGGTTGCAAAGAATTAGAAAGCGACCAAGAAGAACTCAGCAGGACTTTGTGCGTGAGGTTATGATGCACTCTGCCGCCGAGATAAAGGAATTGAAGGAGTGGTGGGACAGCGAAAAGAGGGAACGAAGGGAGAACGGGGCACACCAGAAAGAAGCCACAGAGCGGCTCTTAACAATTATGGAGCACCAACAGACACGCTCCCAGGTGATACTAGCCCTTCAAACCGAGCAGCTCCGTGCCCGCCCTCCCCTGCAGCCGCTGCCACAAAACCCTTTCCCATGTGCCTCTGCCCGCCCGCCGCACACACCACTAACACACTGTTATCAACCTCCTGGCTCCACTCTCTACCGGCAGCATTCCACTCCTCCCTCCTCGCAGTCCAGCAGTGTGGACTCCCAATACCCACTGCACTCAACACCCATCCCTCTGCAGTTTGGCCCTGCTGAAGTACAGCACGCGCTACATCATACTCCAAAGGAGAAGGTTGGGTATGATCCCTGGACAGACACAAATCTGTAGCCGTCCCAGGGACCCTCCTCATCTTGAGACCTTCCATTCCCCCATTCCTTCCATTCCCCCCCCCCCCCGCTGATGAATTTTTTCATTTGACTCTCTCCTCTGGTTGTTGTCTTTCAGTAAAAGAATTGTGTTTGTTTGAAAGCAATCTTTCTTCTATTAAGTGAATGCAAAAAGAGCACTGCAAAGCAACATACAATTAAGTTAAGGTCCTTTCTTGCATCATGTTCACCAATCACCTCCTAGCATTACAAGCACTGCAATCCTGAGCATAGCAACAAATATAAGAGGCTTTCAGCTTCAAATTGCTGTGTCAAGGAATCCCTGAGCTTTATGGTCCTGCACTGTGCCCCCCTAATAGCCCTGGTCTCTGGCTGTTCAAACTCGGCCTCTAGGCACTGAGCCTCTGCAGTCCAGCCCTGGTAGAGGGGATTTTGGGGGATGTCATTTTTATGCCACAGGAGTGACATTATCCCCTTGGGAGTCAGTCGGAGCACAGCTGCTCATTCCATGCATCAGGCTCAGGCTGCAGATGAGTAACGTGAGGAACCCCAATGGGCCACATACAGATAGGCAGCACCGGTCACTTTGTGATCTGCTCCCACTCTCCCACCGTATTATCAGAGCATCATTCTGCTTTGTGTGAGATGAAGGAACATAAATCCACACCATGTAGAGGTCAAGCATAGGAGTTTATTACACACAGAGCTGGCAGAGTGTCACCTTGCTTATTAGGCTCAGAGACATTGTCAGTCAATTGATTACAATGGAATATATGGATTTTCCATGGGCGGGGGAAAGTGACGGGGTAGACAGTTTCACACCCTGGGGTGGGTCTAGCCGCAAGACAAGATAGCACATTAGCCAATGGTTAACAGGTTACATAATGTCTCCACCCATGGTCTCAAGTTAGCAAGTTAACATTTAATTAATATTTTGATAAAATGTTATTAGTATCAAATATATATGTTGAATTCTGATTTGGGGTCCATAGGAATGAAGTAGTGCCTCTGATTGTCCAGCAGATATATTCCTAGGGGTTAAAACAAAGAAACAGGGAAAGTATATGACAATAAAGATTGTCTCCTTTGTGTTTTAAGGCAGGCATTGGTCCCTGGGAAAGGGAGGTGGGAGGAGGCCATATCTTATACTGACATGTGCCAACCTTTCATAAACTCAAGTTTGGATCTGTGGGAAGAACGTCTCCCTACAGAAGAAACTAACACAATAGGAACAGGGATTCTTTGTTCGATTTGCAACTCTGAATAAGACACAATTATTCAGTTCTCAGCACTAACACCTGGCTTATTTTTGCTTGTTTGCTGACTAGTCTTATTTTAGCAAAACAAGATTATCTGTTTACTCCAGCTTTCTCTTAGCTGATGACTATTTGCTAGGCCTCTGGTCTCTTGACCAAACTCAGGATTTTGGGCCTGGAAAAGAGCTGTCACAATCCATATATCAGGTTGTTATATAAAATGCACATTGATTTTAACCCATTAAGAAGGATGACAGAGGATCATCAACTGATGGGGGGGAGGGATAGCTTAGTAGTTTGGGCATTGGCCTGCTAAACCCAGGGTTGTGAGTTCAATACTTGAGAAGGCCACTTAAGAATCTGGGGCAAAAATTGGTCCTGCTAGTGAAGGCAAGGGGCTGGACTCAATGACCTTTCAAGGTCCATTCTAGAAGATTGGTATATCTCCAATTATTTAACCCCTCATGCAGATTACTGTATGACCCTGGCACTAGGATCTGTGGAGAAGGGGCCTGTCACTGACTGTTTTGTGTGCGTGAGGCCAAAATCAGAATGAAGATCAATATCTTAAAATCCAGCCTTCCCTTTGTGCCTTGGCAGAGCTCTGTGACAGTATGTTAATCACTTTTACAAGATTATGATAAATTTTGAACATGTCTTGTGAGGCATCATTTGAAAACTCATATTTCACTGATTATTATTGTCCTGGTAAAATATGTGTGGCAGCATTGTATGTAAAGTTATAAGATTTCCCTGTATGATGTTACTAAGGTGTATTCCAAATCTGGGGAAGCAATTCAAACCAGTTCCTCAGAGACAAAGGCAAACTGATACTTCAGCCAGGTGTCAACAAAATCAGATGGACTATCACCTGGTGAAGCAGCCATTCTTTGGCAGGAAGAAGGGTCTGAGCAAGAAATTTACATCTTAGTTGGAGATTCCTGTGTAAACAGACTAGCTGTCATCTGAATCCCAGCTGGGGATGATTCTCAAAGAGGAAGAAAAGATATAAAAATGAGCAAGACAGGACACAAATAACCTCTGTCCCCACGTCTCTACTCGCAGCATCAACAACGTCTGAAAGACAAACAAAGCATCACTGAACTGGGGGAGTGGTCCTGGCTGAAGGTCCATCCAGACTGCTATGAGCATGTGGTGAGAACCATCAAGTTCACTTAGTTTGTTAAGTTCGGTGTTAGTTTGCACTTTACCTTTTCTTTCTTTGTAACCAATTCTGGCTTTTACACCTCATACTTAAAATCTTTCTGTCTGTAGTTAATAAACATGTATTATCATGTTTTTTAATATCTCCCCTTGTAAGAACACCTGAAACTATCTGAAACTGGGCCATGATTCTGGAAATGGGTGAGAGGGAAAACCCAGAGTCTAGCTGGTGTCGTGCAACTGTTTGCTTATTTCCAATAAAACATCCTGTGCCTTTGTGCCTTCTTCATTACAGTCATCATTAAAAATCTTGATTGGCCACCCTGATGGATTCCCATACAGCCCTATTAGCTCTTTGTTCAGCTGTGTCACTTTCATGGGCTCCAGGATGCTGTTTGGCCTGTTCATTCCCAGGAAGGCGAAGGAGAATTTCTTGTTATTGTCTGTGCGCTCACAGCAAATGGCTGTCCAGATGTGGCTGGGCACCACCACCATCTCTGCATCTCGGTTGATGTTCCTTTGTTTGTCATCCTTCTTAATGGGGATTTTATATTTTTCATTGGGCACTGCTCCAGTCTCAAGAAAGGGTTTCCCTTTCTGATTTTTCTCACTGTTTGTTAACTGCATCTTGAGATTTTGTTCTAGCTCATACCAATTGACCCTATTGAAGCAGGGTCTGTGGGGACTACACTGGTGAGTGTGAAGGTGGCTATTTGGCCTTGACCACACTGGAAGGAGTTTGGGTTCAGGTATCCCCGGTCATAGTGTGTTCTCTCATAATCTTCATTGATGGCTTGCTTTTCTTTCAGTTTTTCTTTGATGGATTGGTTTTCTTTCTGGTTTTTCTGTTTCAGGTCTCAAAGCAGTTTTACTTCCATCTCCATGTTTGCCTCTGACAAACCAACCAGCTGGAAATAGAGGCGGCCAGAGTCCTTACATTCAACTTACATCAAAAGATCCATGACACACTGAGCAGCAGGGAATCAAGGGCAGAACCAGTCTCCATCTCTTGACTCTCTGTATTTTCATCACCCTTCTCTGAATCTCCCTCTTTTCCTGCTTTATCTGTTTGATTTACAGTGCCCAGCAAATGATTTAATGCACTAGCCAGTTCTCCCACCAGGAGGAGCATTCTTACCTCCACTCTCCGTGTGTTTCCTGGCCCAGATCACGGTATTATGGCACTTGCACAAACAGGACTAACATAAAACTAAAGCAGTGAATTCGGTATGAGAGAGGTAACTTATAAATGTAGTGCCCTGTGGTGCACACTATTGATACTGCATCCATAAAGAGGGGGAAAGGGTTGCTGGGGTCTCTATGGGGCAGAGTTACAGTTGTTTGGGTGCCTGAACTATGGATTGCCAGAGTTTTGAATGTCTGAGTTTCTTGTGCAGCAAGTTCAACCTTAACTCTGAATTTCTTAGCTTTGTAATGGTTGTTTTTTTTTACTAACTAAAACATTCTCATAAAGATTTTTATCCTTCAGTTACTCATTTGATCTCAACTTCCCCTTTATGAACTTGTGGGGTTTATTTGATTGTTTGACTGAGAAGAACAGTAGAAAGAGAAGAGCATTACACACCCCATACATATCTCACAACATCCAACCAATAAGCAAAACTACACATTGACCTAATTTTTGCAATTTATATTTATTAAAATATCTCCCAATGGTATATAAATCTTCACTACCTGCTTTATAAAGTTAATGAGCTCTGACATTGTATAATGCTGAGACAAGGTGCATGAGGTAATATCTTTTACTGGACTATCCTCTGCTAGGGAAAGAAGAGCTGAAAAAGAGCTCTGTGTAAGCTCGAGAGCTTGTCTCTCTCACCAACAGAAGTTGATCTAATAAAAGAGATTACTTCACCCACCTTGTCTCCCTAATATCCTGGGACAAACATGGCTACACAACACTGCAAACTACTCTATAATGCTGTCCGTTATTTTCCCTAGGAGATGTTCATCTAGGACAAAAACAATGAGGAGTCCTGTGGCACCTTAAAGACTAACAAATTTATTTGGGCATAAGCTTTCATGGGCTGGAACCCACTTCATGCATCTGACAAAGTGGGCTCCATCCTACGAAAGCTTATGCCCAAATAAATGTGTTAGTCTTTAAGGTGCCACAGGACTCCTCATTGTTTTGGCTGAAACAGACTAACATGGCTACCCCTCTGAAATTTGTCACCTGGGAAAGTTGTGGCCTTTTCCAGCCTGTGACAGATGTACCCCTGCGTTCACACCCTACACACTATTGTAATAATCTTTGCACAAAAGACGTGTCTTCAAAGGCATCATTTTAAAACTCGTAAGTTGCTGGTCAATATTGTCCTGATAAAATATGTGTGGCAACATTGTGTGAGAAGTTATAAGATTCCCCTGTATGGTGCTATTAATACATGTTCCAAACCACAGCCCTGCCCAAAGAGAAGCTGGCAAACAGGTCTATTCTAAACAAAGGAATTACACATAGGCACCCTGTCTCCTGAATCTCAGCTGGAAATGTTTCTCAAAGGGGGGACAGGACTATCAAAAGAGGGAAACATCCCGAAACACCCCCTCTCTCTGCCCATTGTAATCACCAAACTGTAAACCCTGTATATGATGGAAACCATTTCAAGCCATGGGGTGTGGCAGCACACGCAGTGCTCCTCGGTCCAGCAGCTATGGCATGCTGGGGAGAAAAGATTTGAACTTGGGTCTTTCCCCATTTGTGTAGAGAACCTTAGTGTCTGGCCTATGGGACAGGTCTCTCGGTGTTTCCTGCTGAAGCTGTTCCACTGTGTATGAAAACTGAAATAGTCCTTAGGCCAGGCAGAGAGTGAGACTGACTCTAGTTCAGTGGTTAGAGCATCATGTGGGAAACCCAATATGCCGTCCCCGTGCTCCAATGCAGGGTGAATTATTTGTACATCGTGGAAGAGCTTCAACAGGAGAGACTGAGGGAGACCCAAATCAGAGTGACCAGGCATCTCAGCCCTTTCTTGGGAGGGAGGATACCCAACTTCAAGTCCCTTCTCCACATCAGGAAGAGGGTAGAAGTGAACCAGGCTCTCCTACATACCAGGGAGTGCTCTAATCACTGGATTAAAGGTTGCGGGGGGGGGGGAGGTCACCCTCTTTTCTGTTTTTTTGTGAGAAAAATCTAACTCCATGAAAGGGGGCACAGCTGTGAATCTCGTGTGAGGGGAAATGCCTCCCTCCAGCCCAGACTCAGGCCTCTAAATCCCTCTGAGGGGCAGGGCTTAGGAAACCCCCTTTCCTCGGCATTTCCTATTGGCTAATTTAGACACCTTCCTCCTCAGCATGTGGCTTTTGTGGATCCCATTGTCAGGCACCCATCTGTCCCCATGCAGTGCACATGGAGCCTGCACACCTCACTTGGGGCTGTCGTGGGTTCCATTAGGCTTCAGGCTGCCTATGCACAAAGTATTGCAATGCTGAGTCCAAGTGCCCTTTGTCCGCCTCCCAGGCGCTGTGGAAGGCCTCACTCAGGGCTGGATTCAGGCAGAGGAGCTCTATGCCCATGTGTGGGCTCTGATTCCTTGGGATCATGGCACAATCTCAGCTTGCATTTAAAAAAAAGAATAAGTCTCTAGCTCTTGTGGTTGTACAGAAAAGCTTGAAAATGTGACTCAAATGGGATTGACACAGTGATGCCTGCCTGAGTCTGCAGAGAGCCTGAATATAGCTGTGAACAGGGGAGCTGTCCCATACAGTGCAAGGGGAGTTAAGTCCCAGCCCCTCTGCTCTGGGGTCCTTGCATACCCCTCCCAGCAGGGGGCTCTGTGTGTGCCAAGAGGGCAGAGCACGGTGGGCCTGGCCCCCCACCAAAACAGAGACATCCTGGCTTCCGGGAAAATACTTGGGGCACTCAGCCACCACCCCCACCTCTCTGAGTTCAAAGGGATATCCTGAGAGGGGCCCTGCTGCTGCTCAGGGAGGGAAGAAGGGAGCTCCAGGGCCCTATACCTAAGGGATGGGTCTCTGTGCCACCCCCACTCCAGGTGGCAGAGCCATCAAGAGCTCCATGTTGTGGTGCCTAAATGAGACCCAGAGAGATTCAGACAGGAGAAAGACTGACTTGTGGCTCCACCTTCCATGTTTCTGAGGCATCTATGAAATTTCCTTCATCTATAGTGTAAGCTGACCAGACCTGGATTTGGCTGTTCTCGCTGTAAAATGATGTTCCTCCATATTTCTTGCAAATGTTAGCTCTGTTTGTAGTGTCAAACCCTTGGGGCTCAATTCCTCTGTAGAAATAGCGTCTGCATTTACTGAAAGTGGGGACCAGTTCAGCCAGCACCAGCCCAACCCAGAGTGAGGCAAAGCCCAGCAGTGCGAGGGGCCACATGGCTCACAGTGTCAGAGCCAGTCCCTTTGCAGCTGCTACTTATCTCGTTCCTTGGAGAGCCACCTCCAGTACCCATCTCAAGCTGAGGAATCTGTGGGCTTCCTGCCCAGGCCTTCCCAGGGGCTGGGCTGGGCCAGGCTATGCAGACACAGTCCTGAGCTGGCGCAATACAGGGCTTGATAAAGGCTGTGCAAATATTCAGTTCAGTTGAAGGTCCCACAAACTGGGGGAAAAGACTGATTTGAGTCAAGCCTAAATGAAAATGTTTCAATTTTTTCTGGTGAAACTAAATGTTGCAAAATGTTTTTTATTTCATATTGAACAAAATGTTTCATTTCAATTTCATGGTTTTTAAAATATATTTAAAAAGTTGTTTTAAATAGAACATTGACAGGAAATCCAAAACAAAACGTCTTTCCAAAACAAAAAGTCGAAACAATTAGTTGAGTACAAATTTCAAAAGAAACTGTTCTGACATTTCCCAACAATTGTTTTCTTTTTTCCTTTTTTTTTTTTTTTTTTTTTACTGAAACAATTAGACGACAGCAGCTCAGAATCAGAAATCGTTTTGGTTGACCTGGATCTGCATTTTTGGAGGAAAAAAAGGTTTTGCATCACAATCTTCCCAGCACAAACCTTCCAGGAGCTGAAGGCCGTGCAGGGAGCAAGCAGCTCATTCGCTCTCTGCAGCTGTAGGTTCTCTGCAATGGCTGACTCCTTTGGTTGGACGTGTGTTCAGTGGAGCCCAGATCCCCCAGTATTATGCGCTCACCCACCCCTGGACCAAATGTTACAATGACTGTGCAAAACCACTAGAGCTGCAACAAACCAGAGTCCTGTGCCCAGACAGTTCCCCACAGCCATTTAAGGAGTAATCATTCGCTACCCCCACCACTGACCTACACCGATCACCCAGCAGTGAGTGCTATATACATCCACACAGACATACTCAGCCCAGCCGGACAAACACCCTGGGGGTACATCAGCACAATGATAAAACCCCTGTGGTCCTGAGGGCTTGTCTACACTGGCAAGTCACAGCACACTAACTTGCTTGCTCAGGAATGTGAAAAATCACACACACACCCCTGAGCGCTGTAATGCACCAGTGAAGACAGGCTCAGAGCACTGGGAGCTGCTCTTGGAGCTAATCCCCATGTGGAGGTGCATTACATAGAGTGCTGGGAGAGCTCTCTCCCAAGTGCTCGCGGGTGACCACACAGGCAGATCAAAGCGCTGCCACCGGAGCACTCCCGCGGCAGCGCTTTGAGGTTTGTGGTGTAGACTTAGCCTGAGTCTCAGAGCCTTGGTCAACTGACGCTGGCCGTGGGCTTCGGCTGCAAGGCTAGAAACAGCCGGGTAGATGTCGGGCTTTGGCTGGAGCCCAGGCTCTGAGCCCTCCCCCCTCACCAGGTTTCAGAGCCTGGGTTCCAGCCTCATCCTAAATGTCTAAACGGCTATTTTTTGTCCCCAAAGTTCGAGTCAGTTGACCAAGGCTCTGAGACTCAATGCTGCGGGGTTTTTGCTTTTTGCTTTGTAGACGTACCCTGAGAATGAACACACGGTCACCTGAACAAGAGACTCCCAAACAGTCCTAAGCTACTCACCAGGAGAACCACGCACCCCATCAACAGAGATCATGACACACAGGCAGCCCCCTACCTACACCACAGTTCCTAGTGGGCTGCACCGTCCAAGCCAGCCCAGTTCTATGCATGTGGCATGAGAATGATGTTCTGGGAATATGGCCTTTTAGAGAGACACCCACCCACATAGCTCATGGCCCCAAGAGGCCCTGCTGTCCTTTGGCATCTGGAACACAGTTATTCAGGAATTGTCCAAAGTCCTGCATAGTTGGGTTTATTAAAGTTGCAGGATCATTATAAAGACAGCATCACATGGGCTGAGTCTGCCAGTCGGTGCTAAGCTAGATGGTGGGCCTGTGACTTTGAAATTGGAACTGAGACTCAGCAAACTCAACTCACACAGGGCAAACAAGATCACCACTAGATGGGATGGGAACTGCTGTCTCTCTCTGCTGCGTTGGGCTGGATTCCAGCTGGTTACCCAGAGGTGCAACCTTTGTAATGCTTTAGCTGCACCCTGAGATATTTCATCCCCCAGGAGGTTCTAATGGAAGTGGGGGATTAACAGATATAATTTCCCTCCTGATACAATTAGAACTTTAGCAATGGCCTCATGCTTCTCCCACAAACACATACCATGCTGCACGCTGTATCTGGGCAAACAGGTCAGGGCTGGTGTTGCTGGGGCTGTGATAAAGGATTTGGATTGTACATTGAGGAGGTTAATATGCTGTGTGTGTGGATCTGTGACCATGCAGAGACTGGCTCTATCTGAGCAAACACACTGTGGGGATTGGCAGGGGGTATCAGAATGGCTGAGTGGCTAAGGCAGTAGCTACAATGTTCTGTTTTCCCTTGGCCTGGGTGTTCTGGTCCCTGCCATGTTCCTGTATCCAGGGCCAGCTCCAGGCACCAGTGTAGCAAGCAGGTGCCCAGGGTAGCCAATGAAGAGGGGTGGCAGGTCCGCCTCTTTGGCAGTGGGCCCCTCACTCCTTCTGGGAGGAAGGACCTGCCACCAAATTGCTGCCGTAGAATGAAGCAGTGGTAGAGCTGCCAGTGATCGCTGCTTTTTTTTTTTTTTTTGCTGCTTGGGGCGGCAAAAACACTAGAGCCAGCCCTGCCTGTATCAGATCGGGTACAAAGCTGCTTTATATATACCAGATGTGTTCATCATAAGATCCTTTAATGTTCTGCCAGGTCTGGCTGAGGTGTGTTTAAACAAGGTATCAGAGTGATAGCCATGTTAGTCTGTATCAGCAGAAAGAACAGATGTCCTTGTGGCACCTTAGAGACTTACAAATTTATTTGAGCATAAGCTAAAGCCCACTTCATCAGATACATGTAGTGGAAAATACAGTAGGAAGATAGATAGATAGATAGATAGATATAGAAAACATGAAAAAATGGGGGTTGCCATACCAGCTCTACCGAGACCAATCGATTAAGGTGGGCTATTATCAGCAGGAGAAAAAAACTTTTGTAGTGATAATTAGGATGGCCCATTTCAAACAGTTGACAAGAAGGTGGAAGTAGTGGGGAAACACCTTTCTTGGGGCCACAGAAAATGTGTCCATATGTCGGTATGCTCAGGTTGGACCCCTGATCAGTGAAAACTTCATTGTTGTCAATGCCGGGTAAGCTGGCCACATAAGGGAAGCTCTTCACTGATATTTTGCTCACAATCCTCCTTTGGAGTGACAGAAGGGGGGGAGCGATCACAAGGGCAATGAAAAAAGTTTCAAACTCAGGTTCATAAAGTCAGGCAACCGCCTTTAAGTGGTTAGCTGAAAATCCCCCCAAAATTCCAGCAAACTGAAAAGCTGACAAAAGTTTAATTTCGGGTTGAACTAAATGTTTTGATTGACCCAAATGCACCTGCTCGTTTAATTTCAAGGCACTTTTTAACATGAAAGCAAAGGAAATAAAGGGCTAAAAGAGATCCACAAAATGGCCTGAGGAGGCGCCTCCATTATAATGTTTAGGCCATTGGTTGGGGCACTCATCTGGGAGACCCAGGTTCAATTCCCTCGTTGCTTGACATAGAATAGGTGTTTGAACTGAGGTCGCCCTCGTTGTTGAGACTGCCTTAGCACCTTCGCTGTTCTGGTGGGTGGTTAGCGTCTAGTGATGCTGTTCCAGTGTAAAGAAATAACCGCTGGAGCAGGGACATGAATGTGGGTTCCCCAACCATTGGCCTAGATTGTGATTCTCACTCTCTTGACCTGTGACTATTCAAACATTTTATACAAAGCGGAACAACTTCAACAGGAGAGACTGAAATCAACCCACCCCAGAAAATCCTATAGGCCAGGGAATTTTTCTGCTGGGGGGCGGGGGGAGACCAGGGTTCAAATCCTGATTTACTGACTCTTTAATCGTTTACACACATTGGAACAGCACCATCTCAGGCAGTCCCACAGCCCCATAGCTAATGCACTCGCATACAATATGAGGGACCCACATATAAATCCCCACTCCACCTCAGGCGGGGGGGGGGGGGAATTGAACGCTGGTTTTTCACATTCCAGCTGGGTGCGCTAACCACTGGGTTACACGTTACAAGGAAGGCCTTGTCTGCGCTGGCAATTTTCTGAATGGTGCCCTAAGTCCCCTTTTCTGGCCAAAAGCATCCAGCAAATTAATGTTAAATGTCTCAATATTTTTGGGTCAACTGAAACTTCATTTTTCAATGAACAAATGGTGCAAAAAATTCCACCCAGCTGTAACGAGGAGCCTTTCCTTTTATTTCAAAGGGCTTTAGACAAAACCCTTGGACGTTTGATAATGACAATCTGGGGCAAAAGAAGAGATGGAACAAGCTTCTTGCACTTGTTTGTGAGTTTCCACTGGCTGTAGGAACAGACTTTCTCTCCGTCCCACACTCCCCGGAGGGAGCTTTCTGATCATGCTACTGGTTTTGGCTTGTGCATTTTTTTTAGTTGATTGTATGCTCTTATCTAATGAAAGGGAAATAATACTCCTGCAGGAGACAAGAATTTACATAAGAGATTTCTAGCCCTGTGTTTAGATAGGCACAGGAGATCTCTCTCTAGTACAAACATAGTGTATGTTCCTCATGCCTGTTCACTTAGCTGTAATTATGACTAACACAATAAGCTAATACCTGTCACTGTTTCTTTCTCTCCCTCCTCTCGTCTCGATTATTTGATTTTTGGAAACAGCCCTGATCTTGTTCTTGAGTAAACAGAGATGAAGAAGAGGGTTATTAACAGGCAGGGCCGGCTCCAGGCACCAGCCTACCAAGCACGTGCTTGGGGCGGCACCTTGGGAGGGGGCGGCACTTGGGTTTTTTTGTTTGTTTGTTTGGCCAGGCGGCGCTGGGGGGAGGTGGGGCTTTGGTGGCGTGGTGCGGTGTTGGGGCGGGGACTTGGGCGGGGCTCGGCTGGGGCGGGGACTTGGGGGGCACGACGCAACACTTGCGGGGGCGGGGACTTGGGCGGTGCGACGCTCGGGGGGGGCGGGGGCGTGGGCGACGCGACGCTCGGGGGGTGGGGACTTGGGCGACGAGACGCTTGGAGGGGCGGGGACTTGGGCGATGTGATGCTCAGGGGGCGGGGACCTGAGCGGGGCAATGCTCAGGGTGGGGTCTGGGCGGGGCGCCGCTTGGGGGCGGGGCCTTGGGCGGTGTGATGCTCGGAGGGGGGCGGCGCTCCTTGTTTTCGCTTGGGGCGCCAAAAATGTTAGAGCCGGCCCTGTTAACAGGCTCACTAATCTTCTTCCTTATCCTGACAATGACTAGCCTTCTCCTGAAGAAATTAGGGTACAACAGAGGGTAACACAGGGCAGTGCAGCAGAGACTTACTGTTAATAGCTGGGAATCCTTCATCACACGTGATTTTCTTTTTTGTATGCATATGTCAGCTTGCCAGGGACTCTCCTAGGCCTTGTCTACACTACAGGACTATTTCGAATCTACTTAAGTCGAATTTGTGGATTCAACCTTAATAAGTCGAATTTGTGTATCCATACTAAATACACAAAATTCGAACTTCTGAGTCCACATTCACGGGGCCAGCTTCGACTTTGGAAGCGGTGCACTGTGGGAAGCTATCCCACAGTTCCCGCACTCCCCGCTGCCCATTGGAATTGTGGGATTTCCCCCCAATGCATGCTGGGGGGAAAAATGTGTCGAGGGTGGTTTTGGGTAACTGTCGTCATTGAACCGTCAATCACGCCCTCCCTCTCTTCCTTGAAAGCGCCGGCGGGAAATCTGTTCGCGCCCTTGTCTGGTCGGTTACAGCGCGGACGCCACAGCACTGCGAGCATGGAGCCCGCTGCGATCATCGCTGCACTTATGGCCGTTGTCAACTCCTCGCACCTTATCGTCCACCTCTTCCACAGTCAGCTGCTGAGAAACCGGGCGAGGAGGCTCCGGCAGCGCGGTGAGGAGAGTGGCACAGACCTCTCAGAAACCAGGGTACGCCGGGCAGTGGAGATGATGGTGGCAATGGGTCACGTTCATGGTGTGGAATGGCGATTCTGGGCCCGGGAAACAAGCACAGACTGGTGGGACCGCATAGTGCTGCAGGTCTGGGATGACACAGAGTGGCTGCGAAACTTCAGGATGCGTAAGGGCACTTTCCTTGAACTCTGTGACTTGCTGGCCCCTGCCCTGAAGCGCCAGGACACAAGGATGCGAGCAGCCCTGAGTGTGCAGAAGCGAGTGGCCATAGCCCTCTGGAAACTAGCCACGCCAGACAGCTACCGGTCATTAGCGAACCACTTTGGCGTGGGCAAATCTACCGTGGGGATTGCTGTCATTCAAGTAGCCCACGCAATCGTTGAGCAACTGCTCTCAAAGGTAGTGACTCTCAGAAATGTCCAGGTCATCATAGATGGCTTCGCCGCGATGGGATTCCCAAACTGCGGTGGGGCTATAGATGGGACTCACATCCCTATCCTGGCACCAGCCCACCAGGCCAGCGAGTACATTAACCGAAAGGGCTACTTTTCAATGGTGCTGCAAGCTGTGGTGGACCATAGGGGACGTTTTACCAACATCAACGTCGGGTGGGCGGGCAAGGTTCATGACGCGCGTGTGTTCAGGAACTCTGGTCTGTTTAGACGCCTCCAGGCAGGTACTTTCTTCCCGGACCACAAAATAACGGTTGGGGATGTGCAGATGCCTACAGTGATCCTCGGGGACCCGGCCTACCCGCTAATGCCCTGGCTCATGAAGCCCTATACAGGCGCCTTGGACAGTGAAAAGGAACTCTTCAACTACCGGCTGAGCAAGTGCAGAATGGTGGTGGAGTGTGCTTTCGGACGTCTCAAGGGGAGATGGCGGACCTTACTGACTCGCTCGGACATCAGCGAAAAGAATATCCCCGTAGTTATTGCTGCTTGCTGTGTGCTCCACAATCTCTGTGAGAGCAAGGGCGAGACCTTTTTGGCCGCTTGGGAGGTTGAGGCAAATCGCCTGGCTGCTGTTTACGATCAGCCAGACACCCGTGCTGAGAGAATATCCCAGCGGGAAGCGATATGCATCAGGGAGGCTTTGAAAGCGAGTTTCCTCGCAGAGCAGGGTAACCTGTGACTGTCCACTTGATTTTAAGAGAGCCTGATCACAAACCAAGTTTCCCCCACTTCCAAAGGACGTTTTAAAACTAAGGACATGTTTTAGTAATTAATAATAAATCTTTCGTTGACTTTGCATTTCTGTTTCTTGGTTGAAACATGGAAGCATTCTGTGCTGGGTAAGGTGTGCACTGATGGGTGGGTTTGCAGGAAGGGGCGAGGGGTGCCGTCTTTGGATAGGGGTTAACATGACGGCTGTGGGTTTGGGCGTTGGAAGGGGTGAGGGGTGTGGGGGAAGGGTGAGTATCTGCCCCTGGATGAGGTCTCTTTTTGGGGCTCAGGGCACCGGGGAGGATCGTGACTACGGTCCAAGTGCATGTGAAGGGAAGCCTGCCTTTACATTCGGGGATGGCAGGCACCAGGACCCTGCACAAGCATACACATCAAGGAAAGACCCGGGGCAGCATACACCACACAGACTGTCCCTGGTGCCTAGTGACTGCAGTCTGTGTGTGCCCTGCAGTTGACCCTGCAGCCAAGTCTGTAGCATGGCACTGTGGGCTATGCACTGAAATTACAATTCCCACACACACAACAACAGAAAGTCTTCTGACACCAGAAACGTGACGGAAACAGTCAGTAACACCAAACCACTTTTAATAATGTAGTACACAGTGGGGGGTTTGAACTTGGAGTTGGGACTGGTTGATGCTGTAAGGAAAGAGCTTGTACAAATTTACAGCGCGACAGTTGTCTCGAACATTATCGGTGTGCTGCGGTGCAGGGACAGTTCTCACGGCCCCTACCGCCCCTCCTTCTTGTAACTTTGGGTGAGGGGGGGACAGGACTTCCTGGCGTTGGAGGGCGGTTGCAGATGCACTGCAGGGGGGCTCTCTCCTCCTGCCTGCGGTCTTGCAGAACATCTACAAGGCGCCGGAGCGTGTCCGTTTGCTCCCTCATTAGACCAAGCAGCGTTTGAGTCGCCTGCTGGTCTTCCTGCCGCCACCTATCCTCCCGTTCCAGGTGTGTGCGATGCTGCTGACACAGGCTCTCCCTCGACTGTCTCTGCTCTGCCGCCTCCGCTCTGGAGCTGGCCATCAGTTCCTGGAACATGTCGTCCCTAGTCTTTTTCTTTCGGCGTCTAATCTGAGCCAGCCTCTGCGAGGGGGATGCCGGGGCAGTCCGGGAAGGAGCCGAAGCTGTGTGATGCGAAAAAGTAGGTGATTTCCTTGAACACATACATGTTTGCCAACAGTAAACACAGTCTAGTCAGTTTCAGTGAACAAGACCAAAGAGGGAACCAAGTCTCAGGAGATCTCAGAACTAGTCCGAGATTTCGGAATACGCTCTCATTGGCGGCGCCATCGCACTGGATAGCGCACAAGCGAGGAGAGACAGCTGCATCCCTCTTGCACAAAGTCCTGGTAAGCCTTACAGTACAGAGTGCTTATCAGTTAGTGCTTAGCTGTGCTCTCCTGCTGAAGGCAATGTGCAAAGCAGAAAAGATGACCGTTTTGCGGCCCCTCCCGCCAGTGCACGGGAAAGATCACTGTATGCTTTTCCTCTGTGGCCTCCAACACGTGGCTGTTAAGCGAGGGTCATTCTTATGCAAAGTAAAAGTCTGTTAAGCGAGGGTCATTCTTATGCAAAGTAAAACTCTGTTAAGCGAGGGTCATTCTTATGCAAAGTAAAAGTCTACCATTCACAATAGTAACAGTACACTAATTCCACTAATTAGATGCAGCACTTCCAGAACGACATCACCCTGAGGCGTGTCAGGCGGACTCAGAGAGAGCGGATGCTAACAGAAGCCCTGCACAGACCAGGACCATACGCTGCCATGCTCGTCGAGGCGATGGTCCCCCTTTACCTTAGGATGGCCTGGCGCGGAAGAGTGTGCTTCAACGGAGCACCCAACAAGGCACCTCTACCAAGGAACCTCCTGCTGAGGCTTTTCCAGCTGCTCTCTGAGAGCTTTTTTGAACTGTCCCCAGAGGACTATTGCTCCATTGCTATATGTGTAGACCTACTGTTTGTATAGTTTGATATTTAAAAATTTTTATATAGTATTTCTATTTTTTATATATATCCCTGTTTCTTAAAAAAATAAATGTTTCCCTGTTTGTAGCACTTACCGCCTGATCCTTCCCCTGATTCCGAGTCCGGGTTAACGGGCGGGGACGGTTGGTAGGGGATCTCTGTGAGGGTGATGAAGAGATCCTGGCTGTCAGGGAAAGCGGGAGTGGGTTCGATGTCACCTGCGCCGTCCTCAAAAGACCCTTCCTCATCTTCCCCATCGGCGAACATGGAGGAGGAACTGTCCCGGTACACTATTCCGTCCTCGGAGTCCACCGTCACTGGTGGGACAGTGGTGGCAGACCCACCGAGAATGGCATGCAGTGCCTCGTAGAAGCGGCATGTCTGGGGCTGGGCTCTGGAGCGTCCGTTTGCCGCTCTGACTTTTTGATACCCTTGTCTTAGGTCCTTCACTTTCACGCGGCACTGCATCGCATCCCGGCTGTATCCTTTCTCTTTCATGGCTTTAGAGACCTTCTCGAAGGTCTTTGCGTTCCGCTTGCTGGAGCGCAGCTCCGAGAGCACAGACTCCTCGCCCCACACAGCGATCAGATCCTGGACTTCCCGGTCAGTCCATGCTGGGGACCTCTTTCTATTCTGGGATTGCCTGGACTCCTCTGCTGGAGAGCTCTGCATCGTTGCAGGTGCTGCGGAGCTCGCCCCGATGTGCAACCAGAACGTCAGATTCAAACCGCCCAGACAGGAAAATGAATTCAAATTTTCGCGGGTCATTTCCTGTGTGGCTGGCCAGAGAATCCAAGCTCGGACTGCTGTCCAGAGCGTCAACAGAGTGGTGCACTGTGGGATAGCTCCCGGAGCTGCTAAGTTCGATTAGCATCCACACCTAGCCTAATTCGAGCTAGCCATGTCGAATTTAGCGTTACTCCACCTGCCGGGGTGGAGTACCAAATTTGAACTAAAGAGCCCTCTAGTTCGAATTAAATGGCTTCCTGGTGTGGACGGTTAAGCGGTTAGTTCGAATTAACGCTGATAAATTCGAATTAAAGTCCTAGTGTAGACCAGGCCCTAGGGATGTGTGGGGAAGGGAACATTTGTGTCCTTCTGAACAAAGGCAAAGACAACAGAGATCTAGATCACAATCTGACTGAGCATTTACACTGCCGATCCTTGTATAACCCCTCTGGCAGGTGGGGTCAGCAGCAACAAGGGCCAGGTCCAGTACCTAGGAGTTCCTCTTAACAATGCAAAACAGAACTGGCTCAATTCTGGGAAAACTGAACCCCACCCCGGGGTGCCTCTAAGAAGCAGTAATTTCCCTTTCACAACCACTGAGTCTGTGTATAACACAAACAAAACCAACGATTTATTAAACAGGAGAGGGAACCTAGCAATTTGGGAAAACACCACAACCACAATTCAAAAGCAGGTAACCCTAAGTAAACACCCACCTCAGAGTTCATTGGGCAGTGGCCTTTGCCTCAGTTTCCCACCTTGTGGGATGAGAGTGTGACAAACAAACATCCCTTTATACGCCACTCCCCACTCCCTCTGTGGCACCCACTCACCGATGGTCAGTGAAGTCCCAGAATTCACTGCCACTGCCCCTGCTTGTCTCTGCCACTGCTCAGCCCTCCACTGCTCTCTGCCACCGTTCTCTGCTGCTGCTTGCTTGATGCTGTTAATTCTGCCGCTGTCTGCTGTTTGCTGCCCTCTTTACCATGCTCACCACTGCCACTGCTCACCCCTGCTGCAATCGCTGCTGCTCCGGCTTGCTGCTCGCTGACACCTTGGCACTGTCCTGCTCTGAGGTTCCATCACTTAGCTCAGTTCTTAGTGATTTCAGTAGGTAGTTGGGACCTCACTGCTCCTGTGCCTCTGTGTTGGCTTTCACTGCAGCACTGTCCCCATGCTAGATGTAAGACTACTCCCTAGACCCCCATTCCGGATAGTTAAGTGTAAAACACAGTGTGAGGAGCTACAGAGAGATCTCACAAAACTGGGTGGCAGGTCCACAAAATAGAAGATGAAATTCAATTCTGATAAGTGCAAAATAATGCACATGGGCAAAAATAATCCCAACTACACATATACAACGATGGGGTCGAAATTAGCTGTTACCACCCAAGAGTCACCATGGATAGTTCTCTGAAAACTTCTTCTCACTGCCCAGCAGTGGTCAAAAAGGTTAACAGTATGTTAGGAACTGTTAGGAAAGGGATAGAAAATAAAACAGAAAATATCATAATGCCTCGATAAAATCCATACTCCTACCAGACCTTGAATACAATGTCTAGTTCTGGTCGCTCCACCTCAAAAAGGATAGAGTGGAACTGAAAAAAGTTCAGACAAGGGCAACAAAGATGATCCAAATTATGCCATATGAGGAAAGACTAAAAAGATTAGGGCTGTTGAGTTTAGAAAAGAGACGACTATAGGGCTGCCAATTCTCCTGATGAAACTAACAGGCTGCAGAATTATTATAAGCAAGAGGAAGTACTATTTCCACACAGTGGACAATTAGCCTCTGGAACTCATTGCCACTGGATATTCTTATAGCCAAAAGAATAACTGGGTTTAAAAAGAATTGCAGAAGTTCCTGGAAGATAGGTCCATCAATGGTTATTAGCCAGGATGGTCAGGGATGCAAACCCCTTCTCGGGGTGACCCTAAACCTCTGATGTCCAGAAGCCAGGACTGGAAGACAGGGGTGGATCACTCCATAATTGCCCTGTTCTGATCACTCCCCCAGAAGCTCTGGTATGGGCTGCTACCAAAGAAAGGACACAGGACTAGATGGACCATTAGTCCATGACCATTCTGATGTTCTCACCATCAGCCCTACCCATGCTCTCTCCACAGCAGGCCAGGGGCTATTTCACACTCTGCTGCTGCCAATGCTGTTGATGGAAGCCCTTTCCCCACCATACTCTGCACCTTGTCCCCTGGCCCTTGGCTATGATGATTCCCCTCTTGTATGGTAGCTGCTGCTGTTGGGAGACAGTAGCCTGCTCCAGGGGCAAGCACCCAGCTGCCTCCTGGGCTCTGTCTGACCAGGGGAGCCTGGCCCTTGTCCTCCTTCCAGGGGCATTCTCACTTGCAGTGCAGTGGGCTGCCACCTGCCCGGCACCCAGGTCCCAGCATCTCACAGATCATCTCTCTCCCAGTTTCCCCAAGGCCAATTGAACAGCACATTCTGTGGGGCTGCTGCCTCCCCTCCCCACTGAACGTGCCAGCTCTTTCCATCTCCAGATCAGGAGTCCGTGCTCCGTAACCCAGTCCTGTCTCTCCTATGAACTGGGACTTCCTCCTCCGTCTCACATCTCTCCTCTGGGGCCCCGACCTGCCTCTGCTCTGAGCGCTCCTGTCAATTCCTCTTCAGTCTCACTCATCTCTCCTCTGGGGCTCAGACCTTCCCAGTGGCTGCTGTCTTGTGTTCCCTGTGGTCGACTCACTGGCCTGCAGGCGCCCTTCTGGTCTCTTGCCTCCCACAGTGCAAGAACTGTCTTCACTTCTGCTTCCTTCACTGTCCCCAGGAGGTCAGAGCCTCCTCCTGTCCCTAGGGCATCCACTATGACAAGGGCTGCCAGTAGCACCTGGGCCCTGCGCACTCACGACTGCACCTGGAGATCATTTTAGTGCCCATCGACCATGGCCAGCTTATCCTCTGAGCCTGAATTCTGGGGAGGGGACACTCTGGTAGCTGTTGGCCCCCTGACCCATGTGGCCTTGCACCCCCACTGCCATTCAGCCCCTGACTCAGCACTGTCACCCCACTAATTCCTGAACCTGTGCCCCAGTCAGTGCCCCCCACTTGCCATTCTGAACCCCAGTCTGTGACCCACCCAGCAGCCCCACGTGCCCCGCTCTGTCTGTCCTAACCTGGCTCTGAGGGCAGGGTGCTGTGATGAACTTCTACTCCTGAGGGGATTCTGTGACATTGCGCATGCCCCAAATTTTTTGTTCCTGCAGAAAATACATTCTGCCCAAGAATCATAGAATATCAGGGTTGGAAGGGACCTCAGGAGGTCATCTAGTCCAACCCCCTGCTCAAAGCAGGACCAATTCCCAACTAAATCATCCCAGCCAGGGCTTTATCAAGCCTGACCTTAAAAACCTCTAAGGAAGGAGATTCCACTACCTCCCTAGGTAACCCATTCCAGTGCTTCACCACCCTCCTAGTGAAAAAGTTTTTCTTAATATCCAGCATAAACCTCCCCCACTGCAATTTGAGAAGTTCTGCAGTTCTACCTTTTGCCCACCAGAAGACACTGTGGTCCTAGAAAGCCAGCTATTATAGCCATGCTGCTGGACCATGGTGGCCTCTGGTGAGCAAAAGGCAGAACTGCAGCACTTCTCAGGCGGAATATATTTTCTCTGGGGAAAAGAAATCTGCACCAGACATGAATTCTGCACATAGGCAGTGGCACAGAATTCCTCCAGGAGTAGAAATTGGTAGTCTGCATTATTAGCTCCCTTTTAAACTCCACCCTTGAGTTCTCTGGCTGTTGTGAAAGTTTCAGACCTGCTCCCTATTGTGTAGAGAGCAAAAGACATGGCACTTCCCTTCCCTTCCAGGAAATTCCTTGAGCTGGGGATGCTGTAACTTGACTTGCCAAGCAGATCTCCATGAAGGAAAATGGCCACCTTGATCCATCGGAGAAGAGGATTATGAGATTTGTCTAAGAACTCCCAGAATTGCAGGTGGAAGAGGCAGGGCTTCATGAAAATCATCCAGGATGCTATGCATTCTAATGGGATTCACTTTCTTTCTCTCCTTAGGAATACACTACCTCTCTTTACCATAAGACAGTTACACACTTAATAATTTCAAATGCCTTTTTTATGAATAACACTCCAAAAATAATCTGTTATTTCGCTGCAGTTACAATGCCCCCTACCTAGACCAACATCCCTAGCTAGAGATTTGTATTTTCTCTTTAAAAGGAAGACTATAACACAGGGTCTAGACCCAAAAATATATATAATAGCTTACAAAATAGGTACAAGGATTGGGACTTTCGACTATCAGAGATCTTCCGTTTTCACATAGGCTCAACCTGGATATTATATTGACAATTGCATAAAACATTTAGATATATAGTACAACCCCATGTTTCAGCACCCATACTACTGAGCTGAAATAGAGCTTCAAATAAATCAGATTTGACAATTGCAGTAGCTGTGAGGCTCATACACTGTGTTGGGTTCAGTGATGTGTAGGCAGGTCTGAATGACCCCACCCCCCGACATCTAGTGCTGAGCTGGGTGGGAAGCAGGGGCGGCTCTAGACCCCAGCGCGCCAAGCAGGCGCTTGGGGCGGCCGTTTCCCGGGGGGGCGGCATTTGGCTCCGGTGGAGCTCCCGCCGGCATGCCTGCGGCAGGTCCACCGGAGCCCGGAACGAGCGGACCTGCCGCAGGCATGACTGCGGCGGGTCCCGTCTTCCCGCGGCTCCGGTTGAGCTCCCGCAGTCATGCCTGCGGCAGGTCCGCTGGTCCCGGGCTCCGGTGGACCTGCCGCAGGCATGCCGGCAGGAGCTCAACCGGAGCCGCGGGAAGAGGGGACCCGCCGCAGGACCGGGGAAGGGCGGCGCAGCGCTCCGGGCTGCTTGGGGCAGCCTACTTTCTAGAGCCGCCCCTGGTGGGAAGACTTCAGGAACAGACTGCATTTGTATAAACACACCTACTCTGCGTAGGTGCGCACCAGAGGGAACTGCTCCAACAAAGTGATCTATTTTGGCTGGTTTGGGGTTCCAAATCACTTTATTACTGAATGCAGGGGTAGTGAAACGTTGTTATCCTTATTGTATGCGTAATGGGCAGTGGAATTGTGCTTAGCCTGCCTGAATGAGGGGGTCACCCTCAGCTACCTCACTTGCTAAGCAGGGGTAGGGAGGCCAACTGCTAGTGTAACAGAAAAAATGGATGTAGGTAGGGTGTGTCTGAAGAATTCTTCTAGACGTTATTTAACTCTTCTGTTTAAAGACAAAGCTGATTGGACTCAGTTGGGAGTCTTTGTTGTGTGAAGTGATCACTAGAATTAAAATGACTAATAACTGGCAGCTGACAGTGTGAACACACAGCAGTGTTTCCCTGTGGTGTTCTCTGAGGAGTGCTGTAACACCCAGCATTGCAGGAGTTTATACAGGATATCGTGCAAGGCAAATGTCCTTCTTGGATTGGACTTAACTTTACAAGCCTTGCAATGAAGTGGACCTGAGTGGATGGCTCCCCATTAAATCAAACACTTTGCATCTTTCCCCATGTTAAATACATCTGAAGTGTTTTTAAACATTAGCCAAGCTAATTGTTTATCATTCTCTGTATTTATTATTGCTGCACAATAAAGCCTCTGATCAACTATAACAAGTGCACGTGTCTAATGGATGACACAGGGCAGCAAAGACTTCCATTGCCCATTGTGCTGGAACACTGTATTTATGCAAGTTTTCAGTTGCAGAAGTTTGGCCTGTATTTATTTACTTGTGAAAAACACCAAAAGTTAGATTCTGACTGTGTGGAGACATCAATTACTACAGAAACCACATTATAATGTTTACTTTGCTTACTATATATGGGATTATAATAAAAATGTCATAAGAAAGATCCAAATGATAATCCTAGCCTGTGTTCTTGCACATAAGTTGTTAAACCCTAGGAAGTGCTGGGAGAAGATTTAATCAGGCTATATCCAGTCCCACAGATGGGATACCAGTATGTACTGACAGCTACAGATGATTTTTCAAAATAGGGAGAAGAATTTCCACTTAGTAGTTTGGGTTTGGAAGGTATGACGTTATCTAAATGAACTATGACCATATACATCATCATTGCAACCACTGTCATATAGCTGCAACAAATCTTGTACAAAGATGGTCAAGTAAGATATCTATGAAAAGGTTGTAGTTTGCTGATTGTGATTAAACTACTTGTATGTGTGTATCATTTATGTATTTGAAGTTATGAGTATTGGCTATGTATCTGTATTTCAATGTGTTTGATTCTAAGTAGCACCAGTGAAACATTTGGCCAGCTCATAGAGAAGGGACTATTCAGATTAACTGCCCCATCCAGAAACACATAACTGACAATGGACCCTGTGAGACTCCAATCCACATCTGAGGAGCCTTCCTGGAATGTTCAAAGTAGCATGTGAGCAATGGCTGCTACCTGCAAAGAACTGAATCATGCATAGACATGTGACTTGCTCATGTGACTTCAAACTCCATCTTCTGCTGTGATTTTCCATAGGAAGAACAATGGGGATTTTCCACATGGTAGAGGATATAAAAACGCCCTGGAAGTCCGCCCATGTTGTCTTCAAACCTGCTTCTGATCTCTGGAGGAACTTTGCTACAAACTGAAGCTCTAAACAAAGGACTGAAGGACCCATCCAAATCTGTGGGTGTACTCCAGAGACTTGATTTGAGGCAGCAGTTTATTCCATCACTGCTATAAGCCTGAACCAAGAACTTTTCAATTGTTGTATGTATTTGATTCCTTTAACTGATTTTAACTCTCATCTATATTTCTTTCTTTTTATGAATAAACCGTTAGATTTTACATCCTAAAAGACTGGCAAAATCATGATTTTGGGATAAGATTTGATTTTTATATTGACCTGGGTTTTGTGGCTGGTCCTTTAGGATCAGGAGAACCTTTAATTGGGGACACTGGTTTTCATAATCAAACATCCCTATAAGGAGTGCTACTGGTGGCACAAGGGAACTGGGGTACCTGAGGGAATTGCTTGTATGACTTCTGGTTAGCCAGTGGTGTGAAACCAAAGTGCTCTGTTTGGCTGGTTTGGTGTGCCTTAGAGGTGGAGACCCACCAGCCTGAGGCTGTGACTGCCCTGTTTCTCAGCAAATTGCCCTGAAGTGGTACTCTCAGTAGCGTCCCACCCAGGGGCGGCTCTAGGCACCAGCAAAGCAAGCAGCTGCATGGGGCAGCCCATTTGCAGGGGCGGCAGCTAGCAGGGATCCAGCCTGGGAGTTGAGAACCAACAGGGGGCCCTGGAAGCTGTAGTTCCTTGGTTAGCTCCCTGACTATAGAACCAGCCCTGGAGCAGGGAAAGAACTACATTTCCCAGCATTCTCTTGGCCACTGCCAACAGGAAAGGGGGGAGGGAGTATGGTAGTTGAAACCTCATGCTGCAGCTTGAGCTCACTGCTAGAGCCGGGTGGCACTGTGAATGGGGAACAAGTGTGCCCAAGGAGTAGAAGGCTTTGCCCCCGATATCCCCTTCAGAAGACATCCCCAGACTGGCTTAGGGATACTGGTGTGACCTCCCCTTGCAGACCCCAAAGAAGGAATTGGGTAGACTAAATGGACAGTGCCCCTCTCTATCTGAAGCCTAGCAAGGGAGGTACGTGGATCCCACTAGAATTTAAAATGAAAAGTAAGGGAGGGGAGGTGAGGCTGGACCTGGGCAACTTTAGCTACAGTACCAGGCAATTAGGAGGCTTTCCACTTCTGAGCCATGGAAGCAGAAATTGACTTTTCCTTTCCAGATTTAGCTAATATTCAGAAAGGGAATCTAGCACCTGCCTTCCAGATTTGAACACCTCAAAATTCAGGAGTGCTCAAGCTCAATTTGGGCAGCTGTTACTTCATTTCTCCCAAATCAAATATACTGATCCACTATAATTCGCTGTAGAAAAAGTAGATATAATTGAGCAAGAAATACTTCCCAGTGGTTTTTAGGACTGGATTTGCTATTTTCAACAGCCAGTGCTTTTTGTTGTTGCTTGTTTAAAAGGAAGACAGTGATATTGCATTGGCAAATTCCCCATAGAAACAAAGAGTGGAACAAAAGAATAATAAAGGCACCTCAACTTTTCCTCATTTATGGAGGACAGTCTTATAATATACATCCAGATATCCTTCAATCACACAAACTGAAAATTGAGGCACTTTACTGCAGTTCTGTAACCATATGGGAACCAATCCTGTCTGTGTTCTGTGCACATCCAAAATTCCTGCTGAATGACCTGCTCTGGGAGCAAGTCACCAGTGACTGAGGGCTGGGGCAGAAGGAGGGTGCAGATGGGGGAGGGGGGTGAAGAGCCCAGGGCTGGGGTGGCAGGAGGTACAGGTGGGGGGGGGAGAGCCCAGGGCTGGGTCAGCAGGGGAGTGCGGGGGGGAGCCCAGGGCTGGGGTGGGGGCAGCCAAATTTTATTTTGCTTGGGGTGGCAAAAAACCTAGAGCCGGCCCTGGTCCCGAGAGCACCCCTTGTTACAGAAGGGGAGAGGGGATCACTTGCACCTATAGGGAGCCTGGTGAGGTCACTAGCTCAGCGCTGAGAAGAAATCAGCAGTACAAAAGGCTGAACCAGGGAGCTGGAAGAGGGCTCCTCATAAATGCTGCTATTCTGTGAGGCACCATAAATGGTAATAAAGACACGTGGTGGAGGTTCCCTGGCAGACTGGAGGCTGATTAATTCACACAGAGGTTTGCCAACCAGGGGTTGCAGGAACTGATGGGGGAGCCCAGGCAGAGTTAGAAATTTAAAAATGAACATTGCCAGCAATCTCTTCATGACATTTCATGCTGTAAATTGTTAGTGACAACACATTTTTATGTCTTGTCGGATAGTAAAAACCATGTTGTATATTAACCTATTTGCCAACATATTTTCCCATGTAACAACACAATAAGATTGGATAAGAAACCACAGTAATTACACATAATTCAGTGAGAAACAGGGAAAGGAATGCAGATATTTCTGAAGGAAATTTTAGGGAAAAATTATCTATTTTTAGATTAACATTTCCCTGTGTTAAAACTAGGAAAAAACACATAGCTTCAGCAGCCCATTCCACATAGACACCAGCAGACTGGATAAAAACACAAATGAATCCATCAAGACATAACTTTAGGGTATTTATTTTAAAATAATCAAAGTAAGTTTAGGGCACTCTGACATGAATGGCATATTGTGAATAAATTTTCAAAACTGAATTATTACATTGAAAATGTTCATAACACATCACGTTTAAAACAAAAAGTAGTCCTAGCAATGCCATGCAATGTGCCTCCCCTCATACTCTGCTGAGATATCTCTTGAAGAAATTAGTTCAATGTCTAATTTGAAGGAATTAGATCAATGTCACTATTTTTACAAGTATTCCTGAAGATGGTGGACAGAACTGAGAGGAACTGAGATGAATTTCCTGCAGCAACTTTATTTTCTTTGTACTCTAAACCTCACAGGACAACAAAATATCGCCCTTTCAACTGATTTATGGCCAAGAAGAAAGGTTTCCTAATAAAGCATCACCAAATTTCATGTTATGTGTCATCAAGTGCCAGTGTCTTTAATACAATTAACTTAATTTATGATGATTCAGTAAAGGAATACAACAACCCTGTCTCTGTTTCTTTACCAAAATACATTTGTTTCATCATTAGAACCAAGAACATAAAGAGCCCAGCAGTATATTGAAATCAACAGTGGACACTGACAGTACATTGCCTGCAAATCATATTTCTAAAGAAAAATAAAGTAAGAAAAGGATATTGTAGAAGAGATTTCTATCTATAGGAAGAGAGCATTTGAGGTTCGGGACCCTGTTTAGTTAATTGATGTGAGAGCAAGAAAGGAAGCGTCATATCTTGATTACCGATTATATGCAGTTAGACAGTTAAAAATCACATGAATTAACAGAAGTTCAAAGATTATTTTATAATCTTGTGTGAGTTAACTTAAATATATTGTTTAATTAATTCTATCATTTTTTCAATTAATTGTCAAAGGTGTGGTGGAGGGGGTGGGTGTATGTGCCCTGCCTGCCAGAGAGAACCAGTCAAGACAATAAATAGAGACAAAGAGAGTGAGAGCAGCTGCATATGTGTGTAGTTGTGATGTTTATGGCACATGTACACATTGTAACTGAGCAACCCAGTCTGACAATTAAATAATTTTTTTTAAGATAAATATTTTGGATTTCTTGAAATTCGACAGCTGAAATACAAATTACACTATTTAGAGAAGTTAAACTTCAATATAGATTTGAGGGAAGAATTAAAAAAAATGTACATAATTCCATTTCTAAAAATATGTTTAGATGCTTGTTTTTGAAATGCTGTTGAAATGTAAATGAAAATGTTCTTGCATTTACACCTTGTGACAATAATATTTTCTAAATTAGAATAATCTTTTTTCTTTCATATTTTACATTGAGATTTCACAGGAGTAGAATATTCTGACAGGAGTGAATAATCCCTGTCCATCACCATCTGCTATCCCTGGGACAGAGGATGGGGAAAGGTGAGGGCAGCAAAAACCACCAGCTGTCTGGCAGGATTTCTTACCAGCATCACCCTGTGCCAGGGATGGAGCAAACACAAGGGGAGGGGGAAAAGTTGTCTGGCTCCTTCCAGCAAGTGGGACCTATTCATCCAGCCTGGGGTGGAGTTGCGAGGTATCCGGTTCTCAACTGAAACCTCCAGTTGAAAAGGGAAACTGGCAGCATGTGGTCAGCACAAAATGTCCAGTTACCTGTAGTAACTGGCCCCCACCACTGGGGAGCGGGAAGAGCAGCAGGGCTGGGAGGGGCCAGTCTGTGCCACGGGGTCACTGTCAGGGACCGAGATTCTCTCCGGCCTGAGCTGGGACTGGGCAGATGATCAGGGGAGCCGCGTTTGTACCCCCAGCGCTGTAACTAGGACTGAAATAAGGGCGGAGCGTCCCGGAGAAGGTGTCAGTGAAAGAGAAGAGACGGGACCTGTCAGTCACATTGTAAAACGAGACCTCGCCCGCCTCATAGTCCAGGAAAATCCCCACCCGGCTGGGCCTGATGCTCACGGGGAGGGGGGTCGAGGGGGAGGTGAGGGCCTGATATCCCCCACCCCTCAGCAACATGACCCAGTATCCATGCTCAGGTGACAGTGTGACCTTCCCCTTCCTGTTCACAGTTTCCCTACAAACCCCCAGGTACCAGCCTGTCTTGCCTCCCACCTCCACCTCCCAGTAACGCCTCCCGCCCGTGAACCCCTCAGCGCCCAGGACCCAGATATCATGCTCAAATCCCTCAGACTTGTTGGGCGGATCCCAGTTTCCGTGTCTCACATTTTTCAGATCTGCAGACAGGACGAGGTTGGGATGAGCCGTGCCTGGATCCAGAGTCACATCCACTGCGGAGAGAGTCACAGAGTCAGGGCCAGGGCCAGGGACAGGGGCTGGTCACTGGGATCAAAGGGAAATTAACCTGCATTCCCGTTACTCCCCATGGTGCCTGCCCCTTCTTCCACACACACACCCGGACCCTTCCTCTTAGTTCTTCCCCCTGCTCCTCCCCTCACCTTCTGCCCCCTGACACCAGCACCCCTTACCACCCCTCTAGTGCCCTGGTGGCAGCCCCTCCCTTCACTCTTCCTCTGGCCCCCTGAGGCCCATCTCTACCATTGCCCCCATCTGCCTCCATGGTGCCTGCCCTTCCCTTCCCACTTTTGGACCCCTGGTGTAAGCCCTTTCCCTTACCCCATCTCTGCCCCACTGGTGCTCACCCCTCCCCTCATCCTCCCTCTGCCCCCCTGGGGCCCACATCCCCACACCCCTCTCTCTTTTTGGTTCCGCCAGGTGGCGCTGAGAGGGGGTGGGGGGGCTTGGGCGGCGCAATGCGATGCTCAGGGGGGCGGGGACTTGGGCGGCGCAATGCGATGCTGGGGGGGCGGGGACTTGGGCGGCGTGGCGTGGCACTGGGGGGGGTTCGGGCAGCACGGCGGTCGCGGGGGGGGGGGTGTTACGGCTGGGCAGGGCTCTTTTTTGTTGCTTGGGAAGGCAAAAATGTTAGAGCCGGCCCTGCCTGCGGTTTCATCAGTGCAGCCCCCACTGTGTGCCAGCTCTCAGCCAGCAGGGCCCTGTCCCCTGTCCCGTTTCCAGCCAGCACTGACTGCGCGCTGCGAGCTGCAGTAGCTGGTGAGTGCGGGCAGGCCCCAGGTGGCAGCTGGTTACATGTTGCCCCTGCTTCTCCCCACCCCGCCCGGCCCTTTACCTGCTCCCCCTCTCGCTGTCCTCTTCCTGCTTTGCCCCTTCCCGCCCCCCAGCCCCACTGCTCCTCCATATCTGCTGTCCACCAGTGGGACACATCCTGCTCCCAGCACTGTGTGAAGAACCAGCCCCTGATCCAAGTGCTCAGCAGCTCCCCAGCGGCATCGCCAGCAGTCTCTTTCCTTCCCCACTGCCTCTGGCTGGGCTGCACTCTGGGAAAGCCCAAGATCCTCCAGCCCAGCCAGGGCACTGGCCAAGCAGAGCCAAGCTCTGCATGTGCCAACCTCTCCCCCCCCAGAACTGGCACAAGGAAGCCTCTCCTCTCCTCAGCTAAGCTCTGGAGAGAGAGAGAGAGAGAGAGAGAGAGAGAGAGATTTCCAGCCTGTTCACGCCCCAAACTTGCCCGGGGTAGGGTCCTGCTCTCAGGAGTGCGGAGCTACTCCATCCCCTGGGCACCCTCCCCTGCTGAGCCACCTCACTGGCTCAGTTCCTTGAAGCCCCTGCAATCAGGTTCCTTTAGGGCTTAACCCCTTCCTGCCTGCACTAACGTCAGAGGAGGCTGGCTCGGGTATGTCGATGGCCATCCCCTGCCATAACCCCTCCCCTCACTGGGGTTATGGATGAACAGAGGCAAGGGCCAAGTGGTAATGTGGAGTCGCAGGCACCTGGGAAGCAGAGGCATACGAGGGATGGGGCAGACCCCAGGGAATCTCTGTTGCTTTGGAGGGGGGATTTCCTCACTTCCTGCCCCCTCCATCTGGGAGAAGCTGCATCGGGTGCCAGTCCCAGTCCATACCTGTGCAGTGCATCTGCACTAGGGGTTTGCACTGGGGCAGCTATATTGGTGCAAGAAAACCCCGGCAGACACAGCCTGAGACACCACTGTGCCGTGGCCATAAACTCTCCCCTTACTGGGGTTATGGGTCAGTAATTACAGGGGCACTGGGACAGGGGAGCTGGACTCTGGGCTCCAAGATATGGCCCGACCCACTGGGCTGCAGAGTCATTCTCACTCCCACGCTCTGGCCCAGGCCCATGGCAGTGTTTAGACTCAGGGAGCGTCTTCAGCAGGAGAGACTGAGGGAGCCCCACGTCCAACACCCGGAGCCCAGCAGTTCCAGCCCTCACCTGAGGAGGGAGACCCACATTCTAATTCCCGCCTCACATCACACAGGGGGCACCTTTTATTGTTCATTGAAACTAGTCAGCAAACACAACATGGATTCGGGAATAGTTTCAATCAAACCAAAAATACAAACTATTTCTCCAAAACATTTCTCCCTGGCCCACTTCAAACCTGTCTGAGCAACTTAGGAGTCCAAATTCCAGAAACTTGCGGTGAGTGACTGTCGTCATCCCCAGAAACACACAGTTACGGGCAGGCCAGGCTCAGGGCATCAGCTATGAAACACTCCAGAGCTGCTGTTAAATTTGCCCTTGGTAGAAAAATCCCCCTTTCCAGGCCCTGATCTCACCCCCACATCAGGCTTAAAATGGAGACGGCTCCAGTCAGAGCTCTCTGCCCAGAGCCATTTGTCCCATGGACTCTGTGAGTGGCACAGACCCTCTGCAGCTGCACCTGGGCATCTCCCAGAGCAGATAATGGTCACAGAGCCCATCTCAAAGCCCCAGGGGCTCAGGTGTCTCCATCTAACGACTGTGCCAGCCACCCTCCTCGCTCTCATTAACTGGCCCTGGGTCAGACACGCTGGGAACTTTCACACCCAGACTCTGGAGACACTTTGGATTCGTCTACACAGCCCGCAGCAGTGAGTCTCAGGGCTGGGAGAACAGACTGAGGTTTGTGGGGCTCTTGCTATGGCGCTAAAAAGAGCCGTGCAGACCTTCTGGCTCAGTCAGAATTTTGGGCTCTTATGCCCAGGGAGCATGGGGGGCTTCAAACCCAGGCTCCAGCCCCAGACACAACAGCTACACAGCACAGCACATACAGTAGCTGTGTTTAATGCTGTAGCACAAACTGCATGAGCCAAAGTCTGTCACCTCGGCTCTGAGACTCGCCCAGGAGGGCTGACAGAGCAGCACGACACAGACACCTTCCATGCCAGAGAGACATTCATTCTCCCAAGCTGGTGTCTGGAGGGCCAGCAACAGCCAAGGGTGTTCCAGCTCCCATTGCTGGAAGTGCCCAGGCACCCACAGCGATGCACTGAGGAGGACCAGTGACTGGAAAGTGTCATCCTAACCCACCGCAGACAGGGCTGATCCAATGCTGTGCACTGACTGTGGGCAGGACAGGCAACTGAGATGGGGCTGCCTCCAGGAGCAAGGATGGGGAGACTGGCCTGGTTTCCCAGAACACTCAGGGAACAGAGGAGTCCCAGGTTACTAAAGACACCCTGCCATGGGGAGGTGAGGCCCAGGACTGTGGGAACCCTATTTTGGCCTGGGAAAAGTGACCCTCCCCCAGGGTTAATTTGTTTTGACTGCAGGGAAAAGGGATACATAAAAAGATGCTGCCCTACAACAACTTTGGATTTTGGGCAGAGGGGATTGGGGATGTCGCTATGAGGCAGTGAGAGTTTCTAGTACTAGTAAAATGGGTTGCTAAGAAAGCAGGCCCTGGGGTATAAGCATCAGAGGGAGAGGCCAGCCGTGGGTTTCAGATGCAGGGGCGGCTCCAGAGCCCAGCACGCCAAGCGCATGCTTGGGGCAGCAAGCTGCGGGGGGCACTCTGCTGGTCACCGCGAGGCGGCAGGCAGGGTGCCTTCTGCGGCTTGCCTGTGGAGGGTCCACTGATCCCGCGGATTTGGACCTCCCACACGCACACCTGCAGGAGGTCCGCCGAAGCCGCGGGACCAGCGGACCCTCCGCAGGCAAGCTGCCATGAAGGCAGCCTGCCTGCCGTGGTTGGGACGGCAAAATGGCTAGAGCCGCCCCTGTTCAGACGTCCCTCCGCTTACCAGGGATACCTTAGCCTCACTCCCAGATTCAAAGCTTGGGAACTGGGAGCGTTTGAGTAGCTTCCCCCAAGAACCTGAAAGGACTCCCTTGGAAAATGATCCAACCAGCAGCTCTAGTGGACAGCCGGCTCTCTGGGCCAGGGGAGCTGAGACAGAAGCTAAATGTGATTCAGCCTTTCTGGTGGTCCCAAGAGAAGGGTGTGACAAGAGCACTGACAGGACTATTGAACAGCTAGTAGTTTGCAGGCCCAGGTGCAGGTTTTCTTACTGAAACTGGCCAAGCAACAGGAGTGAACCCAGTGACCAGAGGACAGGCAGAAAGAGCTACTCACAGAGCAGGAGAGAAGCCACCAGATTGTGGTTACAGAGGGCAAATGGATCAATGCACTGAAAAAGGAATAGGGCTTTCGGCAGAAGAAATTCTGCTCTAGTTCCCAAGAAGCCGTTGGAGATAAAGCTCCAGCACCCGTATGAGCCACGGACTGGTGAGATTATTCAAATGCAGGAGAAACTCACAGCTGCTGAATGCACCAAGTGCCAGGCACCACCCCATAGGGAGGAAGTGGCAGTTGAAATTGCCAATACCCCAGTCAAGGAGCCCTGTCCCTAGAGGAGAAGCAGCACCTGGGGACCAGAATAGTTCAGCCATTGGAGGTGCAAAGCAACACGGAGCTGGGGAACAACAGTCTCAAGGCAGCCAAGCTGCCGGCAGCCAAGGTAGGAAATGAGCCATGCAAGAGGAAAGTTACCCAGGAGCCAAAACGGGAAGGACTTGAACATGCCCTAGGCCTTGGGAAGGAGGGGCCCCAGAAAGATGTGTGTGGTGTGGCTGGGAAACTAGAGGAGGGTTTGCTCGGACACAGGAGTCTGCCACACCGGTTAGAAGGAAGAAAGTTAGAGAAGATGAAACAGAGGGTGTCTGCAACTGAGTTGGGAGGTGAGATTCCCAGCTCATGTAAACGTACCTGGACTAACTCTGCTCAGGCTATCACACTGAAGCTCGCATGCTAATAGAAGCAGTGTAGCCCAGCTAGGAAGGGCAGCTCAAGCCAGCTGCCTGAGTACATACCAAGGGGGCTGGGCAGGTTTCTACACAGGCAGTTGCTGAAGCTGCCACCTGTGCTACCCTGGCCACATGGCTATTTTTAGGTGCTAGCTCAGCTATGTTTACTGGAGCTGGGAATCACACCTCTTAGATCAAATGTAGATGTTTGCTAATAGAGGAGAAGGAACAGCTCCTGGAATAAGTTAAAGAACTAAACAGACAAAAGCTGATGGCTCAGGAGGGGGCAGAGGTGCAGGCTGAGGGCTCTGGTGTGTGCAATAAGAGAGAGCCGAGCAATAAATCACCAGGAGGCTGCATTTACACAGGGGAGTGCAGTGATGCCGTGGGTGTCCTTGGAGGTTTTTAGGGGAACAAGTTGATCACCCACTGAAGGGCTGGATGTTAACAGGCACAGATATGGAGGTGCTGGCTAAAAGGGAAGCTGTAGTAATTGCCATGTCCTCTACAAAGACCCAACAAACCCACCCACTAATGAACTGGGAAGAGCTAGAAGAAAAGGTTGCTGCAGCTGAGGGGAGCAGGGCAGAAGGCCTTGCACAGCTGAGCACCCTCCAGGCCCAAAGACTGAGGAGGAGCTAGAGAAGATGCGCTGCCCAAGGGACTGGATCTCAGCCCAAGCCATCTAGCAGGAGCAGGAGCACTGGAAGGAGTTTGTTTCAGCACTGGAAGGTGACCGGGGAACAGCAGTGGTTGTTGCTGCAGCAGGAGCTGACGAAGCTCCAGAATCAGCTTAAGGTCGAGTGTGGAATGAAGCCTGGTTCTGAGATGCATACAAAGCAGGAGACCCCGAGGCCTTGTGGAAAGAGAGAAAATTATGCCAGAGAGAGAAGACAAGTCATTTTCAGAAAACAGAGCAGCTGGGCAGTGAGCTATGCCAGCCAGCTGGAGACAAGGTCAGCGCTGTGATGGGTGCATCGGGTGGAAGATGGGCTGTCTGAGGTGGGGATTCCGGTTGCTAAAGGGAAAAGCAACCATGTTAATAACATAAAAACACACATCCAAGTAGGGTGACCAGATAGCAAATGTAAAAAAGTGGGACAGAGGGTGCAGGGCAATAGGCATCTATATAAGAAAAAGCCCCAAATATTGGGACTGTTCCTAGAAAATTGGGACGTCTGGTCACCCTACATCCAAGAGGAAGCTGAAATAAGAAGGGAAGAGACAAGGGACCTGTCCCCCGCAGAGGTCTGGAAGAGCAACACAAAGCATGAACTGGAGCTGGGCTATAAAGAAGTCCATCCGAAAGGAAAAGACGTCCCTCCAGGGGAGGAGCAGGAAGGTGCTTTTCCAGTTGATAACATTACACACAGTCGTGTGGGCGGAGGAGGATCCAAAATGGACTCCCAGAGCTCCTCTGCTGAAGGCTGCAGGAAAAAAGATATGGCAGTGGCAATTAATGATGCAAAGAAGGAAATAGTCTGAATGAAAGAGACCTTGGAAGAGACTCATTGCAGACTTATGTGAATTCAGGGGACATCATTACTTGCTAGTTGTGCATTATTTTTCCAGGCATATAGAAATAGTGTACTTAAAAGATATAACATATCAGAGTGTTATTGAGGAACTGAAGCCCACTTTTGGTCATTTCAGGGTTCCAGAAGAACTTGTGACAGAGCATGGACTACAATTCACTGCAGCAGAATTTAATTTAGCTAAATAAAATATGATCTTCCTCATATTACTAGCAGCCCATATTATTCACAAGTGAATGGAGAAGCTGAAAGAGCTGTACAGACAGCCAAGAATATCCTACAACAGAAAGATCCATTCTTTGTTCTTCTGAGTTACAGATCAACACCAATAGCAGCTCCTGGATACAGTGCAGCACAACTCCTGATGGGAAGATAACTCAGAACTGCCCTCCCAACGCAGGGAGTAGCCAAATCCGATAAAAAGGCAAAAAGAGCTTAGGAACACTTTTACAACAGACATCATTCAGAGACCTACCAGATCTAGAACCTGGTGACGGTGTTTGTGTCAAACTGGATGGAGAAAAAGAATGGAATACTCCAGGTGTCATAAAAAATAAATCAGCGTCTAGGTTGTATGTGGTCGAGACTGACAGAAGAGAGCTCAGCAGAAACTGTCAGTATCTACAGTTTGTTCCTCAGAAAGAACAATTGACAGAGAAAACTCTACAGATGGTGGATGCAGAGCAAGAAGACGACTCAAGGATTCCAGACAGACCACAGTCAGTCATTGCAACTAATGAACACCAGAGAACCAATCTCTTACATATTCGGGTCATGTCATTAGAAAACCAGTGCCATTCAGAGAGACCCAATAGACTGATCCATACTGCACTCCAAATACAGTGTGACAGCGTAAATACTGTAAATGGTAGGAATGTAGGATTTAAAGGGGGAGATGTAATAGCATGCTAAACTGTTCAGCCATTAGGTGCTGCTGTGTGCTAAATACCATTTTTAAAACAAACCTCAGTCAGAGCTGGCAGAGCATTAATTGATCTTACACTGAACACAGCTGGTGTGTATCTAGCACGGAGGGAAGCGCTGTGGGCCTGTGGCCATTCCATATCTGGCACAGGAGCATGACACCAGTGGTGAAAGGTCAGTGCTACTGACTACCTCTGCGATGGCCAGAGGGGCTGACTTAGGTTTGGTCTACACCACAGAGTCAGTCTGACGCAAGGCAGCTTATGCTGACCTAATTATGTCAGTGCACACACCACAGCCTTGCTCCCACTTATGTAAGTGCTGCACTACACCGACATAATAACTCCACCTGCACAAGAGGCATAGGACTAATGTTGGTGTAGTTAGGGTGATGCAGTATTGGTGCAGGCACTGCCTTACTTACCTCAGCTGTTGTCGTTAATTTCACGGCTCCATGCTGGGCCCTGAAATTATCAAGAAAGCCCAGGCCCATGGTGGGCTTCAACTGAAGCCCAGCTGCCCTCCATCCTAGCTCCCTGCTAAGGGAGGTGAGAAGCTGGGTGGCTGCCCAAGATTCCCATGGGGCAGCTGGACTCCTGGTGGGGAGCTGGGCACAGCTGAGAAAAGGAGGGCAGTGGGGACAACAGCCACCCCAGTAATTACTGCCGTGGCTGTAAGGTGACCTAACATAGGTTGACTGAAGTTTGCAGTGTACACATGCCCTTACAGGGGACACAAGTTCTGAACTACGCCATGCTGCAGACTATGGGGGATTTTGCCTGTCACATGAGCTACATAGAACATTGGGGACACAACTCCTGGTATCTTTATACTTCAGTGACGAGAATAAAAATATGGCCAAGGGCCTTGCAGATTTCCTTGTGGCAGCAGGGCAGGAAGTGCCCCCCTGGGTGCAGACAATAACCAAGTGTGAGCCATGGTCAAGCCTTCCTTTGGATACAGTCTGGCTTTGTGGGGGGAAGGGATGTCATGGGGGGCTGGACTTTAAGGGGAGTCAGGGACCAGCCTACCTATGACAGGCTCTTGTAAAGGGAGAACCAGCCAACCCAGCCCCACCTGGAAGTAATTAAATCTGTAGATGGCTGGTTGGCAGCCAAACAGCTAATGAGCCCGATAAAGGGTTACCAAGGCTCAGCTGAAGGGTTCTAGAGACAGGAAGCTGCTGAGGAGAAAGGATCCCAGGTGAGTTCACCAGAGTAAGGAGCCAGGAGGGAATGCCCCCAGAGAGAGGGGCTCCCCTGCGGGAGAAGAACCCTCAGAGGTGACAATGACAGCCTACAGCAGGACAGAGCCCTAAAGCTGAGAGCTGCAGGGAATAAAGGTGCAGCCTGACCTGAACCCAGCTCTGGGGGATCCTGATTCCACCAGGGAGATTGAACCAAGCTTGGCTCCAGGAAGAAGGGCTGGGGGCTCCTCATTCCATGAGGAAGATAGAACCAAGCCCAGCTCTGGGAATTGGGGGGCTGAAGGACTCCTGACTTGAGGAGAGTGAGGAGCTGGAGTGAGAGTCAGGGCTGGAGCAGAGCAAAGGAAAATATTTTATTTGGGGGTTTACATGAACTAAAAACAGACCTCAGCAGGGGACTTTTGTCTCAGACCTTTTGGACTGTGTGGAGTAATGTGGACTGTGAAGAGGGTAAGCTGAGGCGGGGTGTTTGCAGGGCCACCCTGAGCCAGCTGAGGGAGTGTGGGAGGGGGATGATGAGGGGAGGCTCGGGATCCCTACATGCTCAGGGACATGAAATGGCCCAGACCCATCTGTGACCAGGCCCAGTGGACACAGACTGCACTGGGCTGGGGGTAGCGAGGGGGAAGGGAGCAGGGATGAATTGAGCCTGAGCCTAGGTTGGTGCCTGGAAAGAGCATCTGGCCTTCCTGACTCTTGCCTTGACCTGCGATTCTGTTCTGATGGTTGCCACACAATTCGTCCTCCTCACCACCCTGGATGCCTCACACCCACTGCCATCCCCTTCAGTGGCTCCACTCCTTCTGCTCCCCTCCCAAGCTCTGCCCTGCTAACCCCTCACCCCCTGCTGCTCCCCCACTACCAGCCCCACTCACCCTCATGCTCACTTTGTTCCCTTCTCCCACCAGCTCCCCCTATACCAGGAACAAACTCCCTCCAGGGTTAAAGTGCTGTCCTAGGAACCAGCAGATCTAGGCCCAGCTTCACCACAGGCTGCCTGTGTCACCTTGGACAAGTCACTGAGTCTCTCTGTGTTTCAGTTCCCCAGCTGTGAAATGGGGATAATCGTCATGGGCGGTGGGTAAAATAGGCCAGGCTCTGGCCCCACCCATGTTCTGCGCTCTCCCCCAAGCCATTGACCAAGCCGGTGGGAGCTCAGCTTTGCCGCTGGCCAGAGGCTAACAACCCGGTGCTGGGGACAGTGTGGAGGCCTGCCGGTGACCTGGCACTGGGGGCGGTACGGTGCTGGTGCAGGCCAGTGACTCAGGATGGCTTGATCGGGACTCCTCTGGCCGCTTTGAGGAAAGGGGTGGAGGTGCATTCAGGGCACTGGTTGACAGGGGGGGAGCTGATATATGGGGCTCCAGCAGATGGGAGTTGGGGGGGATGGGGCCTTGGGCAGAAGGGGCTGGGCCATGTGGCTAGCTTCCCCGAAGGGGGCTCATGTGCCACCCATGATAATCATCCTTCCTTCCCCCACTCTGTGTCCATCTGGTCTATTCAGACTGGAAGCTCTTTGGGGCAGGGATGGTCTGTTACATGTTTTACAGCTCCCGGCACCAGGGCCCTGAGTGTGGCTGGAAACTCCAGGCCGTCCTGCACTGCAAATAATATCCATGAGTTTAGGATCAGATTGTGCCACCCTGACTCACACTGGGCAGCCCCTCGAGATCCATTGCACCAGGGTGGCAGAATCCAGCCTTTAACTCAATAAGAAATTCTGTCTGTTTTATGCTGCCCTCAGATTTCCCAAGTGCCCCAGTTGTTCCTGTTGAAGCCTGCACCTGGGGTGTGGAGTTGTCATGGGGGACCTGGAGTGTGGACAACCGAGCAAGGGACAGTCAGGGCTTGTGGTCCAGGGGAGAGGAGGGGAGGGGATGCTTCTCCTCTTTCCCTTGGAAGTAGCTTTAAGGGTTTGTCTACACAGGGAAAAGCCCTGAATAGCTAGTGCAGAACAGCTAGTCAGCACTGACTGCCTGTGCGGACACTCTGATTCCATGCTAAGAGTGCCCGTGTCTGCTTTGGGTTAATCCGCATTGGAACTGAGTGTCCTCACCCCCTGCTGCAGACTGAGTGCAGAATAATAGTGTCCACATGGGGAGTTAGTGCGGAATAGCTTTAAATTCACACCCTCACTATTATGGTGCAGAACAGCGATTCCACACTAGCCATGCTGGGCTCTTCCCTGTGAATTCCCCACACCAACAAGCCCTCAGTGTAGGGAGAGGAGGTTTGAATTCCTTGTTCCTCAACCTAGCAACCCTTCTAGAGCCACCAGCTGCCCCTCTGCCCTCCACCCACTCTCTACCACTGCATCCAGCAGGGTTGGATAAGCTCATCGGCTGGATGTTTCTGCCAAAAAATGGTGAGCAGTGAAACATAGCAACAAAGAACAGTTAAACAATTGCCTGTAGCACCAGCTTCCCCCTCACAGCAGGTACTGTGTGTGTGTGTGTGTAGCCTGGGTATTCTCTATTTTGCCCCACCCCTTAGTTACTGTGAGAGGCGTAAGAGGATTGAGCAGGGACCGAGTATCCCAGAGGAATGGGTCTGACAGCGACTGCAGCAGTATCAGTGTTAGTTACCTGCGTATCCTCGAGCTCTGGCGAGTCCTGAAATAATCAGACATGAGAATTTACACAAACAAAATGCCGACTCAGCAAGTTACAGGCTTAACAAGTCACACACTGAAAAACAAACGACACGGAACTTACCCAGTTCTGCCAGAGGGTCCATGGGAATGAGAGGGGAGAGAAGGGAAAAAAGAACATAAATGAATCAATAGGAGAGATTCTCAGTAACATAAGTGCCCAGTTCTAAACCCACATTACATTGGCTTCAGTGGGAATTTTGCCTGAGTAAGGACAGCAGGATTGGGCTCCTAATCAGTAGTTAGGGCTTCTCCTTTATTGCATCTGATCCTGCAAACTGTCCCCCCAGAAATCAATGGGGCCGCACCTGTGGGGATCACTCATGTGAGTCAGGGGGGCAGATAAAGGGCCCGGTTCACTCCCTGCTCCGGTCACTGTGTGCAGGGATGGTGCAGACTGTCTGGGACCAGGCCTTGGACATCAGAGAATTCCCCTGGCATAGGGAGAGCCCAGCTGGGGTAAAACAGCGTAACTGGCTCCTGTGCTAATTGCTCCCCTCATCCTGGTGTAGGGGGAGTGTCAGGGCTGGGGTGTGTGTGCTGGGGCAGGGCACATCACCAATTCTCAGGGACTACGGCCAGCTGGAGTGAATCAGAGCAGCCCCTGGGGCAGCCTGAGAACCAGGGAGCCATAACCAGCCCCCGCCCTGCCCCCGCCCCACCTCGAGCAGGTCCTGGCCCAGCAGAGAACCTGGGGCCTGTAGCTCAGAGAACTCTTCCTGCATAAGTGTCTCCATCATCTGGGTGATGCTGGTGACCCCAAGGGGTGCTGAGCTCTTACAACTCTTGCCGGCTTTGGTGTGATCAGACCCACGTGCCTGATCCTGCAGCTGCTGTGTGTGGAAACAGGGCTCAGAGGGCCTGATCCTGCTCCAAGGAAACTATGTGTGCGTGAGAACATCCATGGCGAGTTCTCAGGGTGGGCCCTATTCATGTAAACTAATTATTGTTCTCGTTAATATTAGTGTTGCCAGGTGTCTGGTTTATGACTGGAACACCTGGTCGAAAAGCGACCCTGGCAGCTCCGGTCAGCACTGCTGCCCGGGCCGTTAAAAGTCCAGTCGGCAGTGCAGCAGGGCTAAGGCTCCCTGCCTGTCCTAGCTCCGTGGGACTCCTGGAAGCAGCCAGCGTGTCCCTGAGGCCTCTAGGCACAGGGGTGATCAGGGAAGCTCTGAGCACTGCCCCTGCCCTAAGTGGCGGCTCCACGGCTCCCACTGGCCAGGAACCAGGGCCAGTTTGAGCTGCGGGGGCAGTGCCTGCGGGCTCTGAGGCACCTGGCCAACCCTGCACCTAGGAGCCGGACATGCTTCCAGGAGCTATGCAGAGCCAGGGCAGGCAGAGAGCCCTGCTCATTGGGAGCCACCTGCGATAAGTGCCGCCAGGTTGAAGCCCGCACCCCAAACCCTCTCCAGCACCCCCAACCCCCGGCCCCAGGTCGGAACCCTCTCCTGCACCCTAACTCCCTCCCAGAGCCCACACCCCAAACCCCTGCCCCAGACCTGAGCTCCCACCAGCACCCAAATTCCCTCCTGGAGCCCACACCCTCCCCACACCCCAAACCACTGCTCCAGCCTTGAGCCCGCTTCCACACATCAAACCCCTCAGCTCCAGCCCAGACCCCCTCCTGCACCCCAAACCCCTCATCCCTGGCCCCACCCCAGGGTTCACACCCCCATCTGGAGGCTTCATCCCCTCCTGCACCCCTGCCCCAGCCCAGAGCCCCCTCCCATGCTCTGAACCCCTCATTTTTGGTCCAACCCCAAAGCCCGCACCCCCAGCCAGAGCCAAAACCCCCTCCTGCACCCCAAACCCTTGCCCCAGCCCAGTGAAAATGAGTGAGGGTGGGGGAGAACGAGCGACGGAGGGAGGGGAGATGGAGTGAATAGGGGTGGGACTTCAGAGAAGGGACAGGGCCTAGGGGAAGAGGTGGGGCAGAGGGTGGGACAAGGGTGAATGGTTTTGTGCCATTGGCAACTGTAGTTAATATTCATATTTCAATACTACAAATTTTCCATTCATTATTTCTGGGTAATATCTGGACTTCCCCTTGTCATGTACATTACCTGTAACAGTAACACATTAATTTTTACACTAACACGTCTTTGCTCTCACAGCTCTGAGTGTTCCCTTTCCAATTTAAAGCATAATCAAAACTAGTAAAAACACACATACCTTTCACTGCCTCGTATTCCCCTGGAAAGTAAAATCCGGAGTTAACGTTGAGTCTCAAAATTTAATGGGAAATAGTTGAGCAAAAAGCAACGTCTCCCTCACTGGTGTTACAAATGTTTTGTAAAATGTGTCCATAAGACGCTAGGCAGAGCACAGCACAGGAGCCGGCTTCTTATGGAGGCAGGGACCCAACCTGTCCTGCCCCAGCTGTTACATGTACTATGTTATACACCTCAGACGCTGCACAGGTAAACCTGGACCAGAGAGCAGGGCTTCCTGGCTCCACATAACTACTCTCTGTCCCTCCCATATTGATCCCTGAAACTCTCCCCACCCACTCCTCTTCATCCCCTGACCTCTGCACAGACACACACACCTTTAAGTAGGGTTTCCAATTTTGGTTGGATGTATTCCTGGAGATGTCATCACAAGACATAATCTTTAATTAAGGATTAATCTTTAATGCCTGGAGACTCCAGGGAAATCCTGGAGGGTTAGCAACCCTACCTTTAAGCCCCACCCAACATCATACCTGCATATCCCATGGCCAGTCTCCTGCCCCACTCCAAATTGTTATTTGCATTCCAGTTGCATCTATAGGTTACACTTAGTGCTGGGCCCAATTGCACTAGGTTCTGTATGCACACAGTCCATGCTGGGCCCCACTGCGCTAGGTCTTGTACACACACACTCAGGGCTGGACCCCACAGCCAGGGCTGGATTAACTCTCTTGAGGGCCTGGGACTAGTTGATTTTGTGGGGCCCCCTTTTCTCTGGGGTTGGGCCAAAAATGAGGGTTTCAGTGTGTCGGAGGGGGCTGCTGGGGAGCGGGCTGGGGGCAGGGATCTGGGCGGGAGGTAGGGTGCAGGAGAAAGCTGGGGCTGAGGGGGCTGGAAGGGACAGAGGGTGCAGGAGCAGGGTGGGGGTGCGGGATCTGGGAGGGAGGAAGGGAGGGTGCAGGAGCAGGCTAGGGGTGGGGGTGGGGTCTGGGAGGGAGGGAGGGTGCAGGAGCGGGCTGGGGGGAGGGAGTGTGGGGTCTGAGGGAGGGTGCAGGAGTAGGCTGGGGGGGTCTGGGAGGAAGGGTGTGGGAGGGTGTGGGGGTGGGGGGTCTGGGAGGGAGGGAGGGTGTGGGAGCAGGCTGGGGGTGGGAATGCGGGGTATGGGAGGGTGTAGGAGCGGGCTGGCATGTGGGGCACTTACCTGCTGTTCCCGTTTGGTGTCAGGAAAGGACACCTGCAGGCACCGACCCCCACATCTCCCATTGGTCCCAATTCCCAGCCTACGGGAGCAGTGGGAGTGGAGCGAGCGAAGCACTGGGAGAGGAGCTTCCCTGCACTAGTGGTGGCGCAGCTCCAGCCCGGGGTGGGTGTGGGAGAAACGGGTCAGCAGTGCACGGAACCGCTCCCCCTTCCCCCCCGCCAGACAGAGCCGGCCAAGAATGCAACACAGAGGAGCTTTAGTGGCTGCAGCCCAGGCCCTTCCCCCCCCCCCCCGCTTAGCCTGGGGCCCTGTGCTACTACAGCCCCTAAAGGCCCTTTCTTAATCCAGCCCTGCCCACAGCGCTAGGGACCTGTTCACACACACTCCAGACTGTAAGAGACACAATCCCTATTCCAAAGTGTTTACAGTCCGGGGGGCCTGACCCTGCAAATATTTATGCCCAGGTCTAACTTTACCCACAAACCTCGTCCTCTTCCCCACCCACCCCTCTAACTGCTGCCCCATCTCCCTCCTCCCTTTTGTCTCTGAACTCAGTGAACCCAGGCTGCAAACACTGCTTGTGTCTCCAGCTGTCCTAGATCCCTTCCAGTCTGACTTCCCGCTCCACTCGAACCGCTCTCACTGGGGTCCCTAGTGATCAGCTTGGCCAAATCTCAGTACCCACAGCCTTGTGGTTATTTCTGGTTTCTCCCTCTGCACACCCAGGCCACTTCTGGTGCCTCTTGAGCGTTATCTCCAGTATCTGCCCTTTTCTCTCCATCCCTGTAGCATAACCTCTCTCTCAGGCCCTCATTAGATCCTGCCACAACTAAAACAACAGCCTCTTCTATGGCTCCCAGACACACCCACTGTCCCACTTCTGTCCACAGAAACTGCATCTAACAAAGTGACAGTCCCTGGACCAAGGAGCTCACCCTCTGCATGGCCAACCGGGTACAACAGGGGGATGAAATAGACAAGTGGCGTGAAGGGGTTGGGAGGGGAAGGTAACGATAAAAACAAACCACAGCCCAGCTCAGCAGGTGCCCAATGCCAGATGGGAGAGATTCCATGGGGTGCAGCACAGCTGGGTTTGGAGGAGGGATTGAAGAGAGAAGGGGGCAGCTTTACTAATATTGAGGGAGTGTTTTTCGGTACATGGAGTGGGAGGGGGAGAAAACACTGAGGTGTTTAAGGGAGAAGCAGACAGGTGGGTGACCCAGGCTGTGGGTGACCAGACACCCCAGTATTATCAGGACCGTCCCAATATTAGGGGCTTTGTCTTATATATGTAACTATACACCCTACTGCAAAAAAAAAAAAAAAAAGGCCAGCAGCAATACGGCTCCCCCTGGAAGTGGTGCTGAGGGTGATGGCTCCACGAGCCCACCCCTACAGCCGGCTCTGCAGGCTGCCATCATTGGCAGAGGGAAGGTGGCACCAATCGCTCAGACAGGGTGGGACTAAATGTTGAGTTGAGGGGCCTAAAGGCAAAGACAAGGAGCTTGTGCTGGAGCGGTGCTGGAGGGGCCTTAGTGGAACTAAGTGGTGGAGGTGGCAAGAGAGACGAGCCTGAGGGCTGAGCCCAGCAGCCGGGCTTTGGGTGCGGCTGAGGGGACAAAGCGACTGGCATCGAGGCCGGGCAGGAGGAGATCACAGCAGTGCAGGTGTGAGATGATGGGGGGAACGAGAGCCTGGGCTGTCGGGACAGACACAAGAGGCTGGATCTGTGACGTGTTACACACGCAGGAGCAGGGAGACTGGGATGAGGTCAGGACGTGCAGCCCAGTGAGAGGGTGAGTCAGAGACGATGCCCAGATTTCTTGCCTGAGTGACTGGGAGGATGGAGGTGTTGTTAGGGTGGCCAACACTGTATTTCAAAAATACAGGATAGTTTTTTCTGCCCGCTTGCCCAACTCCCAGCCCAGGCCTATATCATGGAACGGTTCTGAGCTACTCTGGGCTCCTTCCAGTCAGCTCAAGCCTCACACCCCACCTCAGGGCTACAGTATCTGGACCACAGGAGAAGCAGAGATCCTGGTACCTAGCTCGGGGCAGACCAGTGTGCGGGATGGGAGGCAGGGAGGGAGGGGGAGCAGCCACAGCCCCCTGCCTCAGGGAGGGCTCACAGTGTTATCCAAAGAGATGAAGAAACTAGGAAGTGAGGAGGGCTCTGAGGGGTGCAGAGGAGATTAAACACTCAGTGGTTGAACTTAAGTTGCCTTCTGGACATTGATGAGAAGATGTCAGACAGCCAAGATGTGGGAAGAGACTTTAGCGGAGAAAGAGTTTGAGAGACATTGGCACAGACATCTACCCTGACATCTGGTGGTGAATTATGGCGAGTGTGGAAAAGAACTTAGGGGGCTGGTCTTGTTTGCATAGGCACACCCAATCTGCCTAGCATAAGCCCACGGCAGCCCAAAATGGTCACTTTGACAGCTGTGGGATCCCCCATTTCTCAGTTATTGGGGTAGGATGAATAAAGTGTTGTTACCCTGATTATGTGAATGAAGGACTATGAGACTGTTTTATAACAGAGGGTCTCACAATCAACTAAGTAGCACTTGCTAGACAAGGGACACAGGTTCCAAAACCCAGTAAATTAAGAGTGGGTGGGGATAGGTGTGTCTGGTATGTCAATTGTGCGTTCTCTCTGTTCCTCCTTCTTGAGTAACAGAGCTACTTTTGATTCCATTAGGAATCTAGTTAGAGGCTGCTGAGCCTGATTTCAGTTTAGGCTAATGGTGCACCAGCACTGGGGCTCCCCTACTACAAGCTGAAACTACTAAAAGAGCTAAACTTAGTGAGCTGAGATCACTGACTGCTGTGTTAATTGGTGGGGGAGCCTAAAGATACATTACTAAGCATTTGGCAGAGCAGTTTGTAGGATGGTTGGAGCAGTGAGTGCAGCAGAGTGGAGCTGAGCAGTCTGTGGGGACAGTGGGAGTAGTTCACGGGACAGTGAGTGGAGAGGAGAAGCTGGTGGAGTGCATGTGGGACAGTTGGAGCGGCCCATGGAACAGCAAGTGGAGCAGAGCAGACTGGAGCAGTTTGTGGGGACGGCTGGAGGAGTGGAGCCGTTCATGGTGAAGGCAGCAGCAGACCTCCACGGAGAGGTGGGGTAGTCGGCCTTGACCCACATAAGGTGCCCCTTAACACCCTGTGTGCCCCCCTCATTTCCACCCAGGCTGCGGGGGTAAAACTCTGCAGATGAACTTTTGAACTCTGGGGTGGCACTCACCAGGGACAGAGACTTTTGGGTTGTTGGACTTTGGAGTGATTTGGACTTAAGACCCTGAGGGGAAAAGGACATTGCCAAACGTACTTGGAGGTGGGTCTTATGCTCATGGTTTGTGTTATGAATCCTGTTTGTGGTGTTTCCCCAATATGATGCCACATTGTTTCCCTCCTTTATTAAAAGGATTTTGCTACACTCAGACTCTGTGCTTGTGAGAGGGGAAGTGTTGCCTCCTAGAGGCGCCCGGGCAGGGGTGGTATGTAATTGTCCCAGGTCACTGGGTGGGGGCTCGAGCTGGTTTTGCATTATGTTATTGAAACAGAACCCCTCGATACTGGACCTGGCCCTTCTTGCTGCCAACTCAGAGGGGCAGAAGGGTTACACAAGTATAGGCTATAGATTGTGTTTCTTATACCTGTAACTTTGTTTACAAATCTACACTTGCTTTTGAGTCTCTGTCTCAGGCTCTATTAATTAAACTTCAGTTTGGTTTTACTGTAGATGTGTCTAAGTGCCTAGTGCAAAGGAGTGTGTTGAACAAAGGTGAAGCCAGTAAGCAGGGGTGCACTGCTTCCACTGAGGCACCAGATCGGCGTGCATTGCTGGTGTCCAGGAGGAGACAGGGGACTGGGCACGGGAATGTAACAAAGCCGGGGTGTGAATTGGTAGCCTGCAGAGAGAGACAGCAGGGCTCATGGAGCCCAGCGCCTCGTGTTGCCTGTAGCCAGTAGCTTTGGGAGAATTTCCCCTGGTGGGCACAGAGAAGGGTCCCACACTGTGAGCAGGTTGCAGCGATTTACCCTGGAGAACTCGTGTAACCCCAAAGGCATCTTAGAGCTCCCGATACAATGAATGGGGAAAAGCAGGTGCCTTAGAATGGGATCCACAGAACCCAGTATGTTAGGAGCCAGCCAATAGGAGAGACTGACAAAAGGGATATGTACATTAATGTGCTAAGCCCCACCCCTCTCCTGATGGTGGTGCCTTTCTCTGCTAATGATCCACAGCAAGGAGCCCTCTTCTGCAGCCAGGCAGTGTGTCTGTGAGACAGAGTAAGGCACTAGCCACACTCCACACAAGATGGCCGAAGGGCAGAGGGGTGTTATAGAGTGATTCTGAGTTAATATTTGATTAAAGTGTAACAACTTGAACAAAAAAGACAGAGGGAGACTCACATCAGAATGTCCCATAGCCCAGTGGTTAGAGCAGAGGTGAGCAAACTATGGATGTGGCCTGGGGGACCCTCCTGCCAGGCCCCTGAGCTCCTGGCCCGGGAAGCGAGCCCCCGCCCCTCCCCCACAGCCTCAGCTCACTGCGCTGCCGGCACAATGCTCTGGGCTGCAGGACTGGGAGCTCCTGGGGCAGTGCAGCTGCAGAGCCTCGGCCCGACCCAGTGCTACAAGCAGGAAGTAGGGTGGTTGGATAGAGGGCAGGGGAGTTCAGGGTGGTGGTCAGGGGTGTGGATAAGGGGCAGGAAGGTCAGAGGGTGGGGAACGGGGGTTGAACGGGAGGAGGGCAGTCAGGAATGAGAGGAGGGGCAGTCAAGGGCAGAGCTTCTGGGGGCAGTCAGGGGACAGGGAGCAGGGAGGTGGATGGGGAAAAGGGTCCCGGGGAGGCTGTCAGGGAACAGGGGGGCTTGGATGAGACAGGAGTCCCGAGGGGGCTGTCAGGGGGCAAGAAGCGGCGGGGGCCAGGCCATACAATTTTGGAAACCTGATGCAGCCCTCAAGCCAAAAATTTGCCTGCCCCTGGCTTAGAGCATTCTCCTGAGAGGCAGAAGATCCTTGTTTAAATGCCTTCTCTAGTAGAGATGGGGGACTTGAACCAGAGTCTTCTACATCCCAGCTGGGTACTCTAACCCCTGGGCTAAATGTTACAAGGGAGGCACACCCTTTTTCCATCTCCCACTTCATGCTGTGTGCTGTTGGGTGACCTCTGAGCACATCTACTGGATCAGGCCCCATAAGTGAGCTAGATGCTCCTCCCCTCAGTTGATGTGTCTCCAGGGTCACAGGTGGGAGATAGGTGCCCAGATGTCTATAGCAAGGCAGCCATGTATTCCATGTGTCCAGAGGCAGAAACTTAGACACTAAGAGAATGTTTACACCAGGGATTAATGCCCCGAGTGAGTTTAGGTGCCTACAGGGTTGGGTTTCAACCAAGTGGGGTTTTGTGAACTATGGTGCCTAAAACTGGGATTGAGAGGCTTATGGCTAGGGTTTCTTTGTAGGTCCAGGCCATAATGCACAATGCAATTCCCAGATAATAACTACATTAATGTGGAGTTAAGGCTGAGGGGACATACTTGTAACTGTAACCCTTCTGCCCCTCTGAGTTGGCAGCAACAAGGGCCGGGTTCAGTATCCAGGGGTTCCGTTTCAATAACACACTGCAAAACCGGGTCAAGCCCCCACCCAGTGACCTGGGACAATTACATACCCCCCCCCCCCGGCGCCTCACTTCCCCACTCGCAAGCATGGAGTCTGAGTATAGCAAAATCCTTTTAATAAAGGGGGGGAAACAATGCGGCATTACATTGGAGAAACACCACAAACAGGCTTATAATACAAACCATCAGCAAAAAAACCCACCTCTAAGTATGTTTGGCAATGTCCTTTTCCCCCCTCAGGGTCTTAAGTCTAAATCACCCCAGAGTTCAAAAGTTTTAACCCCCCCGCAGCCTGATTGGAAATGGGGGGAGCAGCACAGGGTGTAAAGGGGCACCTTATGTGGGCCAAGGCCAACTGCCCTGCCTCTCCGTGGAGATCTGCTGCAGCCTTCACCACGAACAGCTCTGTTCCTCTCACTGTTCTATGGGCTGCTCAAACCCTTCCACACACTGCTCCGCTCCACCCAGCCATCCTATGAACTACTCCAGCTGTTCCCACAAACAGCTCAGCTCCACTAGGCTACTCCAACCATCCTACAAAACTGCTCTGCCAGCCACTTAGCAATATATCTTCAAGCTCCCCCACTAGTTAACACAACACTCAGTGATCTCAGCTCTTGGTGATTTCAGCTTGTAGTAGGGGAGCCCCAGTGCTGTTGCACCATTGGTCCAAAGTGAATTCAGCTCAACAACTTCTAGATTCCTAATAGACTCAAAATTAGCTCCACTATTCAACAGTGGAGAGGAAGAGGGGGAAAGAAGTGCAATTGATATGCCAGACTCTCAAAAGGGTACCCATACCATCAGATACACATACCCATCCCTAACCTCTCTCAATTCACTAGGTTTTGGCATCCATGTCCCTTGTCTAGCAAGTGCTACTTAAGTGATGGTGAAACTCTGTCATAAAGCAGTCTCATAGTTCCTCATTCACATAATCAGGGTGACAACACTTTACTCCTCCTGCCCCAATAACAAAGAAATTGGGGATCCCACAGCTGTCAAAGTAACCATCCCAGGCTGCCGTTGGCTATGCTAGGCAGGGTGGGTGTGCAAATGCAAATACCTGAAATTCTTTTCCACACTCCCCATAATTCTCCACCAGATGTCAGGATACAGCTCATCCTGACTCTGCTTACGTAACTTAAGGGTAAAATACATTACAGGAGGAATCTTTTAATTATTCCCAAACCAAGTGTTATACACCCAGGAAATACAAATTATGGTTAAATTATAAAAGAAATCTATGGTCTAGAAATCAGCTAAGGGGGGAGGGATAGCTCAGTGGTTTGAGCATTGGTCTGCTAAACCCAGGATTGTGAGTTTAATCCTTAGGGGGGGCACTTGGGGAACGAAGGTAAAAATCTGGGGATTGGTCCTGCTTTGAGCAGGGGGTTGGACTCAATGGCCTCCTGAGGTCCCTTCCAACCCTAATATTCTATGATTCTAAGGCACCTAAACAACCTTAACTCTGCCCTGTAGTAAGATCATGAGGGGAAAACTGAAAACCATTGTGTGCCTTTAAAAATCAGTTTCATTTAATGTAGAACCACACACACTGCTCTGCACTGATAAGACCTGTATAGTTATTGTATGGAGTCACTGCAGGGTGGGGCTGAGGTTGTGGGTGTGCATGGTCACTGAGGGTAAAATCCCTCCCCCCCCCCCACACCATATTACATGGGCATGGAAGGGTCAGAACACAGGGGGTTCACAGGTGAGGGATCCTGTCAAACACTGGACAAGTCTCTCTGGGTTCATCTACATTGCAAAAAACCTTGTATCAATGGGTCTGAGCTTGGGGCAAGTGACTCGGGCTTGCAGCGCTCGCACTCCAGGGCTGAAAATAGCAGTATAGAAGTTACTGCTTGGGCTGTCACCTGTGTTCTAAAACCCAGCGATGGGGGAAAGCGTCTCAGAGCCTGGGCTCCAGCCCGAGTGGGAACGGTTACACTCCCAGATTTAGCCCTTGCAGCACAAGCCCCAGGCAATGAGACTCGCAGCCACGGGTGGGTTTTTGCACTATACACGTACCCACAGTCTCCAGCAATGAGACTGACCGAGCTGGGCTGGTGTATGCAGGGCCCTGGGCTCAAGGTGCCATTTCTGTAATTCCCATGGGGTTTATTAGGACAAATGGGCCATTCACCCTTCAGAGCCTCTTTGTGTCAGCGCAAGCAGCCCTGAGCTCACTGCTTGGGGCTCTGGCGTTGAGATGGAGACATTCCCTGTCACTCAAACAGGCTCTAACTCCACTTGCTAAAAATTGAGCTAAAGATGTTAAACTGTGACTCCACTGGCAGTAAATGTGGCTTTCAATTGAGTTCAGTTGGCTCAACTAAGCTGACATGACTGACTTCACATGAAATCTTCAACGCATCCCATTGGTCCCAGACACTGACCTTTCTGCCTCTTCATCTCAGATTGCAGAGCCTCTAAAGGGAGAAAAAAGGGAGAGGTGAGATTTCCCCCTGTCGTGTTTATGGGGATAGAGTTAATATTGTAACTGGCCCAGACACTGACCTTTTTCTTGTTCCCGTTCAGACAGCAGGGTCTCTAGAGAGAGAACAGGGTGAGAGGTGATGCATCAATTCATAGATTCCAAGGCCAGGAGGGACCATGTAGACAGGCCGGACTCACCCCTGCAGTGCCTCCTGCTGGTGACTTCCGGGAATTAGCTCTGTTTCCAGCCCAGAGCACCCTCTACAGGCCAGTGATCTGCCTTCAAGATGCTGGCCCCCGTGTCCCTCCCAGGACCCCAGTGCCCCTTTAACTGGGTCTACCCCTCCCAGGGGAACCCCCACCTCACTATCCCCACTTTGCCTCAGTATTGGCTACTGCCCAGTCTCCATCTAGCCCCCATTCCCTGGGGCAGATTGCAGTATCAGCCGCTCATCATAGGCAAAGGGGTTTGGACCTGCTGCCTTTGTCTACCCCGGGCTGCCCCCTGAAACCCCCAGTACCTCTTGGCCTAATGCTAGGCCACAGCCTGGGGCTTTCCAGGCAGGACCTCCCCAGCTCCTCTGGCTTTCCCCAGCCCTGCTCCACTCTAGTACCTTCACAGGCACCCTGCAGCCAGGCCCTTTTCCCTCTACAGGCAGAGGAAGAATGATGGGGTTCCTGGCTCACTGTCTCTTACAGGGGCCAGCTGGGCCTGATTGGGACCTGGCCACAGCTGGGCCTGCTTTCTCCCAATCAGCCCAGGCTTCTTGCCCCAGATACAGCCCTCTCCTGGGCTGTTTTAAGCCCCGAAGGGCAGGAGCAGGGGACCATCCTGCTACAGATCATTATGTTTGATTGCACTCCTGTCCCTGTTCTTTTATTAGTTGTCCCCCAAAATTAGTGGGTTTCTGAGGTCCTGTAGATCCTCCCCTTAGGCTGGGGGGGGATCCTTTAGCATTGGGCGGGCTTCCTCCCGCCCAGTTTCCCGGAAATCCAATAGATACAGATCATTATGATCACCTAGTCTGATCCCTGTATAACACAAACCTGTGGGCTTCCCCACAACAATTCCTACAGAAGATCGTTTTTAGAAAAACATCCATCTTGATTTACAAACTGCTAGTGCTGGAGAATCCACCACAGCCCTTGGGAAATTATTCCAATAGTTAATTAATAATGGTGAGATTTCACCCTATTTTATTTATGGGGATAACTCTACTGCCAGCTAGTGTGATGGGATCCAAACACTGACCTTTCTCGCTCTCCATCTCAGATCGCAGAATCTCTAGAGAGAGAAAAGGGCAAGAGGTGAGATTTCACCATCATGTTTAAGGTGCAGTTACTGCTATTAACATAATTGTGCTGTAACTATGGAAGCGAGACAGACAGACTGACAAACAGGACACACAGACAGATCTGTCTCAACATCCCTGCACTGACCATCCCTCACTTTCCTTCCACACTGACCATCAGCTCTAGGAGCTGCTCTAAGTGTCTCCCCCAGGAGCCATCCCTGCTCCCTGGGACCAATCACTCCTGTCTGATCTGGCTGTTGTGGGTAAGAGGAGAGAAGGTCTCTTTTTTTATCCAGTTCTCTGTCTGCTCCCCTCTGTGCCCATCCCCTGAAAAGCCCCAGCTCTCCCCAGCTCCTGACTGTGGGGATGAGGGAGGGAAGTGAGTGATGGGAATGGGGCATTGACCTGAGCTGGATACGAGACAGGGTCTGATTGGCTCCATCATAGGTCAACTCCTGGCCATGTCTCACTAGGGTCATGCCCATTCCCTGATCCTAGTGATATCTGGGACCAGCTCCTTCTAGGGCCTGGGTAGATGGGGTTCCCCAACTAAGAATGGAGTGGAGGATGGGCTGCATGCTTCGTTCAGCATGAACTATGAAGGGGTGTGTGGATGGGCCCTACAGGCATCGCCTCTAAGATCAGCTCTTTCCTACTTGGAGCTCATCTACTTGGTGCATCAACCCTGGGGTACCAACACTGCAGGAAATGGAGTTAGCATCGTGTCTAACAGTCACTGGTGAGCACAGCCTGAGCAAGACCATCCTATGCCCAGTGTGAGCAGCGTCTCAGACCAGCTGTGCAAGTCCTGAGTGTGTTTGTATTATTACAGCATCCTAGCCACAGCTCACCAGTGCAGCTAGTGCAGAGAATTCTCTGCAAGGCCCAGGGAACAAGACAGTGACAGTTAATTTTTCTGATTTTTTTAGTGCTTGGAAATAAATGATAGAATCATAGAATCTCAGGGTTGGAAAGGACCTCAGGAGCTCATCTAGTCCAATCCCCTGCTCAAAGCAGGACCAATCCCCAATTAAATCATCCAAGCCAGGGCTTTGTCAAGCCTGACCTTAAAAACCTCTAAAGAAGGAGATTCCACCACCTTTGGCTCATTGTTTATGTTTATGAACCCTGTTTGTGGTGTTTTCCCAAATTAATGCCAGGTTATTTCCCTCCTTTATTACAAGTTTCTTTCTACACTGAGACTTTGTGCTTGCAAGAGGGAAAGTACTGCCAGAGGGTGGTATATAATTGTCCCAGGTTACTGGGTGGGGGCTCAAGTTGCTTCTGTGTTGCACTGATGTACAGAAACCCCTAGATATTGAACCCGGCCCTTGTTGCTGCCAGTTCCAACAGACAGAAGGTTTACAGGTGACCGTTCTACAGGTACAACACAGCTCCTCTCTGCTTCTCTGAATTGCCTGCTTCCATCCTCACTGGGAAATCATTGTAACAGACATTTCCCCTTCCCAATTCTTCAGATACTTGTAAATTCCCACACAGCACTTCAGGCGAGAAAACCCTGCCTGGGACTTTCACAGCTGCCTTGGGGTTTGCACACTTGGTGCCCATTAATTTTAACAAAAATTGAGTATTCAGATCCCTTAGGCAGCTTTGAAAACCCAACATTGCTAGAAATGGCCAGATCACTGAAGGCCAATTTCTGCCCCTTGTGATCAGAGGAAAACCTGCAGCTGAGCACTTGTACCACAATAGAGGGTTTATTGCCCTGTCCCTGTAGCAGGATCTCAGGGCTTGTCTACACCTGCAGCACTGCAGCTGCACCAGTGCAGATGTGCCACTGGAGCGCTTAGTGGCGACGCTACCTATGCCGACAGGAGAGCCTCTCCCGTTGGGGTAGGTACTTCACCTCCCCGAGAGCTAGGTCGGGATCACTGAGTTGCTCACGGGCAAGGATTTCCCACACCCCCGAGTGAGGGATGTAGTTCTACTGACAGAAGTGTGCAGTGTAGATCCACCCTCAGGCTGAGTGCAGCAAGTTTCAGCGCAGCAACTTGCCAGTGTAGACAGGCTCCCCACACCGGGAGCTACACCCCTCGTGGAGTGGTTTTCCTAGAGTACAGGGAGAGCTCTCTCTGGGCACTGGCACGTGACCACACTGTAGAGGAGGTAACCTCTCCATTATCACTACTTTCCCATTCACAGCTCCTACTCATCTAGATGGGGAGGGGAAGGGGCATGCACAGACGGGGGAATGGAGCAGAACTGGAGCCGAAGAAATCTCCTCTCTCTTACTGTCCGTTAGTTTTTTCTTGCCAAGTAACAAATGTCAGTGGTCCAAGCCCAGCTCACTGAGCCCCACACGGGTGTTTCAATGTAAGCAGTGTTGATCCTGTGGAATAGTTCAGAATCCCATTCGATGGGGATCCTTTAGTGAGCATTGAAGGGGTGAAGCCATTTGACCCTTCTCAACTCAAATATAAAGTCATCATTCACCCTCCCCCTGAATCCCATTGCCTGAAACTCTTCTGAACATGGAATCAAAGTTCCTTAAGCCCTGTATCTTTACTTTTGTTTTTCATTTTTCTCTTTCCCCCCAACTTCAAATCCCCCCCACCCCTCGTTACTTCACCTGTTGCTCTGTGTCGCCTCCAGAAGCAGTAAGCGGCCAGGGCCATGAGAACAGCCAGGAGAGCCAGGATCACCCAGAGAGCCACTTTCGATTGATTGACCCTGGGGAAAAATGGCTCTGCAAGAGAAAGTGCCATTGACTTGGGAGCAAACATGCGCAGAATGAAGGCAGGACACTGTGACAGTGGTGACACTGTGATTAGTTAAAAGAATCTAACAGGGAAATACACTGTGAGAGGTGATTCCTTTGTGCTTTATTATTAAGTCAATGAAAGTCCAGGCTTCATTCTTCTTACTTATCATGGTTCATTAATGGGAGGGGGTGTGCTGGAGGTAGGGAGGGGGTAGAGACAGGGTGGAGCTCTGCTGTGTTACATCAATCCCCCACTGGCATTAATTCAGGTATTCCCTAGGCTGCTCTAACTGATCCTCAAGCTGCAGCCAGTGCAGACTGGCCCTGAGAATCAGAGAGTTGTGACCAGCTTCCTGACACCCCCAGCTCCCCTGTGCTCAGAGGGGCTCGGCCACATGAGAGACTCTGGCCCAAAATATCTTATTGCAGGATTTTAATACAAACAAAACTTGAGCCTGGAAAGTCAGATTAAAAATTCTTCCAGATTCCTCTTCCCTAGGCCCTGGGGCGATGCTGACGACAGGATCCTTGCTATGTGGTTAGTGTGATGTATTAAAAACTGTGTAAAAATCACAAATTGTCCCCCTGAATCCTGAGGGGATTTCTGGTGCTTGCAGACTAGGGGGCTCTATAAGAAGCATGCAGTGTGGGGCCTCTGCAGTCACTCTGCACAGAGCCAAGTGGGCTGTGTTCTGCCTCCCTGCCTCAGGGAGCAGCCTGCTTTGTCTCTCTCTGCATTTGGCTGTTGTGTGTTAGAGTTCTGGATTCTTGGAAATAAAGCAGTGTTACATTGCACCCTTCCAGGAAGAGTATTTGTTTTGTTTCTCACTCTCTGTGAGTATGCTGGGAACACAACAATCATGTGATACCGGGTATACCATAAGCTTATCAGCAGTGCAGCACTATGAGATCTCAGGTGAATAGTGATTAACATATGCAACATTGTTATTATAGTTATGAACTACTCATTCTGTATTAACAAAGTTATTTAGTAGATAATAACACAGAAAAATATGAACCTTTTTTTTCTAAAAATTAAGATGCTTTTAGCTAAAAGTTTGTTTCTGCATATTTTGGGCCTGATCCTTTAGTGTTAGCACTGCCAAAACTCTCATCAACCTGGTTATGCAAGGAAGATAGGATCTGTCCCACTGTGTGACTGTGAAATAAAAAAACACAATGTACATTCATGGCCGATGCTGGCTGTGGAGCTCGATGATTACTGCCTTCTGTGCAATTAAGCACAAGTTACGACCTGATCCTCAGTTATGACTAGGGCAAAATTCTCATTTAAGATGATTGGAGTTTTGCCAGAGTCTGAACTGAAGTACCGGGCCCAGAGTGGAGCTTTTATACTGATGTGGTATTTTCAGATATAATCTAAGTAGCAATGCTCAGACCATCTCCAGGGCTCTCTTGTGCTAATCAGGAAAAATGACTTAATTGGCTAAATTTTCATAAATACAGAGCACCCAGCAGTTCTCAGTGAGAAGAAAGGAGAGTTCCCTCCCTCTCCACACTGAGAACTGTGATCCTCACAGCACACACAGAGAGGTTAGATACAAACATAAATATTCTGGCTGGAAGGTTGCAGCGTAACACGACTTTATCCCTTAGAATCCAGACCCTTAACCCACAAGAACCCCACAATGGAGTCCCTAAGGCAGTGGGCACAACTCATCGCATCACGCTTTATGTAACACTGTGACACACTGTGTCCCATATAACACCCTGAACCCCCATGTTCACCACGGTTCTATGGTTATGATATATCTTGTACAAAGTATGCTTTGTGAGGTATATTTTGAAAATTCATAATTCAATGAACATCACTGTTCTGTTCTGTTAAAATGAGTACGTTAACATTGTATGTGGAGCTACGAGATTTTACTATGTTTGTTAGTGAAATATATTGTAATTCTGGGGAATGTCCACAGACTAGCTCCTGTGAAACAACAAAGAACTGATGACAGGTGTTAGAAAGCTATTAACTGCTGAGGCAACCATTTGTCATCGGGGGACTGTAAACAAAGGATTTGCATATCATCCCTTGTGACATCTCGAATATTACATACACGGCTGGTGTGAACAAGAAATTTACAGTTCTCCTGATAGACTCTTCAAGTCTCACATACACGGGACTGTTTTGTCTATACCCCAGTGGGGAGTAATCCTCGAGGAGAGGAGAAGAGTATAAAATAATAGACAGTGATCTTGACATTACATCTCTTCCCCCATGTCTACTCACAGCAATAAGATTGCTTGAAAGTCAATAGGAGCATCATAGAACTGGGGGTGTGGGGGGTGCAGGGGAAGAGTTGGTCCTAGCTGGAAGGCTTTCCAGTTAGTATGGACTTCAGTATGTTTTGGGGCGTGAGAACCCTTTTGCTTTCAAATCTTACTTAGCTTAGTAAAGTTTAGGAATTAGTTTTTGGTTTTATTCTTTATTTCTTTTGTGACCAATTCTGACCTTTATGCCTTTTCACTTATTATCACTTAAAATCTACCATTCTGTAGTTAATAAACTTATTTTATTGTTTTATTCTTAAGCAGTGTGTTTTGGTTGAAGTGTTTGGGAAATCTGTACTCAGGTTAACAAACACCCCAGCAGAATAATTTCCTTTGATGAAATGACTGACTATTAAAGATTGTTCAGTAATGTGCTGGACACTACAGGATGCACATTTCTGGGTACAAGACTGGGGAATTTGTGAGTGTTACCCTGTATGTTATGTAGTTCATAAGTGGCTGGGAAAGCATTCATGTAACTTTGCTGGGAGTGACATTACATGCTAATGGCTGTGTGTGAACAGAGCCTGGAGAGGCTGCTTTTCACTAGCAAAGCCGTGTAACAGGCATCCTGGGCTGGAGAGTTAAAGGGACACAGCAGTTCAACAGTCCAGACTGTACCCTAGGGCATGTCACAAACAGGACTTTACTTCTTAGAATCCAGAACCATAACACACAAGAACCCAAACCGGAGAGGGGAGGCTGCTCCCTAAGGCAGTGGGCACCTTGCTTTACGTTGGCTTGGCTATAGGAACAGTTTGTGCCCGGCAGGCTAGGGTGTAAATCCACTTTGCACTAACCTGCTGTGTGCACCCTGTTGCTGTGCACTGAAAGTTCCCTGGTGTACGTAGATCTGTTCCCATTTCAAAGCAGGGCAGATCAAAGCACACTATGGAATTGTTAGTGCATGTAGCAGGGGCCACACAGACAGTTAGTGTGCACCAGATTTACACCCCAGCTTGTCACAAACTAACTGTTCCTGTAGACAAGCTCTGATTCTGGTTTTTTACAGAGCCCTCTGTTCTGCAAACAGCACCTGGCAAACACCCATCTCTTAAAGTGACAACTTGCAATTCCAACACAGTCCTCACTACACCACAAGAACAAAGGAGAATTCCTTCCCCGACCCCTACTGAGAAGAATGATGGTTGCTGGTGTGACGTTACGCTCCATATTCTTTATGAAAATACGCTTCTGATATGAACAGGACATAACTGCTGTACTTTATGCAAGTAAGGTATCATTTGAAAGGTTGTGATTTAGTGAATGTGACTATCCTATTTGTATCCATGCATCTTTTTTGTATCTGAAGTTAGGAATATTGCCTATGTATCTGTATTCCAACTATACTACTTTGGGTGACAACCACTGTTAACACTTCAGATACAACAATGGAGAAGCCAGACAGGGCCGATAGCCCATCAGTGAGGACAATGGACTGTGTAAAGGCTTGGCCTTCCTGCGGTTGCTTCATAGTGCCACTCACTCATGGATGCTGTGATGCTACAGAGTCAGGTGATCTGGTTACCTGATACTAACTTCCATTTTGGACGGCTGAACTTTTTCATTGGGAGTTGGGGGAATCAAACAAAGGATTCCTGCCTTATCAAAATCCTACATAAGGTGGGGGATGGAAGGTCTTCAGTTCATTTCTCCGCTGCCTCCCCACCCAAAGAGACACTGAAAAACATCTGGAAACAAGAACTGTTTGACCCAGGCTGGAAAGATATTTGGCCTATGAAGGAATCTACCTAATACTGACCTCTATCGAGAGTGAAGAATTGCTATATGTAACCAATTTCTTTAGTGACTCTAGCTTAGTGTGTGTGCTTTGTTTTATTTTCTTAGTAATCTGCTTTGTTCTGTTTGCTACCTCTTTAACCTCTTAAAATCCATCTTTTGTCGTTAGTAAACATATTTCTTGTTTATAATATAATCCAGTTTATATAATTTCTAAGGGGGTCCCACCCATAACAGCTGAGTACTGAGCTATTATGAAAATGTGGCTAATGGTGTCCCAGCCTGCAAGGTGCTAAACACCCTCAGCTCCTACTGGAGTCAAAGTTTATGTCTATATTGCAGTTAGACACCCACAGCTTCCCCGTGCCAACTAATTCAGGTGTGATGGGCTCAGGCTAAGGGGCTGTTTAATGCCAGTGTAGATGGGTTTAGGCTGAAGCCCGAGTTCCGGGACCCTCACAGGCTCCTAGAGCCTGGTCTCCAGCCCGAGCCTGAACATCTACACTGTCATTTAACAACCCCTTAGCCTAAGCCAGCTGGCACAGGGCACCAGCAGGTGTCTAACTGCAGTGTAGACATATCCAGAGAGAACCGAGGTTGTTCAGGACTTTCCAAGATGTGCTCAGCACCTTGAAGGTTCAGGCCAATAAATGGGAGACACAGTGATAAATACTCTCCGCCCATGTCTGCAGTATCACAATCTATACAGGTGCAGCATGGACGGGCACTGACCTGCTATTGAAATTGCTGACTCTCTCTTCTGGTTGAGTCGGAGATTCCTGACACAGCAGGACACTTTCTGGTTGGACTCTTCTGTTATAACAATGGCAATCTCTGTTTGAAACAGGTCATCAGCCTCTGGGATTATTGCTTTAGAGGTTGATGGTAAGATCTTCCCCTGGTGATCTCTCCACTGAGCCTCGGGCTCTGGGTACCATCTGGATGATCGACATACCACCCGGATCCCTCCATCCTGATGTCCCTCCACAGAGATGTCAGGATCAGAGCCCAAACCTACAGAAGCAATAAATGAACCTGTGATAATCCTGCAGTGCCCAGTAAAAAGCCAAAAGCTTTATTACACTGTTATCAAAAGCAATTTCCTGTTAAACTAATAATCAAATGTGAGTCCGTGATTGTGGCTGGTCAGTTAATCTGGTCAGATTCATATTTGATAGACAGTAAAATTAACATTAATGTCAAGGCCGTTCTATGCACAAATTTGTTCCACTTTAGTTAAACTGGTTTAGTTAATCAAGTGCAGATCGCTGTGTGGACACTCTTAAATCAGGAAGGAATTGACTCAAGGTAAAGCAATATAAGCCATTTCCAAACTCTTTTAGGAGTATCCATACAGAGCTTTGCACTAGTTCATCAGAACCAGTGCCCATGTATGTGTAGACAAACGTTAAATTAATTCGCAAATAAAAAATCCCCGCTTGGCAGTGCCTTGTAGGCTTACAGAATAAATAAGTGAACAGCAGAAAACTGATACAACTGAAAACCAGGAAATACTCTCAGCAAAACAGAAACACAAACACTCACACTTCTCACACCAGATCACACTTGGGGGGGGGTTATTATTGATGAGCTAAACTGAAATAAAACTATCTTAATCTGAAACAAGAGTTTTGTACGTTAATCAAAAGTGTGAATTCAAACAGATTTCATTATTGCAGGGTCAGTGTGTGTGCAGAGAGGCCCTTAGGCTGTTTGGAAATTTCACACAGACCATCCTAGAAAGGAAAACGACCTACAAAGAGAGACAAAGAAGCTATGAGTGTCTGGAGCCTTCCCCATCTGGGATTCTTGCACAGGCTGTGGAGTGCTCGCCGAGCAGGGGTGTGACTCACACGGCTTTGGTCTGACAGACTCAGAGGAAATGCTCAAAAGCCACAGACAAGAATTGAAGTTAAAAGGCCTGATGTGAAAATTCTATGTAACCCTTCATGCTTCTGTTTCTGTTCCTTTTAAACAGCCCATTGATTCCAGCTAGCTGGGGACTCGCAGGTAAACAAAGGGAAAAGTTCATGAGCCCTTGCAGCAAGCTCAGTAGGGCATCTCCAAGGGTGGGGGCCAATTCCACTCCCAAATACAATAAAAGCTGTTTTATCCAACATGTTGGGGCAATGGGGGGTACCAGTGACTGAAAAATGCCAGTTAACTAAGGGAGAGAGTTTGGGTGCAGGAGAGGGTACGGGGCTGGTGGTTGGAGTGCAGGCTCTGGAAGGGAGTTTGGGGGATGGAGGGGGTTTGGGGCAGGGGTTTGGGGAGCAGAAAAGGGGGCGGGGTGACGGATCCTGGGGCGCTTACCTCAGGCAGCTCCCTGCAAGTTGTGACCTGTCCTGGCTGCTCCTAGACGGATGCATGGCAGGTGGCTCTGTGCGCTGCCCCCACCCCTCACTGAGGGAACTGCAGCCAATAGGAGCTGTGGGTGGAGGTAGCATGCAGATCCTCCTGGCCACCCCTCTGCCTAGCAGCAGCTGGGACAGGTCACTGCTTGCAGGGAGCCACCCGAGGGGGAGCCACCAAATCTGGCACCCTGCATCCCCTCCCGTCCCACAATCCCTGCCCTGAGCTCCCTCCCACACCCAAACTCCCTCCCAGAGCCTGTGCCCCAGCCCTGCACCCCAACCCCCAGCCCTGCACCCCTTCCCATACCCAAATTCCGTCCCAGAGCCCACACTCCATAATCCCTCCTGTGCTCCAACCCCCTGCCAGCCCTGCGCCAAGCGGATTATAAACTGGAATTTCAATGATGATCAGAAATGACAGTTTACAGAGCTTTCTAGCTGCTGAAGTGCCAGATAAAACAGCGTTTACTGTATGTAGAAAAAAAGTTGCCAAAATCTTAAGTTAGTTTAGCCAGACTCAGGGAGTGTCAGCCATACCAGATCTCCACCCTGAGCACTGATAGTCACAGGCCTGTTTTACTCATTGCAGCAAGAAGATAACCACAATGACAAGGATATCAGCCTACTGGAAGAACTGGGTGCTTGCTGTTTGTTCAGCTCATGGCAGCATGGTGATATTAATGCCATGTCAGTAATGTATGTTTTAAAGGCATAGGATTTGGGGCCTCTGTGTGAACAATTTGGTAGTGAAGAAATCTGTATGTTTGATGCTAATTTCATTGTTGTTGTTTGCAACGCGTTTGGATATAATGATAAGATTGCGTCTAGATTTATGAGGAGTCTCAGTTAACTCTCAGCTTGTCCTCTTATGAACCTAAGGATTGTTTTAGTTTGAGCAGCTTTACTCCATTGTGGTGTCTTGCTCCAGTCTGGAAGAAATTCAGGCTATGAGCATCCATGACTGTCCAAATGTGCATATTTAATCTCATGTGTTATTATGCCCCTCTCTGTTCCTGGAGTAACATGGAATTACAGTGGGTGCTTGTGTAACCAAAGTGTGGTGGGTTACATGTACATTACACAAGGGAATGCCTTGTGGTTATAAAGTAATATCCAGTCATGGCCATGATTGGCAGCTCAGGTTACCCACAGTTGACAGTTATTGTGCTGTGGATGGGAGTGAGTGGCTAGAAGGATTTTAAGTAGAATGTAACATTGTCAGTGCATTAAAATTAAAATGATGAAATACACAAATTACAAGTGTTTTGGAATTATTGGCTATGATTGTCTGTCATACAGCAGCGATTAGAGGCCCCAATCTTGGGCATAAGCACCAACTTTTCCTGGCACCAGTGGGTGATCAAGCCCCCTCCCGGCCCTGACCTGCCCTCATTCCAACCCCTTCCCCAAAGTCCCTGCCCCACCTCTGCCCCATCCCTGCCCCTATTGGACCCCTTCCCCAAATCCCAGCCCCGCCTCTTCCCCAAGCATGCCGCATTCCTCCTCCTCCACCCTCCCTCCCAGCACTTGCTGAGTGAAAGAGCTGTTTCACGGCACAAGCGCTGGGAGCTAGGGGGAGAAACGGGACATGGTAGGCTCAGGGGAGGAGGCAGAGGTGGAGAGCAGGTGAGCTGGGGTGGGGGGGCAGGGTAGGGAGCTGCCGGTGTGTGCAGAGCACCCACCAATTTTTTTCCATGTGTGCTCCAGCCCCAGAGCAACCACGGAGTCGGTGCCTATGGTCTGGGGCCCTGGTGTGTTGGGCACTGCACACACATCACAGGAGACAGCCTGTGCCCTGAAGAGTTTACAGTCTAAACAGGCAAGATGGACAAAGGGTGAGAGAGGAAACAGAGGCGCAGAGACTTGCACAAGTTCATGCACAGCTCAGTGGTAAAGGCAGGAATAGAACCCCTGTCCCTTGACTCTCAGTCCACTGCGCTATCCACTGGCTAACGCTGCCTCTCATTTAGTGGTGTTCTAGCTTATGTGCACATGCTTCATATTGCCTACTGTAACAGTGTACCCCATAAGGCTTAATGGGGGTGCTTATAAATGTATGTATGATATAACTGGAACAGAGATTTGCTACATATGCCATGTAACATATCTCTGTAAAGGTTATGATCTACTGGTTATGTTCATCCTAGTTGTATGCAGGCAACATTTGTGTGTTCAAAGTTATGAACATTGGCTGCATAATTGCTTGATTTCTAAGTAGCCTTAGTTAGAACATTTGGTCACTCCTTGAGAAAGGAATGTGCTGAATCAGGAAGCATTTAACAGACATAAGAGTTTGGAAGACTCCAATCCACATAAGAAGTCTACCTGAGGACATTCAAGGTAACATGTGGGTAATGGCTGCCGCCTACAAGACCTGAGTCATGCATGGGCAGGTGACTTGCCATGTGATTCCAAATCTCCATTTTGTGACTAGATTCTACACAGGGTAAGGAGGGGTCTCCACCCACAAGAGAGAGTCTATTTAAATGCCTGGGAGACCCCTCCATTTTGTTCTTCAGCTGACTAAAGAAGGGGCCTCTCCACCCCACCGCCCCAGAATACTTAAAGGAAACTGGAACAAAGGACAGTAACTACAGCGGTGTGAGTGATTGCTGGACCCAGGCTAAAAGGAGATCAGCCTGTAAAAGGGAGCATTCTGGAACTGATGAGGAACTTATCTGTATTTAGTTTGATTAAATGTAGATTTGCGCATTTTTTTTTATTTTGCTTGGTGACTTACTTTGTTCTGTCTGTTACTACTTGGAACCACTTAAATCCTACTTTCTGTATTTAATAAAATCACTTTTTGCTTATTAATTAACTCAGAGTATGTGTTAATACCTGGGGGAGCAAACAGCTGTGCATATCTCTCTATCAGGGTTATAGAGGGCGAACAATTTATGAGTTTACCCTGCATAAGCTTTATACAGGGTAAAACGGATTTATTTGGGTTTAGACCCCACTGGGAGTTGGGCACCTGGGTGCTAAAGACAAGCACACTTCTGTGACCTGTTTTCAGGGAAACCTGCAGCTTTGGGACAGGTAATTCAGACTCTGGGTCTTTGTTGAAGTAGATAAGAGTGTCTGGCTCAGCAAGACAGGGTGCTGAAGTCCTGAGCTGGCAAGGAAAGCAGGGATAGAAGTAGTCTTGGCACATCGGTACCAATTGTGGGGAGCTGCTACATAATCCTGCAATTTCCTGAGCAGGAACAAGAGACTGGTTCTTCCTCTATTGAACACAAACAACACCTCTCAGCAGGGACAAAGGATTGGATCAGAAGGACCATTGGAAGGAGCTGTGCTCTGCTTAACTGATGGGCAGGGAGGCTAAAGTCTTCCACTACTTCACTTAGTTACAAAGATAATTTTACAAACATTTGTGACCCTCTTGGGCAGAGGAAGTGTTGGGCGTTCCAAGAGAAGGAGAGTGGCGAAAGGGAAAGCAAGAGGGCGCGTGTGTCTGTACCTCCTGACAAGAGCCCTACAGTGAATGGGCCCTCGCCTGGTGAAGCAGCTGAGAACCTGCTCAAAGCCCAGGATGGACAAAGTGGCTGGCTGTGGACACCTCAGGATGGGAGCCAGGAGGAGCACTGTGCCAGGGAGGAATCATCCGAGAAGGACAAACCAGAGCCAGACCCAGTTTTGCTGTCACTCAGAGCTGTATAGGACTGTGAGTACTGGAGCTTGTGACTTTGCATTGGGATTAAGGTGGGAGGCTGTTAGCTAACTAACTGGGGACGTTGTTGCTCTGTGGGGCTTTGCCAAGAGCAGCAGAAGAGGGCACTTGGAGGGGTTTGCTGTGGAAAATTAATTGGTGTCAAAGACGACCAGGAGCACCCGAGACTCACTGCTGCATGGGAACTCGACCCAGGACTCCTGAACTCAGAGTGTAGACACAGACCTTGGTGTCTGCCTTGTGACACTGTGTTTGGGCCTATGAGTCCTTGGGTTGACTGTAACCTGTTTTACCAGGGCTCCCATATTTTCCCCCTGTTGTTTTTCTACCTTCATTCCTCTGTAAATAAATATTTCCCTTTCCTATGATCTATTCCGGGGTGTGTGCATTTACACAGGGGAGTCAGAACAGGTGCCTCTGGGGTGGAAGGGAGTTACCCCACTGTGCTCCAGTGTGTGCCTGTTCTTGACCAGAGCCGCTCTGCAGAGCAGACTCCATCTTGGCCATGAGGGCTCTATAGTTACATATTAATTCCCACAAAGCACTTCCCAGTGCAGAATTACAGTTTTTCAGCAGGGCCTGGTGCCGTTCCAAATGCAGGGAGTAGCTAAACTTACATTCCTAAAACCCAAGAGATACAAAGTAATAGTACACAGCGCCCCAGCCCTGCAACCTGAATTCTGCTTCCTGGGACTGGCAATAGGCACGGGGAGCAGTTCAGTGAGGGTGGTGCCATGATAAACAGGCACGAGGAAGGTGCCATTGCTGGCATTGTGTTTCTCGGATTTGGATGCCAGCATCTATCTGCCACTGCCTTCCCCGTGTTCGGAGTCGCTGTAGTGACTGGGGGAGGGGTTAGTTAGATCAGGCTGGCAAGATTGTCACTCAGGTCACTGTGATATGACGAGAGGGATCACGTATGTGTCTCACTGGACTGCTGAGGTCTGTAGGCTGTGTCAGCAGAAGTGCAGTGACTCTTAACCTTTCAGGAATCTGATTTGTCTTGCGTACCCCAAAGTTTCACCTCCCTTAAAAACTACCTGCTTACAAAATCAGACATAAAAATACAAGTGTCACAGCCACTGTTACTGAAAAATTGCTGACTTCTCATTTTTGCCACATAATTATAAAATAAATCAAGTGGAATATAAAATATTGAACTTACATTTCAGTGTATAGTGTATAGAGCAATATGAGCAAGCCATTGTCTGTATGAAATTTTAGTTCGTACTGACTTTACTGGTGCCTTTTATGTAGCCTGTTGTAAAACTAGGCAAATATCTAGATGAGTTCATGTACCCCCTGGGAGATCTCTGTGTACCCCCAGGGATACATGTAACCCTGGTTGAGAACCACTGCTCTAATGACCTCAAATTTAGGCCACTAACTGTACCCCAGACTCCAATGAGCCACAGAAATGTTCAAGACAATCTGAGTATGAGTGTGAATTTTAGAGCCTTAGGAAAAAAGCAGCTGTTAAACAGTGAACTAGAACAAACCTTAACCAGAGCAGAGCTACTGACCCACTATAATGAGAAAAGTCATCTGTCATCTCACAATGACCCCTCAGACTCCACTTATTACCCTATTGAAGACGTCAAAGTATCAGAAGAAATTGCTGACCTGCCACCTGCAGTTCCAATAAAGCTTCTTCATAAGAGAGACTGGACTCAAAATAACACGTGTACTGCCCATTGTCAGAGGGTTGGATATTCCGTATTCTCAGGGAAACTCTCCCATTGGTGATGTCGTCTTTCAAGAGCTCAGTTCTCCCTCCATATTCCGGCATCTGCTCTCCGTACTGATCCCGCCCACCATGGTACAGGTGCACGACTTCAGAGTACTTGGATCGGAACCATCTCACCTCCATGTTCTCAGCGCTCATCCTGGGGGAGAGGTGGCAGGACAGGATGGCCTCACCCCCTAGGGAGGCAGTGACTGGATGGTTAAGTCCAGTCACTGTGAATTGTGCTGTAAAATGTACAAAGGAAAATGGAAATTAAATTGGCAAGTGGCTGGGGGTGGCATTAACTCAGCAGTAAGACTCACAGTAAGAGAGCACCCTGGGTTAGAAGTGAACACCATGTCCCCATGCAGTGCCCTCGACATGTCTGTGAGTTCAGAGAGTCACAGGCTTGGGGTAACTGCACCTCTGACCCCTTTGTGGTCTGCTCAAGGAATGTCTCCTTAGGTCTCAGGCCTTCAGCCATCACCTCTCTCTGAACAGGGACCCACGGCCTTCTCCCTCCACACTAGGGTTTCAGGCCACTCAATTCACTGTGGTTTTCCCAGCAGGCCTGATCAAAGACCAGCATCTGTGCTTTGTTTTCTCTCTCAGGGCTATGAACAGCTTGTGCCAGCGGCTATCAATAACCAAAGAGCTCTTCCAAAGCAGAGAACATATAAGGAGAAAAGCCTGACAGAGAAAAGTTACCATAAACCAATCAAAGGTCTGAACACGCGTTATGCTTGTGCCAAAGGATTCTCATCTGGCACATGGGACTCACTGGTAGATTTCAAAGTCTTTGGTGTCTCCTCCCATCTCTTGGCACCCACAGTCTTCCCACTTCCCCATCACCTCCTTGCCCCACCCAAGTGTTTAATTTATATTGAAAGAGGTGCTAGAGCTCAGCTCCAGCACTGGCTGGGTGTCCTGATAGTGGTGGCTGCCAGCTGGGTGCCCAGCTCTGAAGACAACAGTCCTGCCAGCCACAGCACAGAAGTAAGGCTGGTGTGATATATGGTACAATGCTACCCTGACTGCTACTATGACTCATGGTGCCTGGCACTCAGCCTGCAGTTCAAGACAGGCTTTACACTACCACACAGGGGCTGCATCTTGCCAGAGCCTGCAGCCCCTTGGGCCACTCCTGGCTCACTGGGTGCCATTTCTGATTTTTGGGAGTGGGGGCAATTTTAACTGTGATTCCAGGGACTACTTAGGTACCTGAAAATGCCAGGCTTTGTTTTTTTTATATATAACTTAGTAATTAGCTGACAGGAGCACTATATCTATTTCCTAGAGGTAAGCAGGGTCTGAATGAACTCTCCCCTGACAGCTGAGAGGGGGAGAGACTTCAGGAGCAAACTGTATTTACATGAACACACCTATGCTGCCTAAATATCTAGCAGACAGGAGCTGTGCAGCTCCAAGTGATCAGCTGTGGCTGGTGTTGGGTTACAGATCACTTTAGTACTGAATGCAGGGGCAGTGAAATGCTGTTATCAGTGTTGTTGTCTTTATTGTCTGAGTAGAAGGGAGCAGAACTGTGCTTAACTTGTCCCAAATGAGAGGTCACCCTGACCTGAAAGGACCTCACTAAGCCAGGGGCTGGAATGCCAGAACTTCCTGGGAAAAGAGCAGTAATGGGGGCAAGTGTTTTAGCTAGAAGATGTGCTGCTTCTTAAGGGTTCCTGGTCTGGTTTAACTTGTTCCTCCCCATGGTTCAAAGATAATACTAAATAGGCTCTATTAGGAGCCTTTTGTTGTTTAGTGTTTAAAAGAGCTGATAATCACTTCTGGTGTGATAGTGTCTCTGCCCAGCCTCAGAGCTGACAATCACTAAGAGCTGGATAAAACCTTAAGAGACCAACCTGCCCAGGTCACAGCAGACACAGGTGGTAGAAGGTGATTGGTAAGAGGAATGGGGGCTGGTGAGGTAACTAGCCAGAGCAAGTGCTCAGATGGTAGATCAAGCCAGGTGCCTTCTTCCCTGCATGGGAGGTGAACCCACACAGATGCACCTGAAGTACTTGTGGCACCTTAAAGACTAACAAAGGTGTCTTTAAGGTGCCACAAGTACTCCTGTTCTTTTTGTGGATACAGACTAACACGGCTGCTACTCTGAAACAGATGCACCTCTGACCCTGATTCCTCACTGACCAAGGACAACCACTGTGAGTGGAGTGGGGTGGAGTGAGAGAGCAGAGAGGGGTTCAGAAAAGGAACTTTTGGTTGTAGAACTCAAGAACATGAAGCAGAAAACACTGCCCTACACACTCTGGGATGGGTGTCCTGCTCACAGTTTTATGATTATGAATCCTGCTTGTGGCATTTTCCCCTAATTAACGTCGGCTGACTTCCCTCTCCTTTCATTAAATTTCTTTTTTACACTCAGATTCTGTGCTTGTGAGTGGGGAAGTGTTGTCTCTCAGAGGCACCCAGGGGTGGTGTGTAATTTGCCCAGGTTACTGAGTGGGGACTGGAACCAGTTCTGGGTTGTTGAAGAGGAACCCATAGATATTGAACCTGGCCCTGGTTGCTGCCAACTCCACCTGGCAGAAAGGTTACATATAAAAGGAAAGAAAAAATATAGACAAACTCCAATTAAAGCCACTTTTAAAATGTATATGTAAATTTAGAACAATCAGGAGATAATAGAGCAAAATATTCCCAATCCCAAGCTTTGAGCTAACAGGTCTGGAGCTTTAACACAGATATAAGAAACACAAGTTTGATACTTTGTACTCTATCTTTAGTAGAGATAAAGAAAAATAAATAAAATCTGCTTACTTTCGCTAACAGACACAATCTCTTTTACTGCCATTATCTACTCTATTCTAGGCAATTGTTCTTCACTCCACTAAAAAAGTATTTACTTAATTTAGAAAAAGTTTTTTTTCTCTTTTATCAGAGGGGTAGCCGTGTTAGTCTGGTTCTGTAGAAGCAGCAAAGAATCCTGTGGCACCTTATAGACTAACAGACGTTTTGTTAACAGCAAAACGTCTGTTAGTCTATAAGGTGCCACAGGATTCTTTGCTGCTTTTTCTCTTTTATTACCAATGGGAATTTAGTTTTCTAATTACTTTTGCATTCATGTTTACCTGTCACAATCATGTACTTGACTCACTAACATTTGACTCCACGGGATGAAAAAGCCAGCAAACATCCTCACTGTGAGATGAGGTCTAGCTCTGAGTCCTAGTCAGATGTGTCTAGTGCAGCATGAATGAGTTGTGTGTAGTTACTTCTAAACTAGGATTCAGGACTCCTTCATGGCTGAAGAGTCTGATTTGTGAGGTATACGGTCTGGCAGTGTAGTGTCTAGCAATTGGAAGTGACTTTTTAAATAGTTTGCGAGCCCTGTAGTGGTGCTCACTGTGTTCTGTTTTTGAAGTTGCCAGAAAGCAGCCAGAACAGTAGGATGGATGTAGCCTCAAGGCCTGACATGATGTTGTATAGATAGTAACCATGGTTACTGAGGACCCAGCTGTGCCCTGTGCTTTCTCCATGGTACTAGTTGTTGACAGGTTGAGCAGATGTGGTTTGTAAGAGATGGCAGCAATGTGAGCTGGCTGCTAAGGGGGAGGGATAGTTTAGTGGTTTGAGCATTGGCCTGCTAAATCCAGGATTGTGAGTTCAATCCTTGAGGGGCTACTTAGAGATCTGGGGCAAAAATCAGTACTTGGTCCTGCTAGTGAAGGGAGGGGGCTGGACTTGATGACCTTTCAAGGTCCCTTCCAGTTCTAGGAGATTGATATATCTACAATTATTATTATTTATTATGTTAATGACCAGCAATACCAACAGCCAGTGAGGCTCCTACCTGACACCAGCCTGTGAACCTGTAGAGTGAGGCAGAGAGCAACATAGCCGGGCAGAGCAGAGCTCACTGTGGAGCCGAGGGAGAACAAGGGAACCTTCCCCATCATCGTAGCTGGGTCTGGGGAACAGGAGAAATAACAAACCAGATGGTGAGTGAGTGGGATGCAGAGACAGCGCCAGGTTGTCTGACTTTCATAGCCGTGGTCCATGGATCAGTTACATTTACATTAGCCCACTTCCCAGTATTCATCGACTAAGGTCAGAGGGGCCATTAGATCATCTACTCTGATCTGTGCCATGGGCCAAACACTCTCACCCATTTACCCCTGTGCTCAGCCCAAACTTGTATTTGACTAAAGCATCTTCCAGAAAGTCACCAACCCTTGATCTGAAGACAGCAAGAGACGGACAATTCACCACTTTCCTGGGTAGTTTGTTCCAATGATTAATCACCCTCAGTGTTATAATTCTGTGCCTTATTTCTAATTTGCATTTGTCCAGTTTTAACTTCCAGCCATTGGTTCTTGTTATGCCTTTCTACCCTATATTAAAGAGAACCTTAGTACCCTGTATTTTCTCCATGAAGGTATGACAGATGGGGAACTTTACTGAAATATTTTTATGAACTATCAGTAGGACTCTCTATCATTCCCCTTGTCATCACTACTGCTTTGGGGGAAAGAATTGCTTCTCTCACTGGAACTAGGCTGAACAGGCCAGAAATCTGAGATGCAGAGCCACTCAGAGTGTCTGGGCTGAAATCAACACATATCAATAGAAACAATGAGGAGTCCTGTGGCACCTTAAAGACTAACAAATTTATTTGTGCATAAGCTGTTGTGGGCTGGAACACACTTCGTCAGATGCATAAAGTGGAAACTTCAATGAGCAGATATATAAAAACATGCAGAGGTGGGTGTGTTACATAATTATGCGGAGGACCAAGTGCTAATAAGGTCAATTCAATCAATGCAGATGAGGTCCATTCCCAACAGTTGATGAGAAGGTGAGAACACATTATAATGAAGGAGGCTGACAAAGGAGGTGCTGTAGTCATCATGAAGAGGTCGGATTATGAATGGGAGGCTGCCAGGCAACTCTCCAAACCACATTCTATAGGCCACTATCCTCTGATCCCATTGAAGAGTACCAAAGGAAACTACACCATCTACTCAAGAAACTCCCTGAAGAATCACAGGAACAAATCTACACAGACACACCCTCTATCTGCTTCCCAAGATCCATAAACCTGGGAATCCTGGTCATTCCATCATCTCAGGTATCGGCACTCTTACAGCAGGATTGTCTGGCTATTTGGACTCTCTCCTCAGGTCCTATGCTACCAGCACTCCTAGCTCTCTTCGAGACACCACTGACTTCCTGAGGAAACTACAATCCATTGAAAAAAGAACAGGAGTACTTGTGGCACCTTAGAGATTAACAAATTTATTTCAGCATGAGCTTTCATGAGCTACAGCTCACTTCTTCTGATGCATAGAATGGAACACACAGACAGGAGATATTTATACATACAGAGAACATGAAAAGGTGGAAGTATGCATACCAACAGGAAGAGTCTAATCAATTGAGATGAGCTATCATGAACAGGAGAAAAAAAACTTGTGAAGTGATAATTAAGATGACCCATAGAAGGTGTGAGGAGAACTTAACATAGGGAAATAGATTCATTTAGTGTAATGACCCAACCATTCCCAGTCTCTGTTTAAGCCTGAGTTAATTGTATCTAATTTGCATACTAATTCGAGTTCAGCAGTCTCTCTTTGGAGTCTGTTTTTGAAGTTTTTTTGTTGCAAAATTGCCACCTTCAAGTCCGTCACTGAGTGGTTAGAGAGGTTGAAGTGTTCTCCCACTGGTTTTTGAATGTTATGATTCCTGATGTCAGATTTGTGTCCATTTATTCTTTTGCATAGAGACTGTCCGGTTTGGCCAATGTACATGGCAGAGGGGCATTGCTGGCACATGATGGCATATATCACATTGGTAGATGTGCAGGTGAATGAGCCCCTGATGGCATGCTTGATGTGATTAGGTCCTATGATGGTGTCACTTGAATAGCTATGTGGACAGAGCTGGCATCGGGCTTTGTTGCAAGGATAGGTTCCTGGGTTAGTGTTTATGTTGTATGGTATGCGGTTGCTGGTGAGTATTTGCTTCAGGTTGGGAGGCTGTCTATAAGTGAGGACTGGCCTGCCTCCCAAGATCTGTGAGAGTGAGGGATCATCTTTAAGGACAGGTTGTAGATCTTTGATGATGCGCTGGAGAGGTTTTAGTTGGGGGCTGTAGGTGATGGCTAGTGGCGTTCTGTTATTTTCTTTGTTGGGCCTGTCCTGTAGTAGGTGGCTTCTGGGTACTCTTCTGGCTCTGTCAATCTGTTTTTTCACTTCAGCAGATGGGTATTGTAGTTTTAAGAATGCTTGATAGAGATCTTGTAGGTGTTTATCTCTGTCTGAGGGATTGGAGCAAATACGGTTGTATCTTAGAGCTTGGCTGTAGACAATGGATTGTGTGGTGTGTCCTGGATGGAAGCTGGAGGCATGTAGGTAAGTATAGCAGTCAGTGGGTTTCCGGTATAGGGTGGTGTTTATGTGACCATTGCTTATTAGCACAGTAGTGTCTAGGAAATGGACCGCTTGTGTGGATTGGTCTAGGCTGAGGTTGATGGTGGGATGGAAATTGCTAAAATCACGCTGGAATTCCTCGAGGGCTTCTTTTCCATGAGTCCAGATGATGAGATGTCATCACTGTAGCGCAAGTAGAGTGCCGCCCCCTCCATTACTTGCTGCAGGCGGACCTCCCTGTACTCCCCCGCCCCAGGTCCCTCCACCTAACTGCCGGCGGCGACCGGTGGGCCGAAGATCCGGCTGCTGCAGTCGCCGCCGAAGAAAATGGCGCCCCCCAAATCCTAGCACCCTAGGTGACTGCCTATGTCGCCTAATAGGTTGCACTGGCTCTGGAAGGTGGCCCTTGAAGAATTCCACCGGGACTTCAACAATTTCCACCCCACCATCAACTTCAGCATGGACCAGTCCACACAAGAGATCCATTTCCTAGATGCTACCGTGCAAATGGTCACATAAACACCAACCTATAGTGGAAACCTACTGATTGCTATACTTACCTAAATGGCTCCAGAACACGTCACACAATCCATTGTCTACAGCCAAGCCCTAAGATACAACCACATTTGCTCAAATCCCTCAGACAGAGACAAACACCTACAGGATCTCTATCAAGCATTCTTACAACTACAATACCCACGAGGGGAAGTGAAGAAACAGATGGACAGAACCAGACGGGTACCCAGAAGTCACCTACTACAGGGCAGGCCCAACAAGGAAAGTAACAGAGCATCACTGGCCATCACCTACAGCCCCCACTAAAGCCTCTCCAGCACATTATCAACAATCTACAACCTATCCTGAAGGATGATCCCTCACTCTCACAGACCTTGGAAGGCAGGACAGTTCTCACTTACAGATGGCCCCTGAACCTGAAGCAACTACTCATCAGCAACTACACATCACACAACAAAACACTAACCCAGGAACCAATCCCTGCAACAAACCCCGTTGCCAACTCTGCCCACATATCTATTCAAGTGACACCATCATAGATCCTAACCACATCAGCCACATCATCAAGGGCTTGTTCACCTGCACATCTACTAATGTGATATATGCCATCATGTGCCAGCAATGCCCCTCTGCCATGTACATTAGCCAAACCGGACAGTCTCTATACAAAAAAGTAACTGGACAAAAATCAGACATCAAGAATGGTAACATTCAAAAACCAGTAAGAGAGCACTTCAATCTCCCTGGACACTCAGTAACAGATTTGAAAGTTGCCATACTTCAGTAAAAAAAACTTCAGTATGAAACTGCAAAGCTGGAATTCATATGCAAACTTGACACTATCAAACTGGGTATGTATAGAGACTGGGAGTGGCTGGCTCGCTACAAGAAGTCATTTTCCCTCTTTTGGTATTCTCACCTTCTCATCAACTGTTGGGAGTGGACCACATCCACCCTGATCTAATTGACCTTGTTAGCACTGGTCCTCCGCATAGTAATGTGGAATTGTGTGGATCGTGGGATCCACCACAATAGAAGGTCAGTCCCAAGGGACTGGCTGAAGGCCAGAGCATAGATCAGACCTAGTGAATCCATGACAGAAAGTCACCTCTCAATCTTCTCTTTGCTAAAGTGAACGGATTGATCTCCTTCAGTCTCCTACTTTGGGGCATTTGCTCCAGCCCCTAAGTCATTTTTTGGTGACCTGTTTCTGCAGTGTCTGTGATATTTTGGGTGCAATCCAGAACAGTGAGGGGCTGTGTCACCGCCTGCCCTGTCCTCCCAACTGCGGCTGCTCAGAGCCCTGGAAACCTGCCCTGTCAGACGGGAAGCAGTTCAGAGCTGAGCTCTCTTGGAAACATGACCCTAAGGGTACGTCTACACTACGGGACTATTCCGAATTTGCATAAACCAGTTTTGTAAAACAGATTTTATAAAATCGAGTGTGCGCGGCCACACTAAACACATTAAATCGGTGGTGTGCGTCCACGGTCCGAGGCTAGCGTCGATTTCTGGAGCATTGCACTGTGGGTAGCTACTCCGTAGCTATCCCATAGTTCCCGCAGCCTCCCCCACCTCCCCTCCCCCGCCCCTTTGAATTTCCGGGTTGAGAAATTCATTGTCGCGGGTGGTTCTGGGTAAATGTCGTCAGTCACTCCTTCCGCTGGGAAAGCAACGGCAGACAAGCATTTCATGCCTTTTTTCCCTGGATTGCCCTGGCAGATGCCATAGCATGGCAATCATGGAGCCTGTTTAGCCTTTTGTGACTGTCACCGTATGTGGACTAGATGCCGCTCACAGAGGCGATTCAGCAGCGCTACACAGCAGCATGCTTTTGCTTTTGCATGATAGCAGGGATGGTTATCAGCCATATTGCACCATCTACCATACCATAAATTGGTAATAAGATGATTGTGGCTACCAGTCCTTTTGCACTGTTCCATTTGCTGCTGTCATAAGTGCCCCTGGCTGCTCTTAGCCAGGGGCGCAAAAGCCAAAATTGGGAATGACTCCCTGAGTCAATCCCTCCTTTTTGGTATCTAAAAATAGAATCAGTCCTGCCTAGAATATGGGCAAGTCCCCTAGAATATGGGCAAGTCCCCTAGTCCTGCCTAGAATATGGGCAAGTGTACTAGAGAACCACTGTATCATAGAACCAAAGAGCACAGCTGCTCTGTGTCAGATCCTGCAGAAATTATGAGCTGTATTCTATTCACAGGGGGTGCTCCTGCAACAACCCCACCTGTTGATTCCATTCTTCCCCCAGCCTTCCTGGGCTACCGTAGCATTGTCCCCGCACTTGTGTGATGAAGTAATAAAGAATGCAGGAATAAGACACAGTGATTTGTTAGTGAGATATGAGTGGAAGGCAGCCTCCAGCTGCTATGATAGTCCAGACAGGACAGTAAGGAGTGTGTAGGAGAGGAGCCCAGCATCCCTCTGCTAGTTCAGGGGCACTTGAATCTTTTCTTTACACATGAAGGGTGGGGGCTGATGGAGCTCAGCCCCCTGTTTCTATGACGATGATGGTTATCAGCCATATTGCACCATCTACCATGAAAAATTAGGACCAGGCGCCCTTGATCGACCTAACAGATGCTGGTCATCATGGTTACCAGTCCTTTTGCACTGCCCCTTTTGCCAATAGGCTGATGATGAGGACGGGTACCAGTCGTATTGCACCATCAGCCACCCATGGCGGGGCGAAGCAAGGATGTTGGGGTTCAGTGCTGCAGCATCGGGTCTATCTGCAGCATTCAGTAAAGATAGGGTGACATGTTAAAGAGTCAAGAGAGATTGTTTTCCCTTTCACTTCTGGGGTGGGTGGGGGGGTGCGTAAATCGCCGAGCTATGCCCTGACCCACCGCGGACACTGTGTTTGACCCTAGAAGCATTTGGAGCTCAGCCAAGAATGCAAATACTTTTCGGAGACTGCAGGAACTGTGGGATAGCTTGAGTCCTCCAGTCCATGAGCGTCCATTTGATTCTTGGGCTTTCCGTTACGTTTGTCACGCAGCAGTGCGCTGAGCCCCTGCTATGGCGTCTGTCTGGAGATTTTTTAAAAATGATTTTGAATTTCGTCTTCTGTAACGGAGCGCTGATAGAACAGATTTGCCTGCCCTTACAGCGATCACATCCGCATGGTCCATGCGGGAGCTCTTTCTTTATTTTGATTTTTAACTGCATCGCCACCCGTGCTGATCGGAGCTCCACGCTGGGCAAACAGGAAATATTCAAAAGTTCGCGGGGCTTTTCCTGTCTACCTGGCCACTGCATCCGAGCTCAGATTGCTGTCCAGAGCGGTCAGTGGTGCACTGTGGGATAGCTCCCGGAGGCCAATACCGTCGATCAGCGTCCACACTAACCCTAATCCGATATGTTAATACCGATACTAGCGTTACTCCTCTCGTTAGGGAGGAGTACAGAAACCGGTTTAAAGAGCCATTAAAATCGATATATGGTGCCTCCTAGTGTGGACGGTTGTGGCGTTAAATCGGTTTTACGCTCCTAAAACCAGTTTAAACGCCTAGTGTAGACCAGGCTTAAGTCTCTATGGCCTCCAGTGCCTGCAAGAGGCTGATTTGCTGTGAAGGGCAGTGAGCTTCCACATGGCGCTCACTCCACGTTACACCGATGGAAGCTCTGGCTGGGTCTGGACTGTGATGTGGTGAAGTGGTAGTAACATGCCTCAGGCCAGGATGGCTGCAGGGGCTGGCATGGCTCAACGATCAACCACACTGGGGAGGAATTAGGTGAGAGCAGGGCTGGTGGGCCACAGTGTGTGTCACTCACTGGGCACCTGCATTCGGTGGCAGCTGCTGATAGAGCACCAGTGAGAAGTAAAACTGCCCCCGCCCTGCCAGAAACCCCCCTAAGGGCAGCAGCAGCCTCACCAGCTCTCCCTTGGGGTGAGAGGCCCCCAGGATGCCAAGGGCCTCGTGGGCACAGACAGGTGCAATTGACTCTCAGAGGGGGAGATTTTTACAAACACAGAGGAGTTAGGGTCAATAGGGAATGGGATTATGCTCCAAAATCCATTAGGAGCTGTAGAAAATTTCTCCCTTGCTGCACCACTTGCACCCAATCCAGCCCCAGGTGTTTCCCTTCCATCTTTCACCCTCTCATTCTGGAGTGTCCCATTAGTGAGCTGAAGATGAAAACACCTGCACACTCCCAACAGCGCCCCACGGGAACATTACACTGGCGATTGGCCTACCCCTGTCAGTAAATAGAGCAGAACAGCAAACAAACGCAAATCTGGCAGTGGAGACACTGGGCAGGTCTCTGAATCTGTGTGAGCATTTCTGCAGCCACAGCTGCGATTCCCATAGGAAAGTGACAGTTTATCCCCCAGATCCCAGGAACGAGGCTCGTTGATAGCAGCAGCTCGTCTGACTAATCAGCCTGGAACTATCCAGGGGAGCAGTTCAGCTGGGGTTGCACTGAGTGACCCCCCTACCTGCAGTGTCCTGTGGAGTCGTTTCTGAGCCATTCCAGTCTCTCCAGGGAGCACCCAGCTTCACTAGCACCCAGAGCCATTTGCTCTAGGCAGAGCTCCTGCTCCCAGGGACTGGTTCCCTTTCCCAGGCTGTGACATCCATCCTGCCGGAGGGGTCAGGGAGCCGCAGGGGTTAACTCCAGCCTGCCCCTGAGCTTCTCAGTCAGGTAACGCAGGTTATATTGAATGGAAGCCCCGTCCTCTCTTGGCCCATCCACCAGCTTCAAAAGTGAAAGAAGGATCGAACATGACTGTGGCTGGATCCGCCTCACAGGACGGTTATGGCACAAAGATCAAATTCCTCTGACACACCCACAGAGCTAGTGAGAGCGCAGCTTCTTCGGTGCCAGGAGCCTCAGCTCTGCAGGTTGCCTGGTGACGGCCAGTTCTGCAGGCTGTTTGTCCCGTTGCTCTACGAATCTCTGTAATCACTGCAGCCCTGTGTCAAGAATGGGACCAAATCCTGCTGCAGCAGCCCCTAGGCTGCTAATTCATTCCAGTTCCCTGATGTAAAATTAACCAGTGATTATTCAGGGAACAGGGTTTTGCTCTATGCTCTCCAGTGGGCCAGCCCTACTCCCTAGGCCTCCACTCCTGCAGTGTTATTCAGACATCCTGGCCCAGATCCTCTTTCCTGGGCCCTGGCTGCTCTGCTCTTCCCCTAGAAACAGGTCCCAGCAGGGCAGGGAGACAAAAAATAAAATGGTGCCTGGCTGAGCGCAACAAACCTCCTGAATTCTGTGGTATCTTGGAAAATGCTGAATTCCCTCACTGTGTAATGTTGTGATAATTGACTACTCATCTACCCGAATTGTGAGCCGAGATGTGAGAAGTGAGAGAAAGTTGATAAATTTCAGAGTAGCAGCCGTGTTAGTCTGTATCCGCAAAAAGAGCAGGAGTACTTGTGGCACCTTAGAGACTAACGAAAGCTTATACTCAAATAAATTTGTTAGTCTCTAAGGTGCAAGAAGTACTCCTGTTCTTTTTTTTACAGTTGATAAAATATCACAATAGCCAATAGCAATAAATGCTGATAACAAAAGCTGCAAACAGAGCCGGTGCTACCCCATTGGGGTCCCTTATCAGGAACAGTGTGTGTGTGGGGGGGGGGTGGCCCTTATCCAGCCATGTGAATTCTAACTGTATTTTTTCCACAGATCAGGCCCCTGAGCTGCTCGGGGCCCTAAGCAGCTGTTTAGTCTGCTTATGCCAAGCACCGGCTCTGCTGGGAGACAGGCCGACTGAATCAATCCCTACAGACAGACTCCTGGTTTAACTCCAGGACTGTGTTCAGATCGTGCCTGGTAAACATGAGGAGGGTGGGATGGGAAATCAATGGAGCACAATGGGTGTGTCTGAAATTAGGCCTACCTGGTGAACCAAATAATGAGGGGATGGGCTATTCCACCCACCACTCCCTCTGTGGGAACCTCTAGAAGAGAACCTGGGGGAAAATTAGCAGCCGCTGGCTGACTAGGATCTCGGTGGGCCTGAAAGAGAGAGCTCCACCATCATGGCTACCACCCCCACCATCTCTTGGGACCTCAGAATCCACTATTACACTGTTGGGCCTTCATAGGCCTGATCCAGAGAGATGCGCTGACCAGACCAAGCCAGGGAGGGTCCCAGGTGACATCACCACCTCCACCGACTCTGGATACATCCCTGGGATAAGAGACTTTGTCTCTCTCTCTCTCTCTCTCTCTCTCACACACACACACACACACACACACACACCTACCTCTCTGTGTCCTTTTCCTTCCCTGCCTTATTTTTATTCTGTCCAGTCCCTCTCCTTTTGCCTTCTGTATATTTTGCAAAATAGCTGTAAGCCTGTGACCAAAAAGAGGCACTAAAAGCAATGACCTAAACAGCTGGATGCTGGTACAAGTTTGCTCTGTCCTGCGAGTGGCTGATCAGACCATGTGCTGTGATTCTCCAGCAGTGAGGCTGTGAGTCAGAGTCAGACCCACAGACAGAAGCTGCATTTTCTCTCCCTGACGTTCTTTTCTCTCCCCTCCATGGAACCTTAGCTCAGATGTCTGGGGCAGTTCACTCCTCTCAGAGCTACTGTTTCAGTCTGTCTGCAGACTCAGGCAGTCATTGCCTGTTCTCATTTCCAAGGTTATTGCTTAAAAGTCTTTAAATCATGACTTGAAAACTTCAGTAACTCAGGCAGCAGTTATGGGTCTATTACAGGAGTGGGTGGATGAGGTTCTGTAGCCTGTGATGTGCAGAAGCTCAGACTAGATGATCACAATGGTCCCTTCTGCCCTGGAAGTCAATGAGTAAATGAATTGGGTGCCCAATTCTCATTAATTTTAAAAGGGAGCTAGGCCTCCAAATCTTCTGTGGGGCTTTGAAAATCCCACCCATGATTATTGAAGATGCAGATGGAGATTCTGGAGCCCAGTTCTGCAGCAAGAGGTGGATTCTGCAGCCTGAGAATTGAGGGATTCACTGGGCCCAGGTGTAATTAGGAAATAATGTTTATGTAACACCCACCTGCCCAGGCTTCCTGACGCACTAGAGAAAAACGCCGACACAGGTCTGGTTGTGAGGAGTGTGACAAGGACCAGCAGCCTGGCAGGAGCTCAGCAGCCGCCCAAGATAATCAGACAAAAACCCCTCCACAGTGTCAGTTTCATTCATAGATTTCTTGGTGCAATTAAATAAAACAATGTAGCAGAGTCTATGGCCAGGTTCCCTTCATGCAGCTGCACAGGCTGAGATCCCATAGGCAGGGCCCCCTCTAGGGATCTGAGTCAGTCACTCTCCCTGTCCAAAAAAACCAAGGAGTCCTTGTGGCACCTTAGAGATTTAACAAATTTATTTGGGCATAAGCTTTCATGGGTTATGAACCTCTTCATTAGATGCATGGAGTGAAAAGTACAGTGGGCAGGTATAAATATACAGCACATGAAAAGATGGTAGTTGCCTTACCAAGTGGGAGGGTCCTTGCTAATGATACTAATACAGTCCAATCCCTCAGACAGAGACAAACACCTACAGGATCTCTATCAAGCATTCTTAAAACTACAATACCCACCTGAGGAAGTGAAGAAACAGATGGACAGAGCCAGATGGGTACCCAGAAGCAGGGCCGGTGCAACCATTTAGGCGACCTAGGTGGTCGCCTAGGGCGCTGGGATTTGGGGGGCGCCATTTTCTTCGGCAGTGACCACGGCAGCCGGATCTTCGGCTGCTCTGGTCGCCGCTGGCATTTAGACAGAGGAGCTGGGGCAGGGGGCACGGGGAGGGCCGCCTGCAGCAAGTAAGGGGGGAGTGGCATGCAGGGGAACTCCCCGCCCCAGCTCACCCCTGCCCCGCCTCCTCCCCAAGCACGTTGTGGCTGCTTCACTTCTCCCACCTCCCAGGCTTGCGGCACCTAAGCTGATTGGTGCCACAAGCCTGGGAGGCGGAGAAGTGAAGCAGCCATGGCGTGCTCAGGAGGAGGCGGGGCAGGTGAGCTGCTTCACTCTGCCTCCCAGGCTTGTGGCGCCAATCAGCTTAGGCGCCACAAGCCTGGGAGGCAGGAGAAGTGAAGTAGCGACGGCGTGCTTGGGGTGCTTGTGCTCGTGCGCGGAGCTGGGGTGAGCTGGGTGGGGGGGTGCCTCAGGGCGGAGGGTGGGGGGTGAGGAGCTGCCGCAGCAGGGGCACCTCAGGGCGGAGGGTGGGGGGTGGGGA